>NW_017728947.1:19276739-19309351 GCF_001723895.1 Crocodylus porosus
TTTTTTTTTTTTTGCCTCCCGAGAAACGAACCATAGCAGATTTCTGCAACACGTGGATGCACAAGACAGGCAGGTGGGACAGAAGCAGCAGCAGCAGGAGCCAGCACAAGCTCAACTGCAGCCCCACTGGGTGGACATGGGATAGAAGCCAAGGAAGCAGGTGGTGCCAGGCTTTGGTTCCCTCCCTACATCCCATCTAGGGAGCAGCCAAATCTCCCTTGCTGCCTGCCAGCAGCAGTTACTTTCCCACCTCTTTGCAGTCTTGTGCAAATGAGGCAGGCAGCACTGATTTCCCTCCTTGCCTCCTACCTGTAGCGGACCTGGGTTCAGGTAAGTCGCAAAGAGTAGATGAGCGGGAAGCTGGGTAGCTCCAGCCCAACTATGTGGGGCTTTAGCCACCAGCCACCTTCCACCAACTCCATCTGCCCAGTGGGATTAGAAATACATGTGGGTGGAAGGCAGCCTCTCCAGCAACACACCCCACCCCACATACATCCACACCCAACCCCCCCTCCACACCTACACATCTCATGCCCCCCATACCTCACATCCCAACCACACACAATGCTCTTCTAGACACCCTCCCCACATACACTCCCTGACCCCCACATGGTATACAAGAGTATTTTGAGCTGTTATGCAATCCCTCTATATGCACTACTTAAACACACAAATCAGGAGAAAACCATTTTTTGAAATAAAATTAAAATGTTACAGTAGATGTTTCATTTTTAGTATGATTTATTTTTATCTATACTTCATTAAAAAGATCTTTTCTAAAAGATGTTATGTGTGCAGTCCTTAACTTGATTGGTTTGGCACCATTCAACTTGGGGAAGTTTGATACCTCTGAAAGCCCCACCAATTGGTTGAGGATGATGGGACAGGTTATTAGAGGGGTTGCAACTCCTTGCTACCTGATGGGTCATGCCTGTGCCTTGTGGCCTAGAGGGAAGATCTTTTAGGGCCCCAGGGCAGGCCATGCACCATGAGGGTGGGCCCTGTGGAGAGGCAGTGTTTTGCAGTCAAGGGGTGGATTTTTGATATCATGGACCATGTGACAGGGCAGGATTTCTGGTTCCAAGATGGCAAACCCCTTTCCCAAAAGGAATACTTCCAGGGTAAGGGGAGGGGTGGCAAAGGTCAGGGACTAGGGGCAGGATTTCAAGTCCCAAGGTGGTGACCAGGGGGCTTGGCGCCTGTCAAGGGTAGGGCGCTTAAGTTTGACAAGGAGCGTATTCTTGCAGCCCTCAATATCTCACCAGAACTCACTAATCAGCCTTCCAACTGAAAAAATTGCCCAGCTCCGCCCTAAGGCGTAGCATGGCTACATCTTAGTATAATAAGAGTTGGGTAGCACAGATCAGAGATAATCCTGCCCTGGAGTGGTGTAATTTTAATCCATGTAATGAGCACTTAAAAGTAGTTTCAGGTATTCATGTGAGGACAATTCAGGGATTAAGAGCTCCAGGAGCTATGCAAAATTACAAGACCCTAAGACTTCTCACTAATGGCATTTTGGTACACTCCAGACCTATCTCAGTCTTTGCCTTATGACAGAGAAAACTAAAGTTGTACAACTTGAACTAAAAGGGAATCTGTTTGCTTTTAGGAAAAGTGGCTTCTGGTTGGAATATTTTAAAACCCCATCTAAAGTGATATAAAAAGGTCCTATCTGAGTGCTCAGTGTTGTTCAAAATCTGCAGAGCTGTATTTTAGAAGACACTGTCAGTGTTTACTAAGTGTGAATAAAATAGTGCAAGGAGATGTATTTTTTTTAGCTCCAACTGGTTAGGAGTTTCCATCACAAAAAATCCCCAAAAGACATGTAGAATTTAAAAATGTCATCTCAGATTTTTGTATAATATTCTCAGCAAGCAGTAGAGCCCACTATTCTCTTCTCGTTCCACACATCTACTACAAAACATCTTTCTCTTTTGTTTTATACTCAAACTTTGCTTCTCTACCCCAAAGTAGAAGGAAAATGATCTGACACACAGTGCTAATCCTGACTCCCAAACATTCAATCCTTTTTGACTAACTGGTGGTTTAGCTACAGTGTTACAGTGAAAACTATTTTCATCTGATCCCTTTCAAACACTTTTTTTAAAATTTTACAAACACTAATGTTTTAGCTGGAATAATCAGTGTAAATGGGCTGCCAACTCTGCAGGGGTGACCAAAAAGGATCATGGTGCCTGGCTAGTGGATCCTGAGAAAAAGCATATCTTTGCTAGGGTTGGGTATTTGACCAATCAAGCAAAGTTCAGTCAACTGATCAAATATTGGTCAAAAAATGTATTTAAAAAATGCCAATAGGTTCAAACAAGACACAGGAAAAGCAGAAATTGTCCATTAAGAAATGTATCAAAAAACAATCAAAATCATATTTTGTCAATAAAACTACAAAAAATGTAGGGATTTTTTTCTTTGTTTATTGTGTGTGTGTGTGTGTGTGTGTGTGTGTGTGTGTGTGTGTAAAATTACTATAATCTTTGACCAGTCAAAAATATGCAGTCAATTGACTGGTCAGTTGACAATATTAGACCAGTAAACTGATCAGCTTGCCAGCCCTAGTCTCTGCAAAATCTAACAACTTCCTGAAGGAAAATCCTCTCTGTTCTGTTCTTGGTAAGAGATTAACCACATGCTCAAAGATTTCTTCTGTGTCTGAAGTAGCTGTATTACGGAGTTAATTTGTTCCAGAATTCTTTTAAAAAAAGACGACTCATGTTCAAAATGTATTTACTTTAAGTATATTATTCAGCATGTATAATGAAGTCCATTGCATTTTTATAGTTAATTGTTCATTTGGTATTGCTTCCTTAGATTTCCTTTTATTCTATAGTGATACTGTGTTGCAAGGTCTGTCTGATCTCATAGGCTTAGAGGAATGAAAAAGCTAAGAATAATGTAAAGGTGAAGAGAGGTGACAACTATTATTGATCCTGCTAAACTGAAAGGAAAAGACATTTTTGCAACGTAATGCTATTTTTTCAGTGTGTTTGCATATATTGTATGTAGAGTAAGGAATGTGTGTATTCTGTATGTTTCAGAACATGTGCTCTGGTATTTCCACTGGCTCTCTCTTGGTTTCTGGGGTGGTTGACTTTTACCTATTGAAATCCTAAATAGCTTTAATTCTATCATAGAGACCACCTCTCACCCTGTGATGATAATGCAACAACTGTGGCTAGCAGAAATGCCTGCAATGAAGCCCCCTTGATACTATGAGGAATGGCAAATAGGATGTTTTCAATTAGGGCTTCAGGCCTTTAAACCTAGCTTCTCTGCATCAATGGCATCCCAAACTGCTCATCATAAAGGGACACTGTAAGACCCTCTTTTTCTCCCTTGCCCAGGAGATAGATGCCCATTAGGAGTGGTATGAGTACTGGGTGAGAGGGTGAATTTTTGTTGTTTATTATGTTTATGGATTATTTAATCTGATCAGAGGTAATGGATGGATGTGTTTTATTAATGATTGTCAAGAACTTCCAGAGCATTAGATGACTCTTATCATAGTGTAATACAAATAAATACTCAAGACCAGCAATATGCAATATCTTGCAGCCAACGTTTTCTAAGAGATGGCAATCTTGCACACATTATACAAGTAGCAGATGCCAAAAATGCAGTGATTTCTGTCTAAATATTAAGTGATATCAAAGGCAAAAGATAGGAAAATGCAGTAAATAAAATACGGTAAAACAGCAACTGAAATCCAGAAAAATAATTCACTTGCAGTCCTCAGATGAATGTGCTTAAAACTCTTGAACTCTAAACACTTCTTTTTCTATGTTAAAAGAAGCCTTATTCTCCTCCTTCCGCAACCCCCTCCCCACCACTCACCGTGTAAGGTGTCTTTTACTGTAACCTTTTCATTAGGGAAGTACAGGTTGCTGCAACCTAGTTAGGCTGAGTTGTTGTTTGTTTAAGCAAGAATTTGACCTTTTCGTGATACTTGAAAACACAGTGTACACTCCTCAGAAGTACAGCTCTTGCCTTTGGGCACCGAGTGTATTTTCTGAAAACGTGGCTCTAATTTTTTTAGAGTTAAAATTTATCTTTCCAATAGATAGAATAGAACAGATCTTTCCAATACCAACATTAAATGAGCTTTTTTAATTGTTCCAAAAGATCTCAGTAAAAGAGAAAGATGTGCGTGCTACATAAACATTACAGAAACTTAAAATTCACAGAAATTCCATATATTGGCTATATTTAAAAAGCTTTTTAGAATTATTATAAATTTAAAAAAAATCATAAATTAAAATTTATTGAAAGCGATTGGAAGTGAGAGGTTTAATCCCCTGTTTTCACTTCTAAGAGGCTTGAAACCCAATAGTCTGTCAGGCTTCATGTCCACTTAAATTTTGAGTTTTTAGGACTCTAGGCCATTTAAACACAAAGGGGTTATTTCATTTTTTTAAGTTTCTGACAATGATTGCTTATTCTCTCTTATGTATTAGAATTAGAAAATCCCGTTCCTCATCATCCAATACTTTTGAACTAGTAATAAGCACAAATGGTGTTTAAATCACCAACACACTGAAAGGAAATGTACAATGCAACTACAACACTTTCCTGGTCATCTGTATTTGGTTACAGAAAGATCTTTTGATGTACCTCAACTTTCCACACACATTTAGTGTAAATGGACTTTTAAAGACATTTTAAAAAGGATCCTTTAGAAGATGAGACTCTTCTACATAAATCTTTCTTCCAGACCGAAGATCTTAAGGGGATTCTATTTCTACTGTTTTTAACTTGTGCTTTCAGGATAGAATGGCTAGGAAATCTCTCTGGAGTTATTAATTTGAGAAGAAGCAAGAAAGATGAATGTGTTGGGGTAGCTGATAAAAGGGTTGTGTTGCATCACAGAGGGAAAGCAAAAAGGAATTAGAGTGTGAAAAGCAAATTAGTAGATCTAAGGGCAAAAAGCTAAATTCTGAGATAAAGGAGTTAATGTAGGCAGCTGGGGAGAGGATAAAAATAGATAGGTGATAATAGTGTGAAAACAGAGAATATAAAACAGGGTGCAAATAAAACACAGGGGATTTAGGAAGTTAAAAAAGAGAGTATTGAAAACAATAAAAGGGAATCTAATGAAAGTTTGGTACAGTATTTATGCTGTTTCCATTGAGTGGGTTCTTTACCCAGGTAAATAACCTTGTCACTAAAAAGGAAGAAGAGAAAGCTGAAAACCTAACACTGATGTTTTAGAGGACAATTGCTCTGGACTCCAATCTGTATGCTTTCCTAAGCCAGTGACCTCATTACAGTACTTAGCTTTCCTGGAAGCCTTTTTGCTTAATGCTATCTTGTTTACAATTCACTGAAACAGGGATGACATAGTTTGTTAATATTGTGTAATTATATTGTTCCCTTGTAATTGCAATTTTTCCTTTGTTGATTTACTTTTGTATCTCTTAAATATAGCTATGTTTTTTTCCTAAACATACATTGTTAGGCTGATAACAAATATATTGGTACAAACAGAAACCATCAGGACTCAGAAAACCACTAATGACCCTGTTTCCTGACTTAAATATGATGCAGTGGACAGACAACAAGAAACAGTGGTTCTGTTTTTTTCAAAGATTGTTTTTAGGAATCCATTTTTTCTTTATGTTCCTGAAAAACATTTCCTGTGAGCTTATTTGGCTTTGGAATACTGACAGTATAGTCCTTTATTTCCTTGTGTAAGCCATTATAATTCATCATCTAGGCAAATTGGAGGATTGGACCAAAAAAAAATCTCATGAGTTTCAATAAGCAGAGTCTAAAGTCCTACGCTTGAGACGGAGTAACCCCATGCACCAATACAGGCTAGGGACTAACTGGCTGAGCACCAGCTCTTCAGAAAAGGACCTGGGGGTTGCAGTAAACAGTAAATTAAAAATGAGCCAACAGCATGCCTTTGTTACAAAGAAGGCTAACAGCATACCGGGATGCATTAGTAGAAGTGTTGCCAGCAACTTCCCCTCTACTCAGTATTCCAGATGTGGCCTCACCAGTGCTATGTCCAGTTTTGGACCCCCCACTACTGAAAGGATGTGGACAAATTGGAGAGTCTTGTGGGAGGCAATGAAAATGGTTAGGGGGCTGGGGCATATGACTTATGAGGAGAGGCTGAGGGAACGGCGCTTATTTAGTCAAAGAAGAGAAGACTGAGGGGGGATTTAATAGCAGCCTTTAACTACCTGAATGGTAGTTCCAAATATGATGGAGCTAGACCAGGGTGGGCAATTATTTCAGCTGGAGGGACACTTAAGTTGCATTGGTCTTCCCGCTCCTTGACAGGCTTTCCCCAGTTGCCACCTTGGGACTGGAACTCCCACCCTCTAGCCCCTGACCTTTGCCCCCAGAAGTACCCTTTTGGTGGGGGGTTGCCATCTTGGAACTGGAAAAAAAACCCAAACTATATGCTAAAAGTCAAGTATCTACTATAACGGATTTTAATTTTATTTCAAAAAATGTTTGGGTAGTGTGTATATAGAGGTGATCACAGAATAGCTCAAAAATAGTCTTACTCTTATGTGGATGTGGTTGTGGGAGTCGGGGTGTTGTGGTAGGGGGATTGTGAGGAGTTATGGCTTTGTGTTGGGGGATGTAGGGTATGTTGGATTAGATGATGTCTTGAGGTCCCTTCAAACTCTAATTTTCTATGATTTCTGGTGAAACATGTCTTTGTTATTTAATACTTTTTATCTACATATACTAGGAGATTTAATTTAATATGTTAAATTAATTAATCAATCCAGATGTGGTGTAGATATAGGGCTGAAGGTCCTACAGATGTTTGAAATGAGGGCTGAAGGTCATATGACCAAGACATCAAAACTTGTGACACTGGATAACTGATTTCCATAGTCAAAAAGTATTTTAAGTCAATTCAGTTCCATCTTGACCTAAATGCAAGGCATTTCCCAACCCAGTTAAGAGGATCTATAGGGTTGTATCCATTCAATAAAATCAGTTGCTAAGCAGTTTGAGATTGAAACAATTTTCCTAAGTAGCAAAGACCTACGTAGCTCTCATCTTGGCTGCAGCTCTGAATTTGGGCTACTGTTCTCCAAGAAGAAGGTTTAATAACAATGTCTTGTACATAGATTCAGTGGCTTAGACTGTGAGCATATTTTTCAGGGAGACTAATGGTAGCTATATGCCACCTCTGTGGTCCTGCATTTTAGGTCAGAGGTTAACAACATTTTGTTCAAATAACAACTTTGATTGAAGACAACTGAGTACCGTAAGCCTTCAGTACAGAATTATCATCCTTTACCGAGTATCCCTGGCATTGTTCTTCTTAATTTCCTTCTAAAGTGTTTGGATGCATGTGTACACATGGGTTGGCAGGTATATTTTTCAGCTTTCTTCACATTTGTGTGGACATTGCTTGTGTGGCAGAAAAGATTCTGTTTCCTCAAGAGGGATATCTGGAGAAAAGCTACTTGCTTATTAAGGTTATTTAGGCAGGAGAGGAATTGACCAGTAAAAGTCCTATCTAACTCTTACTGAAGTCCACAGGAATTTTTCCATGAACTTTATCGGGAAATGGAAAATCCTCTGGGTGCCTACTTCAATTAAGTCTGAATTATGCCAGTCATAATTAAGTTATACAAATGTCAGAGCTATTTACTGTCTTAAGCTTGTGCATTAGGTACACTGGCTATAAAAGTATTGTTTTTCTCCTTCCTCTTAAATGATTTAAAAATGCATTTAATACTTAAGGATAGTGCTGGATAAGGAGGCTTATAGACAAGAATTCCTCTATTCAGAAAATAGGTTGCAGGAGGAGCACAAGCTTTTGCCATCCCCTTACAGTCCACCTATCCTCTGATCCGGATGGACTAATAGGAGTGTAAAGAAGGCAGAACAGTCCTCACAACACTTGTGTTTAGTTTCTTCAGTAAAATTTTCTACAGAGGTGTCAATTAGAGGTGCACCGATACATCAGTGTGATATCAGATTGGTACCAATATAAAGAGAATTGGCTGTATTGGAAATTGGCCTGATGTGGCCAATTTAATTTAGCCAATAAATGCCAGTGCATGTGTGCAGTGTCAGCACAACATGTAGGCAGGGAGGAGCAGAGCCCAGCAGCATGGAGAGCTGCATGCAGCTGGTAAGTCTGTTGTGGTGGAGAGGCACTTGACCCTGCCCCTTTCCTCCCTCCCTTCCCTTCCACTGCAACAGACTTACCAGATGCATGCAGCTCTATCAGAAATCGGATCGTATTGGCTGATATGCCTCCTTAAAAGTTGGCTGTCAGCATGAGCCCCCCCCAGATCTCTATCAGTGCACCCCTAGTGTCAATTCTGATAGGGAAATTTGACAATTAAGAGATGAATTAAAACCATCAGCTCATTATACAGAGGATATGGACAGGCATTCACTTGCAATGCTAAGGATTTCCCAGAAATTCTTGGTGCTAGGGAAATATTTCAAGAATGGTTTTCCAGCACCCAGGCAGGACAGCTATACCAATGTCTCAGAAGTGAGCTCTAGCCAGGGGATGATAAGGGCTGCTCCTTGAGTCCTGTGCCCCCAAGAGAGCAGTCATTGATAGCCTGCTGCCGTCTCTCCTGTCAAGAGAATGTACTGCCCGCTTTGCCCCAACCACCCTCAGGCATTCCCAACATGCCGTGAGCAATCCCAGGGAGACCAAAGACTGTTCAGGGAGTGGTTGTAAAGTGCCTGTTACTCCTTAAATAGTCTTGGACAAACATAGGAATTGGCACTACCACTTGAGCAACCCTGGGACTCCTCAAATAAGTAAGGCACCAGGGTCCATAGGACTCGCTGATAATTCACTGCTGGGCAGGTTATCAGGTAGCCAGCCACTCTCCCTCCCTTTGGAGGAAGGGAATATAGAATCATAGAAAATTAGGGTTGGAAGGGACCTCAGGAGGTCATCTAGTCCAACCCTCTGCTCAAAGCAGGACCATCCCCTACTAGATCATCTCAGCCAAAGCTTTGTCTAGCTAGGTTTTGAAAACCTCCAAGGATGAAGCTTCCACCACCTCTCTGGGAAACCTGTTCCAGTGCTTTATTACCCTCCTAGTGAGAAAATTCTTCTGAATATCTAACCTAAACTACCCTTGCTGCAACTTAAGACCGTTGCTCTTTGTTCTGCCATCTGACACCACTGAGAACAGTTTAGCTCCATCCTCTTTTATGAAGGACTGTAGGATTCTGGGGGTTCTGAGGGACTCACCTGCATTGCACTATGTCAAGGGTTGGCAACTTTTTACCAGCCTGTTGTTACTGTAGCCTGGAAGGCTCTGCTCCACTCCTTCCCAGAGCAGTCACCTTCCAGGATCTCAGCCAGTCTACAGTGAGGGAAGCTCAGATATCATGGAGCAGCAGACTCTGCAGTGGAAGGGAGTACGATGGAAGAGATGGGGAGCACTGTGACAGTGATTCTCCCATGCCGGCTTGGACTTCCATGGGCTGGATCTGACTTCTCTGAGGGCTGAAGGTAGCCAACCCTTGTGCCGCGTGTAACTGTACAGGCATTTCAAGTGTTTCTAGAAAACATGGAAGTTGCTGTTTAAAGAGCTACCTGCTTGTGGCAGGCTCACTAGATTTTTCTAACACAAACTGCTTGAATTATGTACACTTATTTTTTCTGATGCAAGTATAGCACCTGTTCATGACCTGAGAGGAACAAAAAGATGCCAGATTCTGACTTGCAGCCCATCCTGCTCTGGCCTGTATTTTAGACATTGGGTAAGAGGTGAAAGGGAGGAAGTAATTTCAGTTGTTCATTTGATGATGAATGCTTCAAGGACAGTCAGAAAGCTTTTTTTTTTGGCGGGGGGGGTTGTTTTGTTTGTTTGTTTGTTTGTTTTTTTAATGAAACCATGACTGTACATTAGAAGTAAAATTCAGAAAGTCTGCTACATGAAGGATGCTTCTAATATGAAGCACAGGATCTGATTATTTGAACTAAGGGTAGAAATTATTCCTCTGCTACTATAGAGCCCAGGCCTGCAAGCATGATCTGAAAAATGTATAAGTATACATAAGCAACAATCACTTTATGCAGAAATATAAAAATAGTCTCAGTATTCATCAATGGCACAAAGGTACAAGAATATTACTATGCTTAGTTACACTAGCTGTCATATTAAGATTCTGTATGGTCCAAAAAGTATTTTGTTTATATTTGGCCATGGCTTCTTAGGAAGTTGCAGCCAATATTTCTTTTGGGCCTAGTCTGAATTTTGTGGAGAAATATGATAAACTAACTCCATATTTTAAGAGCAGCTCGAGAAGCATCACCTCTGTTGAGAAGAATTAACTCTGAAGTGGAAAATAATGATGATTATGCTCCACATGCAAAAGATTTGGATGAATTTTTTGAACATCCTCCAGAAACCTTTTAGAATATAATTCTGCTGCAGAACTACATAGGGAGTTTCAAAAAACCTCCAGAACAGCCCATGTTCTTTTTAAGAAGATAGTACAGGACTTACTGGCTTTATCCCTATGAGTGTTTCCCATGAGACTTCAGAGATCATGATTCTGTTGATAATGTTAGGTAGAAATGTCTTAATTGTGCTAGAAGCCTTTCTTTTAAAATAGCAGGCTCTTCATCAGAGAAGACTAAGCATTCTGAGAAGCATCCATTTCTACTGAATTGCATGTAGAAGTCTGATTAACCTCAAGAGAGTTGGTCGCTATCATGGAGATGTAGGTCAATGCATGGACTTCAGCTTTTATTTTATTTATTTATTTTTTAAGTGAAAACTTCTCATTCAGACTTGTGAATGAAGATGAAAATGCTTCAATAATAATATTGATGCAGAACCTGAATGAGAATAATCAGTAATATGAAGAAACATCAGAACTGTATTTAATACAAGTGCTAGTCCAGGTTCCAGAGTCTTTCCCGGCCCCGAGACGCAATGTGAAGTATAAGAGGACGTAGGAGTTTTGTGACATGAGAGAACAAAGAAACACCAGCTCTCATGATATAAACTGAGATAATTGCCCAAGCCCAGTGAGAAGTGCTTGTATCTTTGTCCTGGTTTTATTAGTGTTCAAATATTGGGGGATATTTCCCTTGCTCGACTACTGGATGTCTTGCAGTATGTATTAATATTCACAACAAAGGCACATCTGTGAACTCTGATGGTTTGACTTGAATGGGTTCTGAATCCTCCTCCTCTTGGTATTGACCATCCCTTCAGTTTTTGGATCTGTAAAATCAGAATGTGACTAAAATATCACAAACTAATAACTACTTTCATTTTAGTTCAGTTCTAATACACATTTGTCAGCTATCTTTAATACCAAGGGTTTTTGAACCTGCTTGTCATCATCTTCTGCTTTCTCACCAACTTCAATGGGCTGTGGACCAAGCTCGAAAAAAAACATTTTTCCAGAACCAACAACTAAACCTTGGCCTCTCATCAAGATCCCTGATTGAGACTTCATCAGATGCATGAACGTTCTTCAGAAAATACCATGTGGCAGTACAATGCCAAGAACTCTTGCCATTGGCAAATTATACTTAATTGGCTGTGTAGCTTGCCTGCACTTTTAATTATATTATGAAGTTTTTTCCCCCTACAAACTCCCTGCTATCATGTAATTTTACTGATGGCTAATTATAATCATCTCCACGATAACCAACTGCTTTGATTTTTATTAACTTACAATAGATAATAAGAGCATATTTATCAAGACAGTGTTGCAAATATCTAAAACAGCCACTTTCATAGTAGTTCAATTGCTTAACAATCCAAACAACTAGAAATTTATATGTAGCATTTCTTTGCTAAACTGTGAAAGACTTGACATATGTAACGTAGACAACACTTAAGATTGAAAGGGAAATAAAGAGGCAAAGAGGGCTTTGTGTTGGGTTTTCACATTGTGAATTTGCAAATTATTTTTCACTGCCAGAGAAAATAAAATGCCCGAGTTAGGGATGTTTCTGACCCTACTGTGATATCCTTTAGACTCTAGAGATGGCTCCTTGCCAGGCAGCCCTAGCTAGAAGGTGGTGTGCTGGTCAGGGATTCCATCCATCTATGCTGGGTCCCACACTTGCATTTTAGTAGTTGCCAAATCTTATAACTAAAAGAAGGCCGTTCACACTGCCAGTCCTGCTAACTCAGCCTGGAATCTGAAAGTGAATCATCAATGAGAAATGCTGAATTGATGTCAGTAAAGCCAATTAACCACCCTTTTTTAGTTTAATTGCCTCTTAAGTGCAAAGAGGAGTGTAGAGCAGTTGTATGTGTGTGCATGTGCGCATGTGTATATGCTCTACATTATTTTTATAGCTATATAGCTATCTATATGTATACTATATATCTATACATAATTTAAATACCAAATTTACTCGAATCTAAACAACGCAGGGGGACGAGGGGCAGGTGGCTGCTGCAGCTTTGATTCTGGTCCTGAGCCTGGGTCAGGGCCACAGTCAGATCCACAGCAGCTGCCTGCCCCTCTGCAGCTTCTGCCCCCCTCTGCTTCCTTCCCCTCCCACTTTCCCCTTTACTGCCAGGTACAACTTGGCTCTGACTCAGGGTGTATTCCCTCCCAGGCACAGACAAGATGGAAAGTCCATCCCCTGCCTGACCCATCGCAGTGCTGACACTGCTGCTTGATCCAGCAGGAGCTACACTTCCATATGCTGAGCCTCTTGATCCAGGAGCCTAAGCAGCATTTGGCAGTAAGGCGGTGGGAGGGGAGTGGGGGGCAGGAGGTAGGGAAAGGGGGGGAAGAGACTGTGGAGAGTGGGGAGGAGGGTCAGACACTGTAGGGAGTAGGCGAGGAGAAGGGTAGAGACGGGGAGCAGAAGCTGCAGGAAGCTATGGCTGGGGGGGTGGGATGTAAAGGTGTCTGTGGGAGTAGGAAGACTGCAGGGAGAAGTGGAGGGTAGGGAACAAGTTTAAGACAACCATCCAATAATATTTGATTTGATACCTATAAAATTATAACAAATTTATAATTTTTTTGTATATAGACATTTTAATTATTTGGAGTGGGGGGCAGGCAGGAGAGGTCATAAATGCAGGGTCATATTTGGATTTACATAAATATTATAACATAAGTGGACAGGAATCTGAATATCCATTCGAAACAGATCAACTAAGGGAAACCATACTTTACGTGGTTTCTTTTCAGCATAGCATATCCCATCATCAAAAATGTTGTGTATGTTGTATATTTTTATTTTATCTTACAAGCGTCATTTTTTAAATGAAATAATTACAAACTTCTCATTTTTTTGCAGGATGACTTAAATAGGGCTTAAGACACAAGGTTAGACGCCTGCAATTTGGAAGGTGCTTGAAGTAGCTTATATCTTTTCCCCAATAAAAACTAAAGCTCTTGTCTTCTCTAAGTGCATTGCAAAGCTGTTAAGAACATAATGTATTTTAAACTTCTACAGCATTTGATGACTTGCATCCATTATTCAGAGTGGTAAGATTAATAAATAATATTGTATGGCAGCAGATTGTACTATTTTGCTGGTAAGGAGACTACTAATGGTGATAGCTGTTAGCATGCGTCATGAAACAAGCATGGCTGCTTGAGTTGTGAATTAAAATGTAAGCAAAAAGATTCTCTGAAGTAAAGAGGTCGAAATTCTTTGAAATTACTTATTTATGGTAGCACATTCCTTCCTGAAGGTTTGTTACCATGGTAACTCTGTTTTATAAGATCAAAGATTTCTGTTTTGGTCTAAATCATCATATGATCTCCAGTTTCTTTAATTTTTTGCATTCCATAGTGTGTGTTTATAGTATATTGTGGAACATAAGATTTTTACTCTTGGAGCATTTTAAAATTCCTATGAGGCCTCTGATATTAATGCAATCCTTGGGCACTAAGTGTACAGGAATAAGCTCTGGAAGAAAACTGCTGCTCATTAAATGGGTGTGCACATATATAGTGTGTGTGTATTTACCTTCATGTTTCCACATATATCTGTTCAAAGGAACATAAAAATAATATTAGTTGCTTTAAACACTGGAGCAATCTGTACAATCCTGAAGGATGACTCATTTGTTTTAAACAGGTCTAATTCTTCTTTTTTTCAATTTAAGACTAGATACTTTCTAATACAGCAACTATGACAAGCTGCTATTGTATAGCAATTATGGTAGGCGGGGACTAAAGGCTTTCATTGAAAACAAAGGTGTGGAAGCAAGTCCTTCTCTGTATTTCTAATTGGCGATTATCAGGTGAATCCTCCCTCTGAACAAAACCTGAATTGAAAAAATGGAGTGAATTCTGTTGTCCCAACAGAGCATTCAGACAGCACAGTGGCCCATATGACCTATTGTGTGTACAGAAGTTGCTTTTTTCACCATTTAAAGTATTTTATTGCTCTAATTTAATAGAAGAACATGTCTTTAGAGCATTTTAGAAATGGGTATAGTGCTTTGAATTAACCACTTGTTAAATGAGATATTAGATTTGAAGAGCTGTATTTTACAGCACTTTAAATAACTTCTGTATACTAGTCAAATTTCTGACCCATGGTGAAGCCCCAGAAGTGGGATAGCTTTTGGCCAGACCCCATCTGCATGGGAAAATCCCTGCCCAGGCAGGGGCTGGCTGGGAACTGCCTCAGAAGTGGGACAGCTCCTGGCCACCCCCGTGCTGTGCCGGGTAGCAGAGATCTCCCCAGTCCTGGCACTGCTTGGTTCCTGGCTCCTGTGGGGAGTCAGGAACTGAACAGTGCTGGGACAGGGTGGGGCAGAGAGCTACCCTGTCCCAGTGCTGTTTAGTTCCTGGCTCTTGGGAGAAGCCATGAATTGAGTAGCACCAGGACTAGAGAAATCTCCTGTTCCCTGTGGCCCCCTGATTTTGGGGCTGATGCAGAGGAAGTTTGCTCCGTCAGTGCCTACACATGTGCTACTGCAGTTAGTTAGGTAGTAACAGGTATTTACAAGTAGGAACTAACTGTGCAGTAGACTAATTTACTGCACTGTAAAGCGTACACATGTATAGATGGTGATCCTTTATTATGCAGTAGATTAATTGACCGCGCGATAAAGCATCTCATGTAGACACACCCAGTTTCCCTGCCTGTAGTTCACCATGAAGTTTCTGAATTTTCTTGCAACCATTTTGTCAGAAAATAGCAATTTGTGAAAACAAAACTCAGCTATGGGGAAATGGCAGACTTCAGGAAATTACTTGGTTCAAAAAAAGTCGAATTGTTCAGAAATAGTCAAAATTACTTTCTGATATTTCAAAATATCGGAAGACAGGCTAAGGCGGCGACTGAACTTAGGTTAGCAATGGGAATCAAGGACAACAAGAAGTCCTTCTTTAGGCACATAGGGAACAGGAGGAAAATAAATGGGAGTGTGGGGCCACTGCTCAACAACTCAGGAGAGCTGGTTACCAGTACCCAGGAGAAAGCTGAAATCCTGAATGACTACTTTGTCTCAGTCTTTCACTGGACCAAGAGGAAAACGGTACCAGGTAGAGTAGAGGATGAGCATGGTAGAAATAATTGCCTACTGTAGAATTGGTGTATGACCAATTAAAAAAATTAAATGTATAAAAGTCAGTGGGACTGGATGATCTTCATCTGAGAGTGCTGAAAGAGCTGGCTGAAGTCACTGTGGAACCCCTGGTGAAACTCTTCCACAATTTGTGGTGCTCTGGAGAAGTCCCTGAGAACTGGAAGAGGGCTAATGTTGTGCCCATCCACAAGAAGGGCAGGAGGGAGGACCCAGGTAACTATAGACCAATAACAAGGATGTGGACAAGCTTGAGAGAGTCCAGAGAAGAGCCACCCATATGATCAGAGTCTTAAAAGGCAAGCCATATGAGGAAAGGCTGAGGGATCTGGGAATCTTTGGCCTGAGGAAAAGAAGGCTGAGTGGGGATCTAGTAGCAGATTACTGCAACACTAGGGGAGTACATCAAGGGCTTGGTGAGCAACTGTTCACCAGAGCACCCTTGGAGAAAACCAGGAGTAATGGCCACAAACTCCTGGAAGATGGATTCAGGCTCAACATTAGGAAAAACTTCACAGTTAGGGTGTCCAATTTGTGAAATAAGCTCCTTCCAGAGGTGGTGCTATCACCTACCCTGGAAACCTTCAAGAGGAGACTAGACAGACACCTTGCTGGGGGTCATTTGACCCCAGTTATTTTTCCTGCTTGTTGCAGGGGGCTGAACCCAATGATCTTCCAAGGTCCCTTCCAGCCTTCTATGAATCTATGAAAGTTAAAAGTTTTGCTTTTAAGTTTGAAACAAGTTTTTGTGTTGCAGTCTTTTTTATTAGTGCATCTAAAGAGCAGTTTTGTAGCTGCAAACTTGGACATTTTGGCCCCTGCTTCGCACTTTGGACACACAAGCCTGCATGCATGTGTTGGAGGAGGAGCCTCCCACATTCTAGCCCCTATACTTGGGACACTGATCAGGAAGCCAGAGACTCAGGTCTTTGTCCTGTGCGAGGGGGTGGGGTGGACGCAAGTACCAGTGGCTTTTTACCCCATGGGATCTGGAGTTGTGCTCAACAAGAATGGAGTATTTCGATCATGTCTGAAAATCAAGTCATTTATTTGGAAGCCTCACTTTAGTCTTCCAGGTTGTCTGCTACATCTAGAGCTTTCAAAGCCACCCAGCTGGAATCTGAAGATCAGCGTGACCTAGCTAGTTATTGCTAGCTTGTGCTATTGTATGAGAACTAGAAAATGAAATAAATTACTAACTGTCTATCTTATTTGTCATTGTTCCATCTGAGTGAAATGGAGACAATGGACTGCTTAAATGCTAAAAGGTAAAGACAATTTTAAACATGGCTTCAGTTTCTTAATATCCTGAGACAGGCGTGCTCAACCTCTGGGCTGCTGTCCAACTGTAGCACCGAGACATCTCATCTGGCCTGTGGGGATCTCCAAGGAGTCCAGAAATTTGCCAGCAGGGAAATATGGCCTCCCCTCCTTGCAAAGTTTCCAAGGCCTGTGCATGTTCCCTTCCCCCACCAGCCCAGCCCATACCCCCTCCCCTACTCCTGGATTGGGGCTGGGCCATGCCACCTCCCCACTATGGGGCTGGTTTGGGGCCAGGCCATGCCCTCTCCCCACCAGCCCTGCAGGACTGAGTTAGGGCTAGGCCATGCTCCCTTTAGCCTCCCAGCAGGGCCAGCTTGGGGCAGGACAATGCCCTCTCCTCTCCTCCCACAGGGCCAAGTGGAGCCATGTTGGGGCCAGCTTAAGTCCTTTCCCTTGTGGAGCCATGTTGGGGCCAGCTTAAGCCCTGCACCCCTCCACGTAGCTGGATGGTGTCTGCCACACCCATCCTAGGGGCTGGATTTGGCCCGTGGAAGGACCGGGCGCTGACCATCTGGCTGCTGGGCAAAAGGTTGGGCACCACAGTCCTGAGACATTGTTACTGATATGGGGAATCATTTTGTATTAAATTTTAGTAATTCAGCCCTCAAGGGACATTCAAGGAACACATACAGCAATATGAGTTTTCCATGAGTGAGAACTGAATAAAACTGGGTGAGTTCTTTCAAAGTATGTGTTGAAAGAACAATGCTGTACAGAAGGGGTGTAACAAAATCAAAATGTTGATTACAACTTAAATTCTTAATATAATGTTACAGTGGCCTATTTATCTACATAAAGAGCATCCAACATAACCAAACAGGGAAGGGCATTTTTATAAAATGCCACCTTTACTCAAATGTAAGACTAGGTTTATTTCTGAAATCGGAATAGGGAAAGAAAAGCCTTGGCTTACATTTAAGTACAAGCCTGAGGCAGACAGCAGGTTAGTGGTGGAGAGCCATATGTGTGGCTTAGGAGGGAAGGATGTGGGGGAGACTGCATAGCTTCCCCCTCAGCTGTCCTCTTTCCTCCTTACCTTCTGCTTCTCCCTGGCTAGGCTGGGCTGGGACCACCACTGCTTCTTATTGCCCCAGAGGTGGAACAGAGTTGCAGCAGAAGGTAAGCTGGGGACAGAGAAGAGATAGTGATGGGCAGGCACAGTGGGGGCAAAGAATAGGAGGGCAGGCTGCAGGGGGGCAGAGGGCAGGTGGGCAGGCACAGTTGTTGGGGCAGGGGGCAGGTTGCAAAGGGGATCAGGGTGTGGGGGCAGAAACACATGGCAGGGGGCAGGCAGGGAAGGCAAGTGGCAGGGGAACAAGAGACAAGGGTCTGGCCCCTTGCCCCCCCTGCTGCTGCTTTCCCTGCCATAGAATGGGGATGGGGAAGAGTTTAAGATGAGCTTCCACAAATTGGATGTTATACATGGAAAATTATAACATATTTATAGTTTTCCATGTATATAATCTAATTATTGTGGGGGTTGTCTTAAATTTGTAATCATCTTGAATTCTAGTAAATACACTGCTATTTTATAGATGCTTGAGATTTCATTTAGGCTCTGAACCTAAACCATTAAAATCAATAGGTATTGATAAGTGTGGAATCAATGCTTTTTTGTGTAAGGTGTGCTAGTAAAAAGTGTCATTGTTGGTTCGTCTTTTACAGAAACCTGTGAATGCTGCTTCTCAGCTACTCAGTTTCCTTCAAGTATGGTATACTCTGAAGTTGATCTTGATTGCCTAATGCAATGTCTAATGCATGCTTGGTAACTAATGGAAGTCAAATGCTATAACATTAAAACAGCATAAACCAAATAAGAGAGTAGAGTGAAAGACGCTACCATGCACAAACTCAACATAATTTAATGCTGTACTGTTGTAAGTGGATGGCTAAGTATAACAAATGACTGAGGAGCGTGTGTTTGGTGTTTGACAGCACTAAGACTTATTTATGCAGTAATGTTGGTAATATTTCTTATCCCTGGCATTTATAAGCCCTAAACTTAAATCACAACATGATAAATCGAATGTGATACAGTTAGGTATCAGTAAAAACATCTAACGCCATCCTTTCAACTCAGACTCTCAATGATGTAATAAAGCATTTGGGGAAGCGGGCAAGCTTTAATTGCTTTCTGTTAAGTATATAGCTTGCAATGTAAATTTCCTCATTCTTGTAAGAGTAAGAAACAAACTTGACACTTCAGTTGGATGGTCCATTTACATGCTGCAGCAGATAGCATTTATGTTATAGTATTGAGAATTACAGAAAACCTTAAGATACTAATATAGATTAGGCTGGAGAAATTTGTTTTGGTTCTGAAAAAAATCACTTGTAACATTTCATCCACTTGACCAAACTGTACAAGGCATTTTCTTTGGCTGCCTGATATGAGACAGAAAATATACTTTTTTGGGGAGAAGTACAAATGTAGTATGCCAAAGAGGTTGCTGAGTTTAGAGAAAGCAGCCAGACAGGCAGTCAGGAAAGCATGGAAGAGCATCTATTTCACTTCCTCCTTGCAGAAAGGGCAGGCTGTTGATGCCACTGGGTCTAGGTGTTTCAATGCAGCAGCCACCGCTGGAGGTCAGCAGTTTTCTTGACAATGGGAAGAGTGTATAGGGTATGCTAGAAGCTAGGCCAGGTCTGCCCTGCTGCTGCTAGGTGCAACCTCCAGGTTGAGTCAGGGCAGGGGGCACACCCAGGCTAGGCTTAATTTAAGCTGCCTAAATCTAGACCAGAAACCACTGCCAGGAACAGCACGGACAGCCCTAGATAAATGACGGGCTGGGGGAGAGGCTAGCGAGCCCAGAGGGTTTTGATGAGTCTGCAGGAGAGGATTGGTGGGTGTATGAGGGTGGTTGGGGGGCAGAAGGGTGGAATTGCCTGGCTGGGGGAAGGTTGGGGGACTAAAAATAGCTTGATCAAGGTCAGGGTGGTGGTAATAGCACAGCTCCAAGCCTGGGGCAAACTGCTAGATTTTCACAGCCCTGAGGATGTGCTGCAAACCTTTGGAGGCATTTGCAAGATTAGGTTAATCCTCCCTCAATCTAAGTTAGTGTACCTCAGGAAGTGTGATAACTTAGATCAGGTGAACCATTTTTTTTGGTCAGATTTAATCCTCTGAATGCCTGAGTTTATGTTGACTTAATGCCTGTACATACCTAATGAGTGTATGTAAGATGATACACTGACATGTTAATAGTTTCTTCTTCCTTCCTTCCTATTAAGAACAAGTGAGCTACATAAATAAATGCAGTTTAACTTAATATAATTCATACATCTGTTCAGAAAGAGGTTATGATAAATTTATGAAAGCACTGTTCAGAAAGAACAGAATAAATCATTATCAATACATTATTAACATCCTTGATTAAATCAGTGTCAATCCTGAAAATCTCTGCTGTCATTCTGACGCTTGTTAAAGATTTGTTCCAGCCCTTTCTATTAAATTCAGATAACAACAACTTGCAAAAACTAGGTTTGAAGGGGGATGGAAGCCAAAGCCCTGAGGTAAGTGGGGAAGTGGGAGACCTGGAGGAAGAGCAAGCGGGAGGAGGCAGTGGGGGAGGTGCTCATATACTTCCTGAGAAATCAGGGCAAACAACTAGTTAACTCGGGAGCCTGAGAAACAAGCAAGAAGAATTGTAAGTCTTTGCACAGTCGTGGAACTATGACGTGATTGGAATAATGGAGACTTGGTGGGAGCTCGCATGACTAGAGCACTGTCATGAATGGGTATGAACTGTTCAGGAAGGGCGGTCAGGGGAGAAGAGAAGAAGGAGTTGCACTTTATGTAACAGAGCCTGGAACTGCAGATAGGGCTGTTGAGAGTCTCTGGGTTAAGGTCAGAGAGGAGAGCAACAAGGATGATGTCATGGTGGGGGTCTGCTATAGACCACCAAACCAAGAGGAAGTGGTGGATGAGGGTTTCCTCAAACAGCTAGCTTAAGTTTCCTGATCACAAGCCCTGGTTCTCATGGGGAACTTCAAATCACCCTGACATCTGCTGGGAGGGCAATACAGAAGTGCTCAGGCAATCCAGGAAGTTTTTGGAGAGTGCTGGGGACAACTTCCTGGTATAAGTGCTGGAGTAGCCAACTAGAGGCCATGCTCTTCTTGATCTGCTGCTCACAAACAGGAAAGAATTGGTGGGGAAGAGAAAAGACTGAATATGGCAGAATTTATCACTGAGAAAGGTACATTTAAAAAGATATTATATTAAAAATAAAATAAGGTATATTTAAAACAAAATTATGTAATTCTATAATGTTAAAATATAATAACGTTTACAATTGTAAAATATAAAAACAAAAACAGAGACGGTAAACCATGTTAGTCTGAAATGCCACCATGCTCTACCTTCTGCTTGACCAAATGAATGCATCAGAAATGAAGCTATAAGTCATAATAACCATATTATCTTCTCACTGTATCTTAGGATTCTGTCCCAAAAGCTCATAATGTTCTATATGAACAATCTTGAAATTTGGTGGGGTTTTTTTTTTAAACCAATGTAGACTGGAAATCAGACTCTTACTTTTAAGATTGTAAACCTGTAAAGACATTTATGAATTAAGGAAATATAGAATCTGCTGCAGACGTTCCTTATACTGCAGGATACCTTGTCAGACTGGACCTATGCTATTATATACCTGACATGCTTTCAACTGCTCCCCCTTCTGTCTCTTTTTTTCCTCTTGAATGCTGGGATTATAAATACACAGAAAGTATAAGGGGCACTCTGCAAGATCAGAGTTTGAAAAGTTTTAGAGCAGGGACAGGCAATTATTTTGGGCAGAGGGCCGCTTACTGAGTTTTGGCAAGCCATCAAGGGCCGCATAACAGGCAGCCCAGGGCAGATAAATATTAATTTTCTAAAATTTTTAGGGGCCGCATTTTGCCCAGACCTGTTTTAGAAGTTTAAAAAGTTCTAGTTTATCCAAACCTTACAAAACAGTTTAAAAGGGTACATGTAAGTACACCTGATTTAGTTCTCATTAAATGTATGGGAAGTTTTGCTATTAGATCCATCAGCAGAAGGGTCATGTTTTAATAGCCTTACACTTTTGTAGTTGTTTTAGCTCATTTTGCCTCATTTCAGTTTTCCAGCCCTTTCCCTTTCCCCTCTTATCCCAGCAAAATAAATAAGGCATACTGTCTTAGATATTTTTTAACTATGCAGATTCTTCAACCCATTCTACTCCCTTTGGACTGTGAGGAGACTGGTTAAATCCACACTAACATTTTCCCAAGTAAGAAAGAGAGTTTACAATTGTAGAGCTTCTCCAATCGGCAGCTGCATCTACAGCTGGCCACAGAATTTGGAAGCACAACAAAATATAGCAGTACAGGGTAAGGACAGATGTGCGGAGTCCCCCAGCAGCAGTGTTGCAGCACCACTGGATGAGCAGGCAGAGATGTGCTCTTCAGACAGGGGCGACAAAGGGTTCTGCTTTCCTTTTCTACAAGGGATGGGGAACCTGCCAGCAAGTCCATCCACTGACAGCCTGCTGGTCCCCGTAGGCTGCAGTGAACAGAGCAGCAACCTCCAAGCAAGGTTGAGATGTAGCTCTGCTCACCACAGGTGAGCCTGGTACTGATGGTCTGATCCCAGGCTGTTCTTTCCTGGTGTTACACAACCCCCTTGCAGAGCGAGGGAGAGTGGAGCACTTTGGGTTGCTGGGGAAACTGAGAGAAGTCTCCCCCTCGCACCAAACATGGGGTGACCATCATCTGTTGTTTGTCTTTCCCTTCACAAATACCATTGTGTGTCCTTTGATTTGTCTCCTGGCTCTCTGAATAGCTTCCTGCCTTCATCCTTGGGGACTGCAATCCACACCTTGATCATCCTTTTGCCTCTGAGCTCCCATTTCTAACTTCCTTTACTCGTGGTCTCTGGACCACTGACCCCATCCGCAGTCTTACACCAAGCCTCTGTGGTTCATGACCATGTAATTGAATCTAACACCCATGTAACATGCATGAAGCTTATGCAAAAGGGGTTTAGAACTGAAGTGAAATGAAAAAACATACATGTGATATTTCCCAGCTGTGCTTCAATCTCCACACTGAACCACATTAGTGTATTTTATTGTAATTTTAAAAAAATATCTTGCATTTTAACATATAAAAGTATGTTCGTATACTTGTAACAACTCCCACATCACACTTGGCATACATTTGATCTCTGATTTTTATTTATTTTTTTATTTGTGGGGGGGATCAATTTTGTTCACTTGAATTCTAGAACTAACAAATATCAGCTTGCAGCCAGGGAAGGCTGTTGTTCTTGGTTAACAAACTACTAGAAGATAATGCATAATGGCTACCTGTTCACCAATGCCCTGTTTTACACAGAGCACAGACAAAGATAAATGCAAAGCAGGTTCTTTCTGTGAGGTAATGACTACAAGTGGGTAGGATTTTGATATGCTGTATTATAGATCAGGGCTCTAGTCATCACTTGTCTAACTTCTCAGCAGGGCAATAAGCCGCTGCTTAACAGTGAAAGCTGTGCAAGATGGATAATTACCATGGCCAATAAAAATACATTTAGAACTCAAAATCTCTTGATTCTCAACTCTTAATAGTATTGTGGTACCACCTAAGGGACCTACTTAGGTATTAAGACCCTTTTGTCTCAAACTTGGGAGAAGAGCGAGCCCCTGTATCTATTTTTTTTTACAGATTGGGGGAAGAGTTGGTCATTGAGGCCGTAGTCTGGCTGCCCAACTGACTAAACCACAGCAGTCATAGGCTAGGTTATTTGCTTGAGGTTGCTAGTTCAACGTATACTGCACTGAGGCACCAGATTAAGGTGTACACCTGTTAAAGGTCATAGTTCATGGTTGATGCTGAGCAACAAAAAATCCTTTACTTCTAGATTGCCTTGCTTTGAACTGCAAAGGCCCTGACTAAAAAGGACCATTCAAATTTCTAAACAAGATAAAGTCACAAACAGCATTCAGATGTAGCTCCTGTAGGGTTAGGTTGACCATATATTTCTGGGATTCCTTTTTGAGATGATATATGATTTTATATTTCAGGGAAAATAAGAAAGGTGAGGTAAAACCTATGTTGTACTGTTTTAAAGCCTCTCTTTAGAGACCAGGTTTAGATTCTCAGTCAATCTATATTGACCTAATGAAGTTATAAATGGCTCCTGTTAGAAGTTAGATAGACCTATGAAGATATCAGTGCCCTTTGATCCCCAGATTCTTAGTTTTGGTAAACAGCCTTGAGACCAGTGTTGAACTCAGGAGTTTTTTCACAGCTAAAAACCTGTTGACTTTGTCTGGAGAAATTTCCTTACCTAAACAAATATTTAACCTTTGCTGCTAGGTTTCTGTAACAATCCCTTTTGATCCAACTCCATAGAAAATAACCCTACCATAGACAAGTATATGGAGGCATATGCACTAGTCGTACAAAATATAGATTTTTTTCTGTTTCTCCACATGGAGCCTTCACATTTAACTTAGTATAATGGGAGAGTAATAGATTTTTTTTGCCTTGGTTCAATACTCTCTCTTATTTATTACAGTTCTAAACTAACCACTAAGTATAAAAATAGCAAAAAATTGTATTCCTCAAAAATAACTGGTTAAATAAATCATAATCTGATTTGTCCCATCTGTTTCATTAATCACTTCAGATCATCATCCTGATGATTTGTTGTGCATAATTCTCTAACTTTTGGCTTTTTCTACCCATCCATTCAGTTAAATTTCTTATCCAGACCTTCCCTATCTCCCATTCTTAGTTACTGTTTTTCTCTGGTCCTGCTGTGCTCACACCCATACATGATGCTACCAGAATGATGTCATCCCTCTCTTTGCATCTCTCCACTAAAACCTTCTCTTCTTCACATTAAACATAAGCTATTTGACTTCTGTTTTATGGTCCTTGCTGGCTTATCCATTCACCATGGCTAGGGATAGAAGTTATACATAAACTGGTTTAAATGATCAGAAACTGGTTTAAACCTGTAACAGAACAGAAGCTTAGTGCACATAAACCAGTTTCAGACATTTTGAAACTGGTTTAAGATAAACCTGGTTGAATACAGTATCAGACTTAACTGATTTGGGTCAAACTGGTTTATGAAACTTCTGTCAGATCCCATCCTGGTTCAAGTTAAATCACAGTTCTCCATCATCCCAGCATGTTTTGCAGCCCTGGGCTGGGCTGGGCTGGGCTGGGCTGTCTGCTTCAGAGAGCAATGCTGGCTCTGCCCTCTGCTTCCTATCTGGAGCAGTGAGGGCTGGCTGATAAGGTGGGGGAAGAGCAAACCCAGCTGGGGATGCAGCCCAGTCTGCTGGGAGTGGGGTGGTGAGGGGAGTACTACCTGCCTAGGCAAATCTTGGCTCAAAGCTGGGGCCAAGGAGAGGAGTTAAACACCTCTTCCCCTGCTCAAACTTACTGCTGTCTGCAAGTCTGGACTACAAATCCCAGAGGCACCTGGAAGCAGGAAGAGAAAGTGATAAGCAACCCTGCAGCGTCCTGGTGCTGTAATTCTGGACTGCAAATCCCAGAGACCTTGGGGGCAGTAGGAAGAAGAAGTGAACACACAGCCCATGCTGGCTATGTACCAGAGAGCCATTTTCTAGCACCACATGGCTTCTGGCCTGAGCCACTGCAGGCATGTGGCTACATTTCCTGATGAAAGGTAAATGTTTGTTCACTTCTGTTTCAGTTTTAATTTCTGCAGCTTAAACTAACCTACAAATACTGAATCAATCAATTCAGCCTTGGGCTTTTTGACTGTCTGTACTTACCCCAAAAGACATTGTCTCCCAAAGCTGATCAACTTCTAGTGATTGACTCCAACATGCACTTGTTACACATCTTTGTACTTTATTTTATGTTGCCTTTCACAGCTGAGATTGGATCCCTATAAATACTGTATCCACATTATTTTTTCCTCAGAATTCTTGTTTCTATATGATCTACAAAAATTTAACAGTATATAGGTTGCAGGTATGCTGAAACTACCAGGAATTATGCTAACCAATGTAATCTCATTGTTTCCTTAAACTACCCTGACTGTGTGACTGAATCTAATTGTTGTCTCTTGTCACCTGTCACACACAGCCCTCCCCTCTAGACTTTCAGTTAAGGATATAATAGGCTCTAATATGTGACCCACACAATCATGCCTCCTGCCACATCAGACATGCAAGGAAGCAGGTGTTATTGGGGGTTCCAGCATCAGATCCTTATTGCCAGTGTACATGATCCTGGGCTCCCCCTCCACCATTGTGCATATGGGAGATTTGGCAGCTCATCAGGCTCCCATCTGTGGCAGTGCCCCTATAGGCTGCTGTAGATCAGAGTCCCACTGGCTGCGGAGACTCCAATCCATGGCAGCACCCCACATGCTGCTACCATAGTGCATGGTGCACTCCTGCACTGTGCTCCAACACAATGGAACTCCCAAATGTGGTGGCTGAAAGCTGAAATTAAATCCCCCCCCAGTATCTTTTTTTCCAGACTAAATAAGCCCAGATCCCTCAGCTTCTCCTTATAAGTCATGTTCCCCAGCCATCTCACCATTTTTGTGCCATCTGCTGGACCCTCTCCAATATGTCCACATCCTTTTTGTAGGTGGGGGGCAAAGCAGGACATAGTACTTCATATATAGCCTCACGAATGTCAAACAGAGGGGCAGAATCACTTCCTTTGATCTGCTGGCAGTACTCCTACTAATGCAGCCCAGTATGCCATCACCCTTCTTTACAACAAGGGCACATTGTTGGCTCATATTCAGCTTATTGACCACTGTAACCCCCAAGTCCTTTTCTGTAGAGCTGCTGCTTAGCCAGTCAGTCCCCATCCTGTACCAGTAGATGGGATTTTTTTGTCCTAAGTACAGGACTTGGCACTTGTCCTTAGATTGTCAGAAGATTCCTTTTGGTCCAGGCCTCCCATTTGTCTAGCCATACCCTCCAGTATAGCTACTATTCTCTCAGTATGGTCAACTGAAGTGTCAGCTTGGTGACCCTTAGGTGTCATCTGAAAACTTGCTGAGGTCATTGAGGAAGATGTTGAACAAAATCAGCCTCAGGACTGACCATTATGGCATTCCACTTGATACTGGCTGCCAAATAGACATTGAGCCATTGATCATTGCTCTCTGAGCCTGATGATCCAGCCAGTTTTCTGTCCACTTTACACTCCATTCACTCAATCTGGTGTTCCTTAGCTTCCTTGGGAGGATGTTCTGGGAATTAAAGTCAAGGTATATCATGTCCACTGCTCTTCCTGCATCCACAGAGCCAGTTATCTCATCATAGAAGGCAGTCACATGCCTGACCAATGTGCTTTAGTGCAGTGGTCTCCAACCTTTTTAGGTCAGAGATCACTTTTGGAATTTAAAGGGAATCAAAAATCTACCCCCCATGTCAGCAGGTAAGCCTGTGGGGAGGGGAGGGTGGGCAGATCAGGGCCCCAGCCCTAGCCCTACTTCCTCCCTCACCTCTGGGACTTTGATATGCCCCCCACCAATGATGGTGAGGGATGGGCAAGCCCTGCATAGCAGGGGCAGGGCAGGATGAGGTGGGACATGGAGCCATGAGCAGCTTGTCGAGGGGACATGGGGAAGGGGGGGCATGCAGCCCAAGAAGGCACAGGGGGCACATGCCACCAGATCTGATGATGGGGTGGGGCAGGCTGGGGCTGGGGTGGCACTGAGCTGCTCCCGACTGGGCTGTGCTCGGGCCAAGTGGCTGTGGCAGTGGTGCTGGGGGTGGGGCCCCAGTGAGGGGGGGCACATAGCCCACCCAACCCCTGCTCTCAGCACCGCTGCTGTCTATGCTAAGCAAAGCATGGGCCAGGCTTGGTGGGAGCAGCCTGCTGCAGCCCTTCAGCCCACAGCTGCAGCCTGTCCTCCCCTGCGCCTGTGAGCCCCCAGCCCCCATGTCCTCGGGGGGGTGGGGAAGGGGAAGACTGTGCCAGAATGTTCCCGGGCAGCTGGGAGCAGTGGTTGGGTGGGCTATGCAGCACCTCCCCCATGGCTCTGCTTCCAGTGCCAGTACCGCAGTTGCCTAGTCCAAGTACAGGCTGGCTGGGCCCACAACCCACCTCACCCCACAGGCAGATCTGGGGGCACCCCCCCATGCCCTCTGAGGCTGCATGCCCACCTCCCCCCCCCAGATAAGCCATTCATGGCTCCAGCCCCTACCCTGCCCTGGCCTGGGCTTGCCCTTGCCCCACCCCCCACTCCCTACCTCAGAGCTGCTATAGCTACCAGCGCTGCCCTGCATTTGGGGGGAGGGGACACATGCTCCACTGATCTGTGCATGATGCAGGCAGCTGCAGCTGTGGGCTGGACTTTGCACCCTGAGCCCCACTGCATGTGCCCCCTGGGCATCTGCCCCTTCCCCCCCTACTGACTGACCTCCTGGGCTGGGGGGCATGGACTGCACACATGTAGGCACATGCTTAGCCCCCACCCCCAGCCAAGGTTCCCTCTAAGGTGTGTGCATGCATGGACATGCATAACTAAAAGTGTGACTGTGCACACCCTTTTCAAGGCTGCACACCAGGAGAGGCAGGGGCTGGGGAAGTGCTCTGCTCCCCCACATCAGGGCTGGGGAGTGGAGCACTTCCCCGGAGCTGGCAGATCTTGCGCCAGCCCCCTGTCCCAGCCTTCATCCCTGCCTTGCTTCACCTTTGGAAGGAGCTTCTGCCTGCCCCAGTAAGGCTTCGCTGGCTCTGGGACACTGCTCCGCTCCCCACCACATTGTCTCAGGGAGCAAGGAGGCATGTGGCATCAGGGCCAGGGAGCTCCACCGGCTCCGTGGAAGTGCTCCACTCCCTGGCCCTGATGTGGGGGAGTGGAGCACTTCCCTGGAGCTGGGGAGCCCGTGTCAGGCTCTGGCTCTGGCCCCTGCTTTGGCCCCTGGCTCCAGTCCCTGGCTCCAGCCTCTGGCCCCTGGCTCCCAGCTCCAGCCCTTGGCCCCTGGCCCCAGCCACCAGCCCCTGGCCTGAGCCCCCAGCCCTCAGCCCCCTTCAGTAAGTTTCCCAAGCTGGATTGAGGCTGTGCACACATGGACCGCTGCTTCTCAGAGGGATCTTTTCTTTGGCTATGGTGAAGATGAGGGGCCTAGCCCAGGATTGACTTTGAGAAGCTCCCAGATCCACTGGTTGATCCCGATCAATCGGTTGCTGACCACTGTCTTAGTGAATCCATGCTGACTATTCCTAATCACCTTCTCCTCCAAATGCTTAGAAATAGATTCCTTGAGGGAGGACCTGCTCCATGATTTTTCCAGGAACTGAGGTGAGGCTGACCAGTTATTAGTTCATCAGGTCCACCTTCTTTCTTTTCTTAAAGATTTTTCAATCATCTGGGACCTCTCCCAATCACTACAAGTTTTCAAAGATAATGGCTAGCAGCTCTTCAGTCACATCAGCCAACTTCCTCAGCACCCTTAGGGGACATCTGGCCTCATGGCCTTGTACACATCCAGCTTTTCTAAATAGTCCCTAACCTGTTGTTTCATCAGTGCTGGCTGCTCACCTCCTCAGAATGCTTTGTCAGATGCTGTAATCTGGGAGTTGACCTTGCCTATGAAGACTGAGGTAAAGAAGTCATTGAATACTTCAGCCTTTTCTGCATCCTCTGTCACTTATGAATGCCTTGTGTTTATGGCAAAAAATGCTAGTGTTTTTTGCTATAAACACTAGAATGCAGAGAATGAGAACTAAAGAAAGACTAAAAAGACTAAAAAGAATTAAGAATGGTATAGAACAAAAAAGATTAAAGGTAAGTAAAGGCATGAAAATGGTACAGCATAGGAAGTTGTGACAAGATTTCATTGAATGCCACCATTGCTTTCACAGTGATGCATGGGAATTAAAGAAGACCATTCCTTTTCTTCCACAAGGCTCCTGTATTATTTACTGTAAGATAAAATGTAGGGTCATTGGTCCAGAAAGTAATATTAATGCAAAAATGAATGAAACATGCAGACTTGTTTCCTAGGACTTTTGAATATTCCACAAAGAGTTGATCTTAAAAACCGCTTTCTCGCAAAAGTTGTCAGGTTTCTTTGTGTAACTTTGTGTTGTGTTGAACAACTGGGATGCTTTCTTTGGCTATGGTGAAGATGAAGCCAAGTGAACCTTTGAGCTTCCTGAGAACATGAAGTGAATGAGATATTTGAGACTGACTATTCACAATGTATGGAGATCTCATAAAATATATATTTCTAGAATTTTGAAAGGTCTAGATGAGAAAACTTGAGGTAATTCCTGGTATTTTCTGAACATAGTTTTTCTTTTTGGTAACTTTTGCATATTGCCAGTCTGATTCTTCGCTTATTTGTACCACTCTTATGCCGGTGTAGTTCAGTGACATCAGTAAATCACATCAGCATTGTATATGTGACAGAGTGGAAAATATAAAACATATTTTAGGGGAGGCTTTGGATTACCTTTTATAGTAGCATTTAGAATTGCAAATAGTAACCTTTGAAATGTTAATGCTAAATTATTTGAAAACCTTTTTTTTTTTTTTTTTTAGTTCATAAAACTTCCCTGTACCTACAGTTCCAGAAACTGAAGGTGATAAGATGGTCCAGGGGCAAAACTTTTCATGATATTTCTTTTCTTTTGTAAAATATTGTTGCATGCACAGGATGTAATTACTACAAACATGATAGGCAAAATATTGCAACATTATTCTTTCTTCAGACATTTTCTTATACCTTGCTTCTGGCCTCTTGTATGTTTCTAAATGAACAAGAGACAATTGTTACAAATTACCAAGAGTGACTCTGGGTATGGATTTACTTGTAGCCTGGACCAAAATTGTTAAAGCCTCTTTAATCTTTTGCAAGGAGGTGATCCTCTAAGGTGCTTAGCAGAATATCTTAATTCCTGCTCAATGCAATGTTTGATTCAAGTCTTTCCTATGTACATACAATCCAAGTGCTCCACAATGCTTTTATAATATAGGGAGATATTACATAAGTCCTGCATAAGGTGAACTGATGCAAAGGCCCAAACCCACAAAGATATTTGTCTTCTTGATGTCTGGTGATATAGGTAGTCAATGTGAGGAAGGGAATAAACCCCAAGTCTCCAGATGGGCAGCCTTACCACTGGACCATCCACATTCCCTAATATAATGTCATAAAATAACCCTTCCCTTGGCTGAGCCCCTATAAGCTGTGATCAGCTTGTTCAGCTGGAAATCTTCTGTAACATAATTGCTCAGTTATGCTAAATTTAAACATTAATTATACATTTTCTGAATAAAAGATTAATAAATGTTGCTGCTTTAAAACTGGGTTTGAAAATTGCAGCTAGGAAATAACAAGCCCATTGTCCTCTCGCCCATTTAAAGAAGTACATTTTAATATGTTTGTCATTCAGTGAAATTGTAAATCACAGCAGTGCTATGACAATATGGATTAGATTCTTCCTTTCAGAAGAATGAAGCAGGAGTTAATTCTAAACACTTTCAGAGGCGTTATCCACCAAGAATAATATAGATATTCATAAATACAGAAGTCATTCCTTAGGGGAGAGAAAATGTGCTATCCTAATTGATTGCATTCTGTGCTACTTCAATCAGCCAGGGTACCAGTGAGCAGCAATGTAAACTTAGGCCCCCTCTACACATTACAGGTATTGTGCAATGAATTACCATGAGACCAGCTACATGTGCAAAGTAACTATCACATGATTGAAAGCTCCAACCAGCTATAGTTAGACCTTGCAAATGTGCACTAACTTTATAACTGGTTGCTATCGAGGTTTAATTTGCATGTGTAGCTGGATCTCCTCAAGGCTGGGAGCCCATCAGCTGACAGGGCAGCCAGCCAGATTATGGCAACCATGATAGCCAAGGCTCAGGGGTGCATGAAACCCCAGAGCCCACATGGGTCTCTTGGTCCCGGCTACAGCTTACACACAGCCAGGACCCAGAGCCCCATCAGCTGCAGGACTCTGGGTCTTGGCTGCATGTGGCTTCTGCGTCTGGGAGCCCCCTCAACAAAGAGGGTTCCCAGCTGTAGGTGCCTGCTTCTTGTGGATGCAGGGTGGCACAGGATCTGGCTCCCCTTATATTGGCAATATGGTATGATTAGATCTAATGCATGATTGTGTGGATCACACATTAGATCCAGTTGCACCTCTACCTACGGATGTAGAAGGGGCCTTACTGTTGCAGAATTATGAGTTTTCAGGCCAAATCCCTGGTTTCTGTAATCATGTGGGAATCTCAGCTTTTCAATTACATTTCTAGTAATTATGTAGAAAAACTTGTTTGGCTAGAAATTCCTCTAAAATTATTCAGTAGCATCTGATCGGCATGTGGCTAAAATGTACTTGTTGTTGTACGATTAATAATCGGGGGGAAAGGGACTTAACGGTGGGAGTCTACTACAGACCTCCCAACCAGGGAGAAGAGCTTGACCAGGGATTCTTGGGTCAGCTCACAGAGGTAGTGAAGGCTAAGGATGTGGTAGTCATGGGGGACTTGAACTTCCCGGACATGTGCTGGGAAGAGCAGTCAGCCAGGTGTGAACGCTCCCACAGGTTCTTGGCCAGAGTGCAGGACCTCCATCTAACCCAGGAGGTGCACAGCCCCACCAGGGGGGACGCCTTGTTGGACCTAGTGCTGGCCACAGGTGATGACCTGGTGAGGAAGCTGTGGGTGCTTGACCACCTGGCGACAGCGATCATCGCCTGCTGGAATTCACCATCCAGCGCAAGGTGGCAAAGGCATGCAGTAAGGCAGCAGCCCTAGATTTTAGGAGGGCA
>NW_017728947.1:19309362-19324420 GCF_001723895.1 Crocodylus porosus
GCTACTTCACAGTCAGGGCAGCTAGGGTCTGCAACCAGCTTCCAAGTGAAGTGGTGCTGGCTCCTACCCTGGGGGTCTTTAAGAGGAGGCTAGATGTACACCTTGCTGGGGTTGTTTGAACCCAGTACTCTTTCTTGCCATGGCAGGGGGTTGGACTAGATGATCTGCTCAGGTCCCTTCCGACCCTAGAAACTATGAAACTATGAAAACACTAATTGATTTAATATTGACAATATGCTTTGCTCTGAAGAAAACAAACAAACAAATCTCTGTTTCCCGCTTCGCACAGAATCCAAGGAGTCCCAACACTAAATGGGTTACAGTCTAAGTAGATGGGACTGAAACATTTATTATACATTCTGGGGTCATGTGCAGCATCAAAGAGGAGAAAGCACAATTTTAAATTATGTATGGAGAGAGGCACTTGTATATCTGAAAGCTAGGTAGCATTTGTAGCTTTCACCAAAAATAGGCAGCCTCTATCAGAAAGGGTGGATGACTGTGATTATAGTGAGATGGGGTTCTATGGAAAAATAGTGTGTGATCATGCAATTAAAGACTATATCATATGTGTACAGGGCAACTTTAATTCTGGCATTTCCAAACTTTTGAATGCTTGACTTTGCATCCTTAATACCCTTTGATGGTGTAATGTTCTACGTTTTTAAAAAAGTAATCTGAAAAACCCCCAGACATTCCATCATCTGGAAGCAAACTTATCTATGGTCAACTGAGTTGGCATATTAGACCCACTGAAGCCTCTGCTACTTGAGCTAACAACAATTACAAGTTTTCATGATTGCGTGGCGTAGCATTGGGGAATGAGACCTTTTGCCAGTGTGTTTCACAGCTATTTGCTGATGGGAGAGGAATAGTGAGACCCAAGAATTTTGCATTCCGTTCCAGCTTCTGAAGAGCAACATGCTTTGGTAACCTTTATGCCTTTTCCAGTGACCCTGTCCCCAGCAGCCAGATCCTTTAACCCTAAACTCTGCGTTTCCTCAAACTCCAGACCACATTCGCTTTGGCTGCCCAGTGCAAGTCTCTCTTTCTCAGTTCGTCATCTCAGCTCCTGTCTCTCCAGTTTTGAATTCTAGTCTTTTCCTAGAAAGTCTTCATGAGGTCTTCAGCCTCTCTAACTCCCCTTTACTCATTCTTAGTCCAAGCCTGTTTTATTTAAACTTCTCTGCCCTTGCTTCAGCCTTGCCTCTACCCCATCTATCAGGTACCAGTCCCTCACTTGCCCTTATCCTTACTGTTCTTTGTCTCAGTCTCTTCCCCCTTGTTTAGCTCTTCTGCATTGATTAGGTTGCTTCTTCCTCCTGCTTTGGCACACACATATCTGGACACCAGTAAGGTGACAGTGTACGACAAGAGTTTCTCTGGTCTGCCTTTTGGTGCTTGGTTCTATCGTGGCTTACAGCAGACTAGAAAGCAGTTATCATGAAAGCCCCAACCAGCATTTGAAACCGTGAGCTACAGTGTACTTCTTCCAGACAAAAGTTCTGGAGAGTGTAGATGCCAAACTGAATGGTCTCTAATTAGCTTATGCAAATGGCTGCCATTGGAAAACTTTATCACTTAGCCATCTGGGAGTGACTTTTCATGAGAGCAGTAGCAAGCACTTCCTGACACCAGGGCAATCCTTCTGCCAGATTTCAAGTTACTGCAGCAGAACATGGAGCACTGTAAAAATTTCATTAACACAGTCATTTTTCCCTGATCTCATTTTTGAAAATGGCTGAAACCTTTCATTGAATTCAGTGGCATAACAAGGAGGCTTTGCAAGAGTGGGAGGCCAGGGTAGCACAGAAGTCTTACCCCAAACAGTCCTAGGCTGCTGTCCATACACCAGCTGCTGCAGCAGGAACAACACTTGGGGGACCCCTTGGGAGGGTACAGAACAATTTTGGTGTCCACCTAAGTCAGCACCTGGGTCTCCTGCCCCTCTTGCCCACTCCTTTTAGAAAAAAAAGGTGTTTGTTGTACATGAAAAATATTTGGTGTCTTTTATAATAAACAACATTACCAGCTCTGTTCATGGTGTATGACTTCCTTTTTAAGTCCACTGAAGTCAATTGCAAAATTCCCAGTGATCTCAGTGAGGCCACAGTTTCACCCAGTATATTTAAAGCTTGTCAGGGGCATCCTAAGTGAATGTATAGCAAAGGAGGAGCAGAATCTGGGTTTATGAAATCCTAAGTTACTCTTGTTGACCCTGGACCATGCTTTCTTTTATGTAGCCTGTGAACATTTACTCCAAAGATCGAACCTTTGACTCTACTTAGTCTGATACCCCACATATAAAAATTTTACTCATGATGGACCTGGCTTGAATATGCTGTTCATCCTAGCAATGTTTACAACTGCAAGCAGAGCCTTTTTTATTCTTTATTTACTTTTTGAACATATCAGACTGCTACTAAAGCAGCATCCCTGTGTAGCTTGCACTAAGGATCAGGCTCATATCAAAGAAACTGCATGACCTGAATTTTCTTCCTAATAACATGAGCTTCATTGAGGAAGAGTTAACATGAGTGGCAGATGTCTTCCTGATCTTGTTCCATATGAGGTTTCTTCTCCTGAAGGCATTGTTAAAAAGGTTCCAGAAGGATCAGGTTTGAGAGAGAGAATCTGTTTGACAAATGGCAGAGGATGGCTGCAATAGAAATGTTAGTTTTGGACGCTCCTTTTCCAGAATTAATTGCAATCAAGTGGGGATAAGAAAAATAAATGCAATTATATAGAAGTATCAGGATATGTCTTATTAATGAGCTACTGAAGAGAGTTCTTGTCATTATGTAGAGTATTCTGTAATTTCTAAATCTATTATGCATTTGACTTCTGTGTTCCAGAAGGAATTTGACAGATGGCTGCACTCGTGTCAGGGGAATAAGTTGGTATTAAATGGATCTAAAAATAGTACAATGGTTTGGGATTCCTTTAAAATGCCTTGTCTCTCATATTGGAGAAATATTCGCTGTTTGAGACTGATGTGCAGGCAGCACCAGATGTTACTCGGTCTTTCAAGCTCTTTTTCTTATTTCGCAAGCAAGTTTTTAGTCTAGGAAGAAGTGTGTGTGGGTGAGTGGTGGGGATTTGTAACAGGGTTTTTCTTTTTCTGATTTTTGTGGGGGAGGAATGTGGTTGTTAGCAAGCGATTTTGCCTCCTTTCTTATCGTATTAGAGTCAATTCTTGAGGCAGATGTTTCCGCCTCACATCCTAGCACTGCTTTTGGCTGAATTTGGTTATATTTTTAATCCACCTTGGTTTATTGACACAAACTCCTTGTCACTAGTTTGTTCTCTTACAAGAACCTGACCTGCCAAATCTCAGTCTCTGCCACTATCTGACAAAGGGGGGGCAGTGTAATGGCATAACCTGGAGAAGCGGGTTTGGTAGTCAATATGATGCGCTCATGTGTTAGTGCCCGAATTCAGCAAGATGACCCAGTATATACCTACCTGTCAAGCACGTGAAAAATCTTATTTACTTAAATGGGACAAGTTGCATGTTGAAAATTCAGTGCGTGCTCCAAAATTTTACTGAAGTTGAGGAAGGGTGGCCGAAATCAGGGTATCACACACAGCAGCATGACAGCAGTGTATCTGATCACATTCAGAAACATACAGCCTACCCTCTGGTCTTGTTAAGAATTTTGTTGACTTTACTGGAACTACTCGAGTGCCATTATTATTAAATATATGCAGATGTCTTTGCAGAATCAGGGCCACTTTTCTAATAATACCTCTAATTCCAGAGAACATGGGAAACCCCTACAGCTGGAAAAAACAACACATTTCACCCTTGCAAAAAATGTATATGGATTTTTGTTGTTGTTCTTTTTTCTCCCCCTTCATAAAGAAAATAGCAAATTACAGTAAATGCTGGGGAACAATTCTCTAGTGCTGACCTTTATTATTGAGTTACCGAGACTATCCATCATGCATATTCCAGATACATTATACTAAGTCTTTCAGACTAATTGACAATGTTCCATTAATTTCCATTGCTGAAAGGGATCTGGAGTATTTTTTAATGTTGTTATTTTCCCTTCCAACTCATCCATCACTGCATCCCTCCTAGTTCTGGTTTTGGTTCATTCTCTTCCAATATGAGGAAACATACATCACAAGATAGTAATTTATTGTTTGTTTAGCTACCTGCCTGTACCAGGATATTTAGTTTTAGTCTGATCAGCAAAATGTCTTGGGTTATTTTGTTCATTCATGTCATATGCCAGTACCTATGTGTTTCCTTTCAAATTTCTGAATTTGAAGCTTATAATATTATCAACTGCATAATGTGCGTGATTGAAAACACCTGCCAGATTTGCATATGCAGAAAACACCCTACATGCATGCATCTTTATCTGCATGGAAGAGGAATAAGTGTTTTCATTTTTGTGTTCCAGAAATTCTGTTCTGCCAGCCCTGTATTGAAGAAGAGAAGTTACCTGGGCATCTTGGCAGAAGAGGCCCAAACTATATAGAAGCAGCATGAACTGCCCAAAAAAGGAATAAATAATTGCAGAATAGGTCTTTCACTTTTTTAGGAAAATATTTTTCTTCTGTAAGACCAGAAATCATAAGCTTCTTTTCCTGAAACATGATTCTATGTACACACAAATTTTAAACTCTGAAGGTTAGAAAAAGACACCTATTTGAGTCCTGAGCTTTGGTATATGAAAGAATACAAGAGAATAGCTGTCACATGCTTTATGAATACTCATTTATGTCACCTAAAAAATGGCCATTAACAGTAGTGTCACTAGAAGGGCTGAGTGGGGCACCAGACCCAGGCACCAACCTAGAGGGGGCACCACTGTGGCTCTTCCCCCTTCTTGCCCCCCATCCCTTACCCCCAGGAGTCTTTGCAAGAGTAGGAGCCACGAAGGGGCAGACTCTGTCCCCAGCAGTGTAATTGTTGAGTGTGGGGGGTGGGGAAGAAGGGGGTGAATTTGTACCACCCCCCTGGGGAGGCTTTGCCATGAAACACAGCCCTGCACCCAGGTTGGGGGATGAGAGATTGGGATATCAGGAGAGGTCCCCAGGGAACCTGTGCTGCTGTCTCTTTCTCAGCTGTGGCAGCCTGAGCCCACGCTGCTACTGAGCAGTCACAGTAGTTGTCACCCAAGGAGGGCCACATGAGGTAAGATGCTGCTTCTCCCCTGCTCTGCAGGGGCCAGAATAATCCCCTCTTCCTCACCACCCACACCACCCTAACCCTATGCTTTGGGTGCTGAAGGGGATTACTGTGACTTTGTTTGGACTTAATTTAGCTTCTTGAGTAGTTTGGAGAACTTTCCTCTTTTCATATGACCTTGGGCTCTAAGGAATGTGTGAGTGCTCATACACACATACCCTGTGACAGCTTAATTTAGCGTCTGACAGTGCTTTGACTGATGCCATAGGAATACAGTACAAACAGTGCAATGTCTGGTTCCCTTCACACATGTCATTGTCAACCAGCCAAAGCTGGAGTGTGTCTGTTAGCAGGATCCACAAATCCAGCGTAACAGTTTGACAGCTTGATGTACCTTAAAGAGAAATTTCAAGTATCATCAGTGAAAATGCATGCGATCTGAAGAAAAGACATCTCTATTCACCTAATGAACCTTGAAATTTATTAGACATGAAGAAGTATGCATTGCGTTCAAAAGCTTTTCTAAGCCTATCCCACCCATGCAGTTGGTCCCATAAAAGATATCACCCAGAAAAATCCTTTACCTCTCATTGGATTCCATAGTAATATGGCTATCAGATTTAATTTGCAATTTATGGTATATCTATGCTACATACTAATTCATATTTAGAACTCATCGGCAGAGAAATATACATGGATTTATATTTGAACAGAATTCATGACCTGTTATTTATTGAACATATTTTTCTCTTCTATGAAAGGAGGAAAAAAAAAGAAACAAATAAAAACTTGCCCAGGTAGGAATGGATGAGGCAGAGAGTCTTGCTTGTAAGTGTTGAAGCACTAGCTCTAGCACTAGTATGATGTTGCTGTTGTCCATCCTGCCCATCCAGTATACTGTAATGTGGACTGGCAGGAACATGCACTGTAGTAGCTATGTTCAATGTTAATATTAGAGGAAAAGTGAATTATGCCATGATAGCACTAATGTGCTAAGGGAGTGGTACAGTGAGAATGGATGCTGTAAAAAATATAGACAAGACAGACCGATACAAGGCTAAAAGTACTCCTAATAACTAATGGGTTTAACTTGAGGTCACCAGAAACATTGGGTATGCTTGCTGCCACAGCTGCTGAGTTCTGGTGTGGTATCTATGCCCTAGAACTTTAGGCTGCCTATACACATGCTTGTCGACATTTCAGTCATAATTAGAACCATCCAGCATTGCCACAGCATCATGTGTATCATGTGTATTAAGCAGCTTTCCTCCTGGAATCAGGGGGGATGGTCCCCACGTGAGCTGATATGTCCCAGGCCCCATACCGGAGCTGGTTCAAGGACCGTGCAAGGTCCAGGGCAAATCAGCATGTGCAGGGTCTTTCCCCCTCCCTGGAATTGGGGCGGTGGGTCCCTGCACAAGCTGATATGCCCCGAGACCTGTACCACATTATATCAGCTTGTGTGGGGAATTTCCCTTTCCCTGCGTACCAGAGCCAGCTCAAAGTGGGTGTGGGGCCCAGGGCAAATCAGCTCGTGCAGGGACCATCCCCTGCTCTGGGATTGGGGCAGTGGGTTCCTGCATGACCTGATATGCCTTGGGCCCCATACTGGAGCTGGCCTGAGGAGGGTGCAGAGTCAGGGCAAATCAGCTCATGCACCCCACCCCCCCACACACGAGCAGATTTGCCCCAGGCCTGCCTGCTGCTAGCCCCAGGTGGCAGCACCAACCTCCTGCGATGTGGGAGGCAGATAAGGGACCTGCACCCATGGGAGCAGTCTGGCACAGGCCCTACAGCCCTCCTGGGGCTGTGGGTGGGCCCCATCTGCCTGCTGGAAGACAGGAGGCTGGTGCTGCTGGCTGGGGCCAGTGGCAGCACCCATCTTCCCAGTGCTGGGTGCGGGCTGCAGGAATCTTCTGACTCCTCCCAGGGGTGCAGGGGGCCCCAATCTGCCTGGAGCTGACAGGAGAGTGGTGCTGTCGACTGGATGCAGCCCATGCCGGAAAGGTCAGTGCTGCTGCTAGCCTCAGTTAGTAGCACCAGGTTTCTGTCATCCAGCAAGCAGATTGGGGGCTCGCTTGCACCCCTGGGAGGGCTGTAGAGGCTGTGCTGGACTCCTTCCAGGGGTGTGGCCCCCCCGATTTGCCTGCTGGATGACAGAAACCTGGTGCTGCTGACTGAGGCTAGTAGCAGCAGTGATCTTCCCAGCCAGCAGCAGCATCCTCCTGTCATCTGGCACACTGATCAGGGGCCCACACCCCTGGAGGAGTCCAGTGCAGCCCTCCCTGGGTGTGGGTGGGCCCTGATCTGCCTACCATATGACAGGAGGCTGCTGCTGCTAGCTGGGACTGGCGCTGAAGCCAGTAAGCCTGGCCTCAAAACTCAAAATGTTTTGAAACTTTCAAAATGTTTTGAGTGCCCTTTTTTAATTTCAAAGCTGTTTTGAAGGCTTTTGTTTCATTTCAATGTCACTGTTTCAGGCTCTAAATGCATTGAAATAACTTTGAAATGAAACATTGGGTGAAATTTCGCATAGCCCTAGTGATTATTTCCCTCTATTTGGCACTAGTGAGGCCACATCCAGATTACTTTGTCCAGTTTTGGGCTCCCCTCTACAAAAAGGATGTAGACAAACTGGAAAGAGTTGCAGAGGATGACAAAAATGGTTAGGGGCTGGGGGAACTGGGATTATTTAGTCTGGAGAAGAGAAGACTGAAAAGGGATTTAATAGCAGCCTTCAACTACCATGAAAAGTGGTTCCAAAGAGGATGGAGCTAGACTGTTATCAGTGCTGGCAGATGACAGAACAAGGAGCAATGATTTTAAGTTGCAGCAAGAGAAATTTAGGTTAGATATTAGGAAGAGCGTTCTCATTAGTAGCATGTACAAAAGGGGTGTGCAAAATGGGCCATATTCAATTTGGATTTGGCCTGAATCAGGGACAGTGATTTGATTAGTTGATTCTGTCCCTATTCAATTTGGATGAATCTGAATCTGAAGATTCGACACTGATCCAGAGAATCAGCCATTCAGCCATAGACACAGCTTTAAATGTTTTTTCTATATACCTCAAGGTATCAAGCGTGGCTTATAAATGCTGCGATGGTGGGGCAGATGAAGCATCCCCCAGGATGCTTGTCGGGGGGCTCCCAGGAGCATGGCAGGGGGCTCCCGCATGCTCAGCAGTGAACCTGGAACTGGACCGGAATTACTTCCGGTCCACTTCTGGGTCCACCACTGAGCATGCTGCTCCCCTCCCCCTGCCATGCTCCCCTGGCTCAGCAATCACCCATGAGGGACTCTAGGTGCCCCCCAGACCCAGGAGGCACCAGTCACTGAGCTGGGGGGGGTCCAGTGTGCTCCCTGGCGGACCTGGAAGTGGACTGGAAGTGCTTCTGGTCCACTTCCGGGTCTGCTGCTGAGTGTGCTGGGGAACACCTCCTCCCCCCCCTGCCTCAGGCTCCTGTGAGATGCTCCATCCACCCCAGCATCTCAGCATTCATGAGCTGCCTGGTATCTTGAGATATGTAGAAAAAAAATTGAAAGCTGTGTCTATGTCCGAATCATCAAATCTTTCTGAATCAATTTGGAGGGTTCCAATTTGATTCAGAGAAATTCAAGGGTCTCCTGATTCAGTTAGGATTTGGAGATTCAACCACTGAATCAGGCTGAATCTCCGCCGAATCAAATCAGCAACTGAAGCTTTGCACAGCTCTAGTTATTAGTGCTGTGCAATAAAATCTTCATCGTACTGAAAAGCTTAAGAGCTTTTAAGAATGATCTTGGGGTTGGTTTATCCCATTGAAAATTCTTCACTGCTTTGTGAACCAATGACATAGGACTTTGCATGGAGGTCTTGCCATAAAGTAAGACCTTTTTATGCTCTCTGCTCTTGATCATTCATACTAAATCACTAGTATTCATGTATAAAGTTGTTTTGACAACCCCAAGTGTGCTAATAGATGCATTAGCCTGCAGCTCTTAGTCTTAGCTAACTCCCACTGAAGACTGATTAAAGATTCCAGGATTTAGCATTCTGTGTGGTTCATGGGTACTCTTGTTTTACTGATAGGGGTTTTTTTACAAAGGAAAATGACCTCTTTTCTTGTGTGAGAATTTGTAGCAAAATATCTATTATCATCCATACTCTGTTTTATTGGTGTGAAACTTAGATGACATATCGGGAACACCTGAAAGTTTTAGAAAGTTACCATTAGTGATGTCTTCATAAAATTCTCCATGTCAATTGGAAGGACAGAAAGGATGAATGCCAGCATTCCAGCTCAAATAAAAGCCACCAGCACTAATGCTATATTTATATGGTACCAGTTGCATTGGACAGGACATGTCATATGGAATCCTGGCGACTGGTCACTGCTGTAGAGGTGGGCTAAAGAAAAGATTCAAGGGTACCTTGAAGACCAACCTGGGAAAAAAAAAAAGCATTAACTTCAATACCTGGGAGATTCAAGTGCTGAATTGTCCCCCGACATCCCTGCTGGAATGTGCAACAAGGCATTGATCATTTCAAGCAAACTTATCTAGTATGGAGGCAGATAAATGAGAGAGACAAAGGGTAATCCATGACCCAACATCACCAGAATTTACTCTTCCTGCCTAAAACTACTTGCCATGTCTGCAGTCAATCCTGCAGATCTCAGATTGACCTCCTTAGTCATTTATGGACTCACCAATGACTTATCTATTTGCTGCAAGGCTGTTAGCATCATATTAAGGAACTGCCAGTGACTGTGGATTCCAGCCAGGATCCAACATCTGGTCCATGTGAATTCCATGCTTCTTTTGAGCCCATCTTTAAGTGTCTGGCCAGTACCTTTCTTTTAAAAATCTAGGGCTAAGGTCCATTTTAACCTTATGTGCTTAAGTGGCACTTGCATAGCTACATACAAGCATTTTTTTGGTATGTAGGAAGAATTTGGATTCTATTTGCACTAGCATGGGTACACACACCCCACGCTTCCCTTCTCAACATGCTCAGGAGGCTGCAGTCTGGCCTTGTAGGTTCTAGGGCAGAATAGAATTGCCTGAGTTTGTGGGCAAATCTCTACAAGTCCTGAAACTTTTGTCTCAGAAAAACCACAACTAGCAAGTGTTTGAGTAGTCACCCAAAACAGAATGGCAGGCTTGGTCTCAGTCTTATGACAACGGATTGATATTTATATGATAACTGTTCTACCATCACCTCAGTTCCTTGGGCTCATGCTTCTAGACATGGCATTATCTATCATGTCAGTGTTCTTTCTTCTTGTCTATTCCTTGGTTAAATGCTCTTGCCAATGCAGCTGTGCTGGTATGGCAGTGGAACTGATCTACACCAGGGATACTCTTACCACTTATGAACAGTGTGACACTAAATCACGTTCAGGTAGTCCATTTCTTGGCTAGCATCACCCTTTAGTCTGAGTTTGGTGTTTAAATTGCATTTGAACCCTTAATAACTATACAAACAGATATATGAGCCAAAGAGAATTCAAGAAGATGTTGTTTATTTTCTATTATTAGATATAAATCCCTCAGCATAAAATAAACTAACCTACAGGAAAAAGAAAAACAAACTACAAGTTCCCAAAAAAGGAGTGAGCTAGAAGTATAATCAGTGTTATAAAAAATGTGTTTTTCTTTATATACCTTCTTTTCTTTATGTAGCTGCAGCTGTTTATTTCACTGAAATCCTGTAATCTCTGACAAGTCACAAGCATCGGATCAAGCTATCATTCACTAAGCAGTAATGTCAAGAGCAACGTGAGTGTATTTCACATAAACAAATCCTCCCCATCACCAAACAATCCCACTGTATTATCCATAATATCTGATTATGGACAGTCTTTTGCTGCCCAGCTGTTACATCAGTATAATACTTAACTACCTTGCTTGAGTATTTGGGAGAAGTTTCACTTCTTTGTCTGTAAATGTTTTGATATCCTCAGACAACATACTTAATGTAAATTGAAGGTATTGTTAATAATGAAATCAGACTGTTAACTATGGAGATACATGTAGGCATAACATGGTACATGAGATATTATTAATTTGTGCATTTTTAGGGTGCGCGTTAGATTAAATGAAACCTACTGTCCAAATTCATTGACTACATTGAGAGTAGGATTAAGCCCTTCCATAACATTTTCTGAGGAACAGAAGTGCAGTGTGGTCATGGACACATCTAATAATTTTTATGCTGTAATCATCTTATGCCTGAAAGAGGCATTTATCCCCAAGGGGGACTAATATTTACATAATTGTAATTTATTGCTTAAAGATCCTCTAACTGCACAGAAAAACATCAAAGTGTTTCTCTCCATCAAGTCCCTGAATCATCTCTGATTTCACATATCACTGAAAGGTAGAAATCATTTTTGTGACCAATTAGGGAAAAACGAAGCAAACAGTATTTAAAATTTTATAGGCAGTGCTAGTGAGTTTTAATAGAACACAATTAACATTTTATGACTAGGGCTTATCAATGCTATTACTAGACACAATGTACATGGCTTTTGGGGGTTTTGCTTGAATGAGCGTTATCTGATTAAAGTAATTGGTTACATATTTGAGCAGGTTGTTTATACTAGTCTTATATTCAAAAAGCCACTTCTACTTAATGGTGCCTTCCTTAGTGTTTGACTTTTCTCTAATGAGTAGCCTAGCGTGCCATAATATCAGTAATTATGCTGCAAAATGTAGGCTCATAAGAAGCTAGATTGTTTATTGTTGTCCTTAGGGTATGACGCACTTAAATTCCTACTGTACCTTTTCTTAATATTTTTGAATAATTTCTCTTGTAAGTAAACACATTGCATCCACTGCATAAATTCTTGATTTGCTTATTTGAGTTACTTATGTAAGTTTAATTTGAATAAACTTGCCTACTTCTGCCACAGTAATACCTTGTGCTTATATAATGGTTGTTATTTATTTAAGGATCTCCAAGCCCTTTAAAGGTATTACTTAATTAAGCCTCATACCAACCTTGTAAAGTACAGAACTGCTATCTTTTACAGTTAGCTTAGGGGTGCTTAGACATGGAAACTGTGCAAATTCACAAAATAAAGCAGTGGAGAAGGCTGAAGGGGAATTCAGGAGTTCTAATTCCTGGCTTTAGGATACAACCATTAGATCAGTTTCAAACTTTTTTTGCATGGTGTAAACCACAGCTGAAGGGAGAGTATCTTCCTTCTCGTTTGCAATTAAGTGGCAATCTTCAGGAATTGCTTTCCTGGAAAAGATGTCTTATGGAGGTATATGCTGATCTGTTTACTTGTCAGTTGGTAACAGCGGAGGAAGAGAGAGAGACCTGAGGGCATTAATCAGTTACAGGATGACCGACTCATTAACACGATAGAGCTATGAAAAAGAGAAATGTGATCCTAGATTTATCAAGTGACATTAACAGAGAGAGGAGTTTAATACCATTGTACAAAGCAGTGGTAAAATCTCATCTGGAATACTGTGTGTAATTGTGGTCACCAATATATCAGAAAGTATAGACAGAGGCGTCCAGGTGCCTGAGGTAGCAGCACATAGGGGAGCAGAGGTAACTTCTGGCTGTTGCAATGTTGCTGGTGAGATTGGATGGCTATAGCAACAGCTGATATTTTTCTCCACCCCTCCAAGTTAGCATCCTGGACTACTACCCTGGTGATCTTGCCCTAGTTATGCCACTGAGTCAGACAAGGGCTATTGAGGTGATTGGGGGATGGAGAGAGGAGACTAAGGCCTTAGACAGACAGAACATTTGTGGGACTGCAAGAGCTATGGTACTTTAGTGCTACATTTTTGTAGTGTTTCACAGACGTAGACAAATATAACACCCTTTTGCTAAGGCCCCCCACCCCCACCCCCGAGTGCTACAAAATCATCACAAAGGCATGCACCAGTGTGCTCTCCAGTCAGATAGGGTCTCCACCCTGCAGCACCACTTCTGCACATCCTTCACCTCCCAGCCAGGAAAGGGGAGCCTGTAAGCAAACACTGCAGCCTCATGTCTCTTAGGTCTGTGGCTCTACTCTTCCACCCCCAGCCAGAACCAGGGGACCAGAGCCAGAAAGGCTTGCAAGGATTTCTGCATTGCATTCCTGATGACAGCTGAGCACCAAAGAGGTACTGGGGATGGTGCAGCACTGTGGGATCCTGGGGAGACTGAGAGACCACCTCTTATGGTGCAATTCACCTGTATAGAATATAGCACTACTGAGAAGCTGCTGTTTCACCCAACAATTTTGTAGTGGTTGTGCCACTTTTGTAGCACTACAGAGGGCATATACTTCTGTTTTCTCAACGTTTATACAATGATGTTTAGAGCACTAAAATTTATGTCCAACCAGGGCCTAAAGAGGTTGTATTATCTACTGAAAGGAAGGCTGAGAGGATATTATGGGCCCCTAAAATGAGTATCTAGGCAATGTGCATTAAAAAAGAAGAGGTGAAAGTTATGGTAAAGGATGATCCTGCACCATCCACCTCTTCTCCCCCCACCCACTCCTCAAAAAAAAACAAAAAGGACAAATGGGTTATGAATAATTTAGACCAGAAACTAGAAGATTTCCAGCCATTAGAGGAATGAAGTTCTGGAGCAGTCTTCTAAAAAGAGTTAGGTTTTTAGGCCTCTTTCCTTCCTGTGTTCTTAATTGGGCATTTTCCATTGTCTCTTACTAGCTATTGGTGGGATGTTACAAAGAAACCTAATATTATGTGACTAGTGAGTTTGCAACAGTTCATTAGCATTGGCTCTCCGCACCACTATACCACTTGATGACAGATCAGTTTGGGAACCACTGTGTTAGTACATATTCATGGAATTGTTATCATCCATGTCACCAAAAAGAATGATTGTTAACATTTTTTTAATTCAATGTATGCAACTTGTTAATATTAATGCAATGAATCAGGACTCAGACCCACATTTAGAAAAGCACTGAAATATATGCTTAAATCCTGCTGATTTCAAATTAAAATTAATCCTATGCCGAGGTACTTTCCTGAAACAGGATACTTTCTTGAAGCTGAGTCAGTGATTACTAAATTTGACTTGAGTTGCACAAAAAAATTAACTTCCGGTTGTTTGATTTCTCCCCATCTCCACAAAGCCAAAACTGTATATTGGGAGAACTAAACTTATACTGGTTTTGTATCCAGAATTGCAAAAGGAAAATATCACAGCTGAAAACATAATGCAAAATGTTTTTTGCAAACATTTGTCTGAAATATTAAACATACAAAGATTTAGCCAGTTCATGCTTTTTGTGTTCAGTTTCTACAAATATTTAAGTGAAATTTTCAGTGCCACAAATGTTAGGGAACATGAATTATAGGCATATATGGATAACTAACACATTCTTTTAGAACGTAATCTTAACATTTGCCTCCATGAACATTTGCGCGGAGTTTTATAAATTAAAATTCTCTCTTCCAGGGAAGGACCGGTACATTACTACATTGACCTACATTGCCAACTAAACCTAAACATCAGCAGCTGATATTTCAAATTTTGAAAAAAGCTTTAGGGAACATGAAAAGTATTAGTTAAAAATGCTGGACATATCTGAGAAGACTGTGACCTTTTTTTTTTTTTTTTTTAACATACCAAAATCAGAAAATTGGGGACCTCACTGAATAAGATATTTGTTTCTAATTGATTGTGCAATAAAAATAAATTACATAACTAACTGAAAGTAAAAGGCATATTTCTACTTAAATTTAAAAAACCCTGTCCATTGACATCAATATAAAAGACTTTAAGTGACAAAAATTTTAGTTTTCATAGAGTTACTGAGCACAAAGTTTTGCACAGATCTAGTTACATTTAAAGCAGTGGCCACCAATCGAGATCCACTAGTAGATCTTAGAGCCTCTTGGTGTCGATCCAAGGCTGGGGTGGGAGACTGAGTGCCTGTG
>NW_017728947.1:19324520-19329677 GCF_001723895.1 Crocodylus porosus
TGAGTGCCTGTGTGCATGCATGCACGTGCCCCAGCCCAGCCGGTCAGTCTGTGGGGGAGGGAAGGTATGAGATATAGACTGAGGCACCTGCAGTGAGGGACAATGCCTCAGGGGTAAATTGAGTGCGGCCCTGGCCAGGTGGGACTTACCTGGTGGGGAGGTGTGCCTCCAAATATTTTTTCTCCCTCTGCCTCATTCTGCACCCCCTTCCCCTTCCCTCCCCACACACTTACCTGGGTGTGGGGGCAGAGGGGGTGGCAGCAGCACACAGTGGATCTTGGGTTGCTTTTAAATGCCAAAGGTGATCTCCTATTTTAAAAGGTTGGAGACCACTGCTTTAAAGTGTTCTTAAGGAACATCATTTAAATGAATCTGTTTTGCCAGTAGAATCTCTGACACCAAAATGTTTAGGATTATGAGTAAAGCATATGCAAAAGTTACCAACAAAAATGCTGAAAGCAAGACTAGGGGCTCGGGGGTGCCTTTGCCATGAGCCCAGAGTAAGAGGCTTATGATTGTTCTGCCTCACAAGCAACTCAGAAAAGAAATATGAACTCTGTCTTTCAGTTACCCTGGCCACAGGCAGAGCAGTAACTGGGTTTGTACTCAGAACAGCTAGACTGGCTGATACTATGTGGGGGTTAGTTAGAGCCCAGCCCTGACCCCATTCCATTTTCTTCCAACCCATTTTTGCCAGTAGGAGATATGACAGCTTTTCAGATGTATTTTCCTTCCTATCCTGTCATGGGGATAAATAGGAGACCTTTTACCCCTGTAAGCTGCCCTGCTAGCCAGGCCACATTTTGACTCCAAAGTATTATCAAACCCTGCTCCTATTACAATTGATTTCATGAGTCTGGATTTCACCCTTGGATATTTTTATATTTGCTGTCTTTGAAAAGAAGTCAATAAGAGGCATAGATCCATGTGATGAGGATTTCCCATGTAAATTTAATTGCTGTGCACATTAATAACTGCATGCTATTTTGCCGTCTCACTTTAAGAAGTAAATAAATAGCTAAGATCCTTGTTGTAAAAAAAAAAAAGGAGTCTTTTTTTCGTGGGTATAATTTATTAATAAAAATAATACATGCATATGGAGGGAGAATAGACTCCTCAGTTACCCTAAGAATGTGTTTGTTTAAAAAAATTGTGTTGGTATTCTCAATTACATTCATATTTTAGCCCTAGGAAGTGATAACTGCAATTGCTAACTACAAATTAAGTATCTAAAAATTAACAATTAGCAACAAATCTTCAGAATGTGTCTCAAATATTTATTGCAACTTCTAGCTTTTTACATTTCATTGCTTCTGTAAAATAATTTTATAAAAGGTCCTCTAAGCCTGTATATCATTGTAGTTATATATTCCATATGCATTATGGACTTGATCAATCCTCAGAGAAGGCAGTTAAAAGAGACTGATTAATTTCCATAGATGTTGGATAAGGGCCTATAGAGATTTTTAATTTGTCCTTTGAATGTATCTAAGGAGCTTGTGAATGCTGTCCCGTGAAACTCTGCCCAGAGATATGCTATGCATAGATAAATTAAAGGAAGACAGTCCCACAGTCACCCAGGTTGCCCTTGGACACCTTTGGAAAGAGGATATTGGGCTAGGTGGACCACTGATCTGACTCAGTATGGCACTTCTCATGTTCTTTACAGAAAAGATCTGACAATTGCAAGGTGCTGAAGACCTGAAAACTGTATTGTCTTTCATGGGTAGACCTAGGGGAAAAGGGGCTGTGACCCCATGAGCACATCCAAGTGTGCAATGAATTTGAAGCAATAAACTCCAGTGCTTATTGCACCAGATTTTATTGCTTCTGGGCACACCATTTGAACATGAGCCTGGGACCACAACATGTTGAGCCAGGGCAGAGCAACCCTGGCTGGCAGGGCACATAATGGGGTTAGCATGCCAGCCCCAAGCTTCTCTGACTTGTCTCAGTGTGCTGTGAAGGGGCTGGTTGGGGCATGAGGGTGCTGAAGTGTGGGACTAGTTGGTATGCAGGCCCCGTGTTGAAGGACCCTCATACCCCAGTTAACCCCATCAGTGTCTACAAGTACATTGCTACATGCAAAAAAACCCCAACTCCACAGCAGGGTAGTATTTGTAAATAATCAGTTTGCTGCAGCCTAACAGGGGTTGCATGAATCAATATGAGACATTTACTATGGAGCTAGTTTACTGCACAATAAACGTCTTGTGTAGACATGCCCCATGGTGCTTTCTGCTCATGGGCGGGGGAGGGAGGGCGCAGCATGTTGAAGGTGGGTCCAAGCTTCCTGTCCTGGGCCACAGGATTTGGGGCAATGGGTGAGGGAGCTGAAAGCCCCTTCCACATCCTGCAGTGGGACACTGGGGCACTCCCACGTGTCCCTGGGCCTGTGTGGAGGGGATCTTGCACTAAAAGCTGGCGAGTAGCAGGTGTAGAGGTAATGTTACATGACACAGCTTGAGCTGCCTCCACTCTAGCTGCTGCTGTGGGGTAGGTGCAGGTGTGGGTCATGGCTGCTGCAGCTAGGGGAGTTGCTCTCCATACCCTGGTTGCAGAACCCTCCCAGCACAAACTCTCTGGAAATCCCCATTGTGGTGCCTCCTCCAAATTACTCAACCCCTGCCCTTGAGACACTATTGTCCCTGGCAGAGGCTCTTGCCTGCACAACCCCCAGCAGCAGCAGCAGCCAGAGTGCAGGGAGCCCAAGCTGCTGTTGCTCTCCAACAGCCAGTACAATATTCCCCCCTCCACCGCTCCCACCCTAGAGACCCTGTCTAGAGATCCTGGCCAGCACTGAGCTGGACAGAACCTGATGAAGCTGTGCTAACTGCCTCACAGCCATACCCCTCCACACTCCCCTCTGGATCTGCCCCTGCTAGCTTTTATGATCAAAATATGGGGAAGACTCCAATCCAAGCAAATAGCCTAGACACTCAGACAGCATGGGAACAAGGGACAAATTCTCTTCATATAACAGAAGTTTCTGTCTTCTATAGGCAAAGTTGTGGCTAAATAATACTGAGAGACTAACAGACACGGCATGCAGATATAATCCCTTTTTTCTCCAATGCAGAGACATGAGTCAAAGGAGCTGTACTTTATGTAAGCTCATTGGCTACACATGCCACCATTCCCCTGGTCCACTCCCAGTCCTATACCAATCCTCACACGTATGGTGCCATCTGTTTTGTGCACACAGGCTGACATTCACTTCTGTGGAGGTGGCCAATGCTGAGCCTATCTCCACTAATATTACTGATTCAAACTTTCTCAGGTTTGAAATTTAAATATTTGTTCTCACTTTCACAGTCTTACAGTAAAGTCAGGTCAGGTCAGTCCTGAGACTGCTACAACTGTTGGGGCACCTCAAATGCTGCAACAGCCCTCCTTCCCTTTCCCCTGTGCTTCACCAGCTTTGTGCACTCTGTCAGTTGGAGCCCAATCCAGTCCCTAATATTGGTTCCTTGCTTCTTCTTGGGAACCAATATTCTACTCTTTTACTCTTTCCCTTCACTGCATTCTGGTGTTGGCAGGGGTGTCCAGCTTTCTTGTGGTATCTGAACCATGTCTCATAGCCTCCAACAGTGGTTCACAGGCTCCAGTTTCTTGACTGATTTGCTGCTTGACGCATTGTTCCAGTGCTCAGTGTACAAGACATGCAGCAGTCTCCTAAAGCTTCACATTTCAATGACTCAATTCTGTTCTCTAACTTCTTATTAAGCATCCATACCTCACAGCCATAAAGCATCATAGAGATAACCACAACATGCAGCAGATGTAACTTTACCCTCAGTGTAATATTGCTACTTATCCAGATTTTCATTAGCTTTGTAGCTGGCTGGTGGCAATGGCTATTCTGGTCTTGAGTTCCTTTTGGTATGTTAACTCTTCTGTAATGGTGGCTCCCAGATAATTAAAACTTGTTATTCTTTCTAGTTTTTCATCGCTGATTGTAGGAGCGCATCTCCCATGCTCCTGGAGAGCATGGGGCAGGGACCAGCAAGAGGAAGACTACCAGACCCTGAGATAAAAGCAAAGGACCTTGGAAGGGCCACTGGAGCTGCCTACCTGAAGGTGAGCATGTCAGCAGCATCAGAGGATCAGCAGACAGACCCCCCACAGCCTCAGACATGCTTTTTAGGCATGTGCTGGGTGCACATGGGGAGGCAGCCAGCTGCTTCCAGTTTGGCTAGAAGTACTGAGCCAGCTTCAAAAGAAAGCTGGCAGGTAGCTGGGAGCAGGTACACTGGGGAAGACTGGCAGGAGAGCCTGCATGCTGGGGAAGATTGGCACCAGCAGGAAAGCTGGCACAGTGGAAACAATTGGCACCAACAAGTTAGGGTAGTTGCCGGGAAGAACTTGCACTCCAGAGTTGGCCAACAACAGCCTGAGAGCCAACAAATTGGAAGTATCTGGCAGAGAGGGCAAGGTTGGCTAAACACAAGAAACCTGCCCCAGAGAAGGGACAGAAGAAAGGTGGTATAAGTCCAGTCAGTCAGAGGAGTGGCCAGCAAGAGGGGCACCAGAGCAGGACCCCAGACCAAGGACAACATCTAACTGTGAGTCTGATAACAACACGGTTTCAGTTATAAGTTGTGATAAGACTATTACAAAATTAAATGGATCAAGTAGGATTATTGACATTAAACCTTATAAAGTAACTTTAAGTTTATTCTGGAGTAAGAGCTGGTTGGTGAAAGGATGGAGTATAAGGGGAGGTAGGAGCCCTGAAAAAACAGCCTTCGGTTTCACCTGAACATTTTAACCCATGGGAAGCCTTCTGCTCAAAATAGGTACAGTCTAAATTGTGGCAGGTGAAAACAGAAAACACCACTCAGGCTCAGGCACTGAGAATATTTATTGATCACTAAAAAGGCCCTGCCAGACAGGTAGTACACTTCAGCACATCTAATTATACCATGCCAAGTAAGCCACTTGTACGCTGATCTTCATATCAACATTATTGCACCTGATCTAGGAAGTCGTCATCACTTTGCTTTTCTCAGCACTTATTTCTATTCCATAACTCTTTGCAGTTTTGTCTAGCATTCTATAAGTTCTTGAAGCTCTTCAGATGTCCCTGCTATCAGATTGATGTCATCAGATTTCATAGACATTAGGGCTGGAAGGGACCTCAGAAGATCATTGAGT
>NW_017728947.1:19329824-19352831 GCF_001723895.1 Crocodylus porosus
CTCTTGAAGGTGTTCAATGTAGGTGCTTGAACCACCTCCGCTGGCAGACTGTTCAGCAAAGGTCAGAGTGTTGATCTTCCACCCTATAACTGATACAGTTTCTGTGAAATTCTCTAAGGCATCTGACAAGACTGCAGTATTTCTCCCACACTCTGAACTCAGCTTTCTCTTCTGCCAGCACAGTATCTACTTGAGTCTGTTCAGTATTATTCTTAGAAGTACTCTGCTTAGATGGCTGATTAAACTGATGGTGCGGTAGTTTCCATGTTGGTAGAGATTCCTCTTTTTAGGAATGAGAATGATGACTGACTTCATCCGCTGGGTTGGGCAAGTTTTCTCCCTGCATATCATGTTGCCAATTTTGTGAAGCATGCTTATTGCACCTGTCTTCAAGAGTGCAGCAGGTTCCCCAGGTGTTTTCCTTTCTTCAGCCTTCAAATGGCTTCTTCTGCTTCTTCTCTTGAAATGTCTGGGTCTTCCTCTTAGGTACTTCCAAATCCTCCTTTTTCTAATTGGTCAAGTATTTTGGGCCCTGTTTGGGTATAACTGTTGTAGAGTTAATTTGAGAACTCTGCCTATCTCTTATGTATTGCATAGTTTGCAGTAAGCAATTTTCCATTCTTGTCTTCTACTGCCATGGTTCTTGCTTGGTGTGTTTTGGTTATATTCTTCAGGCTCTCAAATGCTTTCTTGCTGTTGTTCTCAAAACCACTTTGAATTTCTTCACACCTGTTTAGAATCCAGTCTTTTTTTTTCACCTTTCTTATTTAATTTCTTGCATTCCTGTTTGCTCCTCTGTGATTGAGACTGCCAGATTCTGAATCAAAATGTTTAACTTACAGTGCTCGTTGTGTATCACAGATTTCCATGATTTTCTTTTTCACCCTTGGTTGATTCTTTTTCTTAGCCCTTCCAAGCAAAGCTTCTGTTTCTTTGATTGCTTGAATGAATCTGTCTGTAGTGTTTTGTAAGACAGTTAGCATTACGAGTTTTTTTCTTCCAATTTTTATTTTGAAGTCAGCTTTTATTGAGGGATCCCTGAGCTTCTCTAGGTCATATTTGACTCTTGGTGTATTTTTGTTTGCAGTCTTCTGCAGTTTCAGCTTTAGTGTCATCATTACTAAATTGTGGAATTTTAGAATTTAGTAAAGATGACAGTGAAGTAAAGCCTTGTAAAAAATGGAAATTAAAAAAAAACGAAACTTTTGTTCCCATTTTATGATGAATAAACATTTGTTTCCACTTTATACGGAACTAGGGCTAGGATCAAGGACAACAAAAAGTCATTTTTAAATGCATATGAAGAAGGCACTGGGTAATGTGGGGCCCCTGCAGGATATGCTTGGCGATCTGTTGGTTGCACCAGAGGAAAAGGCAGACCTTTTTAACAATTTCTTTGCCTCCATTTTTTTGTGCAGGGACCGGGACTCCCCCACCAAGATTCAGGACAGACTCAGGAGAGATTCTGCCAGGCCTAGGGTCAGGGAGGACTGAGTTAGGGAACTTCTGGAGGAGCTGGACATGTTCAAATCCACAGGTCTAGATGCTCTCCACCCCAAGGTGCTGAGGGAATTGGCAGGGGTTATTGAGGGGCCCCTCGCAAGGCTTTACAAGCACTTGTGGTGCTCTGGCTAGGTGCCAGATGACTGGAAGAAGGCCAATGTGATCCCCATTTTCAAAAAAGGGAAGCCCATTAGTCTTACTTTGATCCTAGGGAAGCTCTTGATTGCCTTCTATGATCAGGTCACAAAATCATTGGATGCAGGTGTCACAGTGGATGGACTTCAGGAAGGCCTTGACACTGTCTCCCACCCCATTCTCATTAAAAACTAGGCGACTATGGAATTGATGCCTACACAATCAGATGGGTTGCAAATTGGTTGAGGCGCCATACCCATAGAGTGGTGGTGGATGGGTCATATTTGACCTGGAGGGATGTGGGCAGTGGAGTCCCCCAGGGCTCTGTCCTTGGGCCCGCACTGTTCAATTTCTTTATTAGCCACTTGGACAAGGGGGTGAAAAGCAAAAGCACCTTGTTCAGATTTGCTGATGACACTAAGATTTGGGGCAAGGTGGGCACGCTAGAAGGGAGGGACAGCTGGACTTGGACAGGTTACAGGAGTGGAAAAATGAGAATAGGATGGGATTCAGTACTGACAAGTGCAGGGTACTGCACTTGGGCACTAAGAACCAGCAGCATACCTATACACTGGGGAACTCCCTCCTTGAAAGCACAGTGGCAGAAAGAGATCTTAGAATCATTATTGATTCCAAAATGAAAATGGACCGCTAATGTGAGGATGTGATCAGTAAGGCTAACCACAGCTTGTCATGCATCCACAGATGCATCACAAGCAGGGCCAAGGAGGTGATCCTCCCCCCTCTATGCAGCACTGGTCAGGCCACAGCTGGAGTACTGCGTCCAGTTCTGGGCACCGCACTTTAGGAGGGATGTGGCTAGCATCTAGAGGGTCCAGAGAAGGGCCACTTGCATGATCCGGGGACAGCAGGGCAGGCCCTATGAGGAGAGGCTACGGGACAAGAAAAGGCTGAGAGGGGACCTTGTGGCCATCTATAAACTTACCAGGAAGGACCAGCAGGGAATGGGAGAGACCCTGTTGCCCCAAGCACCTCCCGGAGTAAGGAATAACAGCCATAAACTGTTTGAAAGTAGGTTCAGACTGGATACTAGAAGGCAGTACTTCACAGTCAGGGCGGCTAGGATCTCAAACCAACTTCCAAGGGAAGTGGTGCTGGCTCCTACCTTGGGGGTCTTTAAGAGGAGGCTTGATAATTACCTAGCTGGGCTCATATGAGCAGAGGGTCAGACTTGAAGCTCTACCTAGGTCCCTTCCGACCCTACATCTATGAATCTATGAATGCTACACTTCAATCCTGTTAGGAGGTGTGAGCAGCAACTAGGACAAATTTCACCCACAAAGCAAAATATCCTCATGAACTCCAAGTGTCCCAGCGCCATTACAGGTGGTCCCTATATTTTGGTCCTTAAGGCTGTTCATGAATCAAGTGATGATTGATATGCCAGTGGGGGGGTGGGGAATGTCAAATGTATTTGTTCTTGAGGTATATGGTTGTTTAAAGTTATGTTTCTTTTTCTTTTCTTTTAACATCACTTGTTAATGGTTCATTAATAATCTGCAACTACCATCTTTACCTTCTGACTCTTTCTATTTGACATAATCCCTAATGAATATGTTTTACTAATTAGACTTAAGGATCACAACTCTGTTGACTTTAGAACTCATGTTACTGTTGTGTTTTTCCCTACCTGTGGTACTTTGTTGCTTTGTGTCAACACTTTGAGTGTGTTGTTCAGTAAGCTCACTGTGCAAGATGTGGCTGTCATGGATACAAGGAATAGAAGCTGGGAAGGAAATTGAATGATTCTGAATTTAAGCAACAGAAATAATGGGTGAATGTCCTATTCCATTAGAATGTGAATTGTAATGGTGAAGCTTATGTTGACTATGTGGCTATCAGCAAGTAATTTTCAAGGTCCTGCAGCTGGAGCTTTGTGTAGCCTAGTTTGTTATTCATAGGAAGTGTAGATGATTCTCTTTGACATTAAATTATTTTATAAAATACAAAATTGATAATAATCATAGATTAGGTATATTATTATGAACTGGTGCATCTGTTGATTCATAGCTCTAGCAATATCTTTAATGAGCAATAGCATATTTAACTGTTCAGGGCTAGGAAGGAACAAGTAAACAAGAAAGCACCTTTTCCATAATAGGGAATAGGAGAGGAAATTTGAGCAACACTGGTAAAAAGTAACGGACTCAGTATATGATTGCTATACTCTGTAATGAAGGAGCCACACAATTATTTCCCAAGTCCTCGGCTGAAAACAGTAGTGGCATGAATACTGTTGCAATATACCATTTGCCAGCAACAGAGGAAAGGCTGATTTCCCTCACAAATACACACTGATACATGTAATAGAGAAAAGGAAAATATAGGCCACTTAATAAAACAATGGGCCATTTAATAAAATAAATCAGAGTGAATTAAAAACAATTTGCTTTTCCTCAATTTGTTCTCAAAGTAGAAATAATATTTGAAGGGCCAAGTTCTATAAAATTTACTCACATTGGGTTGCCCCTTATTCACCAGTAGTACTAAAACACTGGTCAAGTGACATAAAGATTCAAGCTCTAATTGTTTCCCATTTAAGGGTTCCTATTTTTTAATGATTTTACTAGCATGGTAACTTGATCTTCTCAGGCTATAGGTAGGCTAGGCCATAGGCATAAGCATTTTGTTTTACATTTTCTTCCATTTTGTTCCTTCCAGTTCTGTTAAAACTATTTTTAATAGCTTCTGCTTTGCCTTTACGGGATGGGTCCCTATAACTATAGCATTGGTGGACTAGTGTGAACTATACATGTTGAATTTGCAAGTATCTGCATAAAAAAAATTTGAAAACTCTGGATCAAATATCAATATTTGGTCCAAGGAGAAGTGTAACAGTTTCTGCCAGCAAACAGCAGAAGAGACTGTTAAACTCCTGCTCTTGGGAGCTCAGGCATAGGACTCAGGGCTGCAAGGAAGGTACAATGTTGGAATACAAATCATTCAGAGGGGGTGATGGCTACCTGAATCGGAACACCCTCACAGCTCTATTGAGTGCAGTGTAAAGTGCAGCAAACTTTAACCCATTTGCTCTGGAAGACAGCTGGTGGTGGTGCTGGCCTGATTTTTGCTTTGCGTTGAGCATCTGCCTAGGAAATGGGACACCTGGACCTACCTCAGCCTGAGGGAGATTCAGATCCCTATCTTCTACTTCCCTTTCTGCTGAATGTTGGTTACCCAGTGGGCAAACTTCATGACACCAGGAGGAGAGTGGAGATATGACTCTGAACGCATCTATACAAGACATTTACTGGGTGGCTGACTAATTAGCTGCACAGTAAATGTCTTGGCTTCTTCATGTGCACCCCTGTTAGTCAGCTAATTTACTCTGCAGCAGAATAGTACTTGTAAATACTACTCTGCAGCAGTACACATGTAGATGCTGGAGGAGCTGGCTGGGTCACAATGGTACTTTAGTGCGGGGGCTGTCTCCTGGCTAGTCCTGCACTGAAGGTTCCTTGTGCCTCAGCCAGCCCCTTCACAACACATTAAGCTAGGGGGATACTCAGAAATTAAGTCCATTTATAAGTACTTTCTTGAAATGAGGCCTATTTGGGCAAGCAAATCTATGCAAAAAAATAGTATGAGTTAACTGGATCTCAGAGTGCATGTACACAAAGAAGCAAAATTAAAATTGTATAGGCCCCCACAAATCTGAAAATTCCTCATTTTTTTTACTTCTTTTACTTGAAGGTGGCAATTTTTTTTTTTGTGGAGGATTAGAAACTATGTCCATATCTCTTCATCTCCCACCTCCCAGAAGTTGACCCTAACTTTGTAAACTTGTTGTCCCTATTTCTGACTTCTCTGATTCATGGGTTCTATTATGAATACTTTTATAATATAAAGTTGTTAATCTGTTTGTCTCAAAAGTGGTGTTCACAAGAAAAGCTCACTCTAATTTAAACTGTTACATGCTGTTACCTACAGAATTTAAGAGGTAACAGCAGAAAAAATCTGATTAGCTACTGCATCAGCCTTCTAAATGGAATTGTGGAAGCTCCATCCTTTGACATTTTATAATAAAATTGTCTTAAGTGTTCCATTATCCTGTAGATAAAGATAACATTGATGAAATAATTTTGTTGCTGTTTCAGTAATATGATGATCCTGCCCTAGAAAGAAAATATTTATTTTAAATGTCTGAGGGCCAACCTTTTTGGCAGGTGTGCCACTCCCATCCCCTCCCCTCCCTCTGCCTGATTCACCACTCTGTTTTCTATTTTCTGCCCTATCTACCCAATACTGCCTGTCCCTCCCTTGTCTGTCATATGCTATACACAGAAGGTACTCATGCCACTTGTGGCATGTGTGCTGTAGGTTGGCCACCCATGCCCTAAGGAATTCAGATATTACAGTTCTCAGATAAAATCTGTTATATCATTGTTATAGATTGATATTCCTTTTTGGTAATAGTTTAACTTCTATAGGGTTTAATTGTACCATAAAGATAAATGAGTGTGTTTCAATCTTCTGTTCGTTGTCATTTGCTTATGTTTCAATTCAGAATCTCTTCTGAAGCAAGCAAGCATAAAAAGGAAAAGTTAGGAAGTCTAGAGTCTTTGGTCTAGCTGCAAGATTCTTGTCATAGAGTTGATAGAGTAAAGGTGCCCCCCCTGCCCTCCCCTTATCTTGAGTTTAGTCTCTTGCGCAACTCAGATTAACCTTGGTAGCCTGTGCCCCCAAGAGATGATTTTGTTAAACAAGGATTGCTGTAGCATAAAGTTGCCCTGATCATCTTTCCTTCCACCCTAGAATGCTTGTCATGAAGAGTTTAGAAAGTAGCTGGAGGAGATGGTTATAAAATAGTTAGCTTTTTAGGAATCCTCCTATATGGGGGAACTCCTCCGGAAGCTGGTTGGGTTAGCTTTGTAGTACCTCTGCAACTGCTGCAGCAGTGGTTGGTGGTTATTGTGGCAGGCCAGTAGGGGGTGCTCCTCTGATCAGCCACCCACCTCACTGTGCCCAACCACCTTCCAGGCTCCAAGTGCTTCCCTGGGGGCACCTCACATCTGGCTGACCCCCTTCCTGGAGCACACCCACTAGCCTGGGGATAGAGCTGCCACCACCCAGGGACAGGCTTGATTCTGGCACTGTGCCCCCTGGGAAACACAGGCCTAGTAGCCCTCGAGGGTACTTGACTCTCTTCAAGAACTTGGGGTGCTTCCCTCAGTCAGAAGCACAAGTAGTGGTTTCCCTTAGTTAGTTGAACCAACGGGACCCCAAGGCATAATCTAGACCCAATAAGTCTCCCATGCCAGGTACAAAGGAGAACTTTATTGGTTACAAGGAGTAGGGTTGGAATAGGGTACAGAGTTGAATAGTATCAGAGAAATCCCACAGAGTAACAGGGTGGCTGGAGTAGCCTTTGATCATGCATCTGAGTTACTGCTATAGATCTAGTTAGATCTCAGGTACCTTACAAGTATCATCCAGAGGCAGGTGGAGATTCCCTCTGGAGGCAGGCAGTTCCTTGATCATGAGTTTTGAGAGAGCAAGTTTCAGATGATCCAGCTCTCCTCTTTCTCTCTGAGTTTCCCTCATAGCTGTTGCCCCTTCCTCCTGGGCAGTCCTTAATTTATATAGCCCTTCTGACCTCATTTACCTGGTCCAATGGAGGCCAGCACCTGTTGGCTGTCAGTCAACCAATTTGAAATGCACCACTGGTTGCTGGGCAGACTGGCAGTCTCGAGCTCACTGGGGAGCCCAAGCCCCTCACCCAGGTGTGGGATGCCAGGCACGTAGGCAGAGGGAGCAGGTTCCTCCCCTCCTTCAGGAATGTATCCACTTTAGGTTACCTAAAGAGATAACCAAATTGTCACAGATCAGGGTTTTTGGGGAGAACCAGAGGTGGCCTTCTGCCACAGTCATAATGGAACCAAGAATCAAACTAAAGAATGGCATTGGGTTCTTCTATGAAAATAATTGTCCCTGTAATTTGTAATATTACTTTCCCAATACAGTTAAGCTCTTTCCTAAATGTATGTGTAAACCCCATTTTTTCCTAGGATAAAGACAGAGCTCTTGTATAGTTTTCCTTGAGTTGGATTATGGGCATCTTAGTAGTCTTATGAATTATAATATATTATGCAGTGGCTTTTAAGCCCTCTAGCTCTTCTGGGGTGTCAGTACTTAGGCACTGGACTGGAACACAGATGACCTGAGAGCCACTGATCTGCTATTTAACCTTGACATAGTCACTTCACATCTCTGCAATTCAGTTTCTCTGACTACAGTTTTTCTGTATTGTCAATTAATATTGTATGCTGTCTAGAGCAAGGATCATCTCTTTCTATCTCTCTGTATATTGTCTAATGCAGTATGGCCCTGCTCTCAGTGGAGCCTCTGGCACAAATAGTAATACTGTCAGCATAACCTTGGAGACGCACTTGACATCGCTGGGGGAGTTTGGTCCAAATTGCACATTGGAGAGAGACCACAATGACATCTAATGCGTTATAAGTAATGGTCCACTGGAAGATGTTTAAAACTTATTGAATTGCTGCAGGGGTACTTTTCAAGAGCAAAAAGGATCAGTGTATATCATTATACCCTGAAGCATCTGAGAAACCACCTCAAACAGCATCTCATAATCTTTGATTTGGATTTGTGGGCCCATCATGCATATAGTGCCAGTCTTTCATATACCCTATATGAAAAATGTGCAATTGGCTGAGCAAGCTGGCAATGGGAAGAAGAGCCTTTCACTTATAAGTTGCCAGTTCAATTTCTGTGTAGGCTGTTAGTGACAAAGGTTCATGTTTCCAAAATTACACATGCAAGAGAGTGTGTCTGTCTAAATATGACATGTAATTGCTTTGGCTACATATGCAATTATATTAATTATGTTTGCAAATGACCAGTTTGCTTAAGACGTTGTTTACATGTGCAGTTAAGTTATATGCATACAGGGCAGCAATTGAATAAGGAAGTCTGATTTTAGTATTCACTGGGTGCATCTACACTTGCAATTAATGTGAAGCAATAAATTTTGGTGCATATTGCACTAGAGTTTATTGCTCCCAGGCATGGGCGACTGGTGCCACCTTAGGGAGGGGCACATGCCCCCCCATGACCAGTCCCACTGACTGGAGAGGGGGCTCCCCCATGGGTGATCCTGCAGTCTGGGGGGGGGGTCCCTCAGGTGATCCCAGGAACAGCAGCAGCAGCCACTCCTGAAAGTGGCTGCAGTGATCGGCCAGCACTTCCAGGGGGGACACTGGTGTTCCCACCTGCCCCCCCCCACTCATAACATAAGTGGTGAGTGGGTGCTCAATGCCTACAGGCCCCTAATGTCCTGTCACCTGGCCCACAGGGATCCTCACAGCTCTGTGCTGCCCCCAGGCAGCATGGGGAACCGAATGGTGGCAGCATGGAGCCTCAGGGCCTGATCCCAATGTGTAGGGCCAGGCAAAGGCAGGCCAGAGCCTGGGGGCCCAATCCCAGCATATCAGGTGGGTGGAGGTAGCACAGGGCCATATCTGGCCTGCAGACTGGTCCCGCACCACACATTCAGCTTTTAGGACCAATATATTGAGCACTACTGACCTCTCACATAATGCACACATTTTCACCCAGATATGCCACTTCAGCAGAGACACGGAGAATTGAAGAGGACTGGGGGTAAGTTACTTTCTTGCTATCTGTGGTATCACTTCATGTTAAGACTCTGGTAAATTGTGGAGACAGTGTGGAAAAGCTGATGCTGCTGATTTTAACATTAGGATCTTGGAGCTTTACATTTTCAAACTGGCACATGGGATTTCAGCCTGTAAAACCCATTACAAAGCTTCACTATAAAGTTGTGATCTGGGCAGTCAGAATAAGACAGTCAGTAGCTATTATGTTCCTGATTCCCAGAGGGCTAACTGTCTGTGCCAGCATGTTATCAAAGTACAGATAACTTTCTGCTCCACCGCAGCTAATCTGAGCTAGCCAGTGTATTTCAGCAGAAAGGGGGTGGCACAGCAAAATCGACCCTCGTTCCATACCCTTGTAATCACTTCCTGCCTACAGCAAGTTAAGACTTGCCTCCCTCCTCTCCCCCACCCCACACACACTTTCCCACTGTGACTTCTTGGCAGTCTGCCCTGGAGAGTAAGGGAATTTTCAGCAAGTGACAGGCTTGCCCAATATTAATGGAAAAGTATGTGGTTATAAACCTGTCTGTCACTTGCAGAATATATTTGTAAATCTTTCCTACAGAATTAATCTCTCACCTAAATTCCATTTAGGTATCACAATGCCTAAAGTATGATAGAGATGGCAGAGGAGGGAAGGTATAAGTGATCCTAATCAAAAGGACTAGGTGCTGAGGCTTCCTATATATGTGCCAATGACTCCTTTGATATGGGGATAACAGGGTTCTAGTAAATAGACAAGTCATCAATGAGTCCAGAAAACTGAAGAGGCCAATCTGAGATCTGTACATTCAAGTGCAGACATGACAAACAGTTCTGGGAAAAAGGAATGAATCCTGGCAGAGGTGACATGAGTAGGGTGCGGGGCCCGGGGAAAATCAACCCATGCAGGGCCCTGCCCCCACTCTGATCCCATGGGCCCAGACCCAAAAAAGCTGCTGCTGCCATTTGTAGTAGCAGTGGGGGTGGAAGGGTAGTGAGCAGCTGGATGCTGGGCCCCCAAAGCACGGGGCCTGGGGCTGTCACCCTGATTTGCTCCCCACCCCCACATAGGGATGGACCTGGATCCTGGTAATGTGAGGTCACAGCTCTTTCCTTCCATAGTGAGGCAAATTTTCTCAAAATTCTCAATGCTTTGTCATACTTCACAGCACTCCTGGGGAAGACTGAGAGTTTCAGTCTCCCTGGTATTGATGTAAATATAATAATTTTCCAAGGTACTTCCAAAGGCTGATATAGACCACCTACTCATTCTACATGTAAGTGCCTACAGCTTACCAGTGTGAACACTAAGCACAGGAGTACTTAGTGTTTAAACTCCTGCTCTTGGGAGCTCAAGCATAGGACTCAGGGCTGCAAGGAAGGTACAGTATTGGAATACAAATCGTTCAGTGTGGGAGGGATGCTCACCTGAAACAGAACACCCTCACAGCTATATTGAATGCAGTGCCAAGCATAGCAAACCTTAACCCATTTGCTTTGGAAGACAGCTGATGGTGGTGTGGGTGTTCACTTTTGCTCTTGCATTGAGCACTTGTTTAGGAAATGGGACATCTGGACCTGCCTGAGGGAGATTCAAATCCCCATCTTCTACTTCCCCTGAGGGTACACCAGCCTTTTCTGTTGAATGTTGGTTAGCCAATAGGCAAACTTCATGACACCAGGAGGAGAGTGTCAATATGACTCTGAGCACATCTACACAAGACATTTACTGTGTGGTTGGCTAATTAGCTGCTCAGTAAATGTTTGGGCATCTTCATATTAACCCCTATTAGTCTGGAGTCAACTAATGTACTCCACATCAGGATAGTACTTGTAAATATTGCTTCACAGCAGCACACATGTAAATGCTAGATGGGCTGGCTGGAACATGAGGGTGCTTCAGTGCAGGGGCTGCCTGCTGGCTAACTCTGTACTGAAGCTTCCTTGTGCCCCAACCAGACCTTCCACAATGCATTGAGCCAGGGGGAGCAGAGATGGGCTGGAAGGCTTACCCCCAGGGACTCCTGCCAGCTGTGGCTGCTCTAACCCAGCTCCACATGCTGCTCCTGAATAAACAGTGGAGCTTATTGTTCCAGAGTTAATTGCTCCCAGGTGCATGTTGAAACAGCATGCCTGGGAGCAATAAACTGCAGAGTCATAAGCTTCACAATTTATTCAGGCCTTGTAATAGAATGTATAGATGCGCCCTCTGTGATTTAGGGAGAAGAGCACTTTGCTGGAGGAAGGAATCTGGTTTTAGCCCCTACCTGGAACAATTTAGTCATTGTGAGTTGGACAGTAATTAGTTAAAAACGGAAATAACCGAGGCAGCATGGGGCAGAACCCAGAATTCCCTGTTGCAAAGAAATGTTATAACCCCTATCACACCAGGTTATTGGGCAAAAGGTGGACATCAGTGTTACTTTCTGTTGAGCCACGTGCATACTCTCATTCTCAAATATCACTCAGCATGGTCTGCCTCTGTCTAAGGAAGCAGGGTTTATGCACCATTGAAGCTGATATGGATCATCAGAATGAGCTGTGGAGCTCAGCTGAGCTGAGCTGGCTGGTTTAGATTGCTTCTGATCATGCACAACAGCTCAGGTATAGATGGGAGGGATCGCAATGGACATAGCTAATAGTATTGTGAGAAATGTCGATGAGTATTTAGTTTCAAAGCTGTTTTGAGCTTGAAATAGTGACATCCAAATGAAACAAAAGGCTTTGAAACAGCTTTGATACAAAATGAGGGCGCTCAAAACATTTTGAAAGTTTCAAAACATTTTGCGTTTCAGAGCTGGGCTTGCTTGCAGCTAAAGGGAAACTAAGGAGAGGAAGTGAGAAGGGGGGTAGGACGGCTCTGATGTTGACTGCGTGACTGGCCAGTAACTGTGATCCTATCCCAAGGTCCCTTCCAATCCCAGTGCTCTGGGGGAAGGACGGAAAAACAGCATAAAAAGCATTTTTTGAACTGAGCTTTCTCTGTGCCTTCACATTTGCAAGTGACACTAGTTTTGCTCTGAACAGTTTGAGGTGCAGTTTTCCAGAAAACTCTGCACCTATCTCCTTGAAACTTGACAGGCTTTGTGGCCTCATAAGGAGCTACCATCCCTGCAGTTTTCATTTTGCTGCGCCTTAACACACACAAAGTCACACATCACAAGTTTTGCTTGTCAAAAGTTTGAGGTGCAGTTTCCCAGAAACCCATCCACCTCACTCCTTGAAACCTGGCAGACTTCATAGCCTCAGCAGGGGCTACTTTGGCTGTTGTTTTCATTCCCCTGTGCCTTCACATTTAGAAGTGATGTGAGTTTTGTTCTAAACAGTGTGAGGTGCAGTTTCTTAGAAACTCCTAGGGATCTCCTTGAAACTTGACACACGTTGTGGCCTCAGTGGGGCTATCCTCCCTGCTGTTTTTATTTGAATCAGGCAAGAAATGACAGTTATAGGCATTTTTGTGATTCCCCATTATAGCCTATGGGCAAAATGTCAAAACATGTTGAAACAGCATCGAAACAGTGAAACAGTTTTGACAAAACAAAGCGAAACAGTGCTTTGAAACAACAAAACAGAACACTGTCCCTTCAAAATGGTGATACAGACGTAAAAACAAAACAGTGCTGTTACGTGCAGTCCTCTGAAATGGGCCAGTATAAATGCTACAGACTTTGCATTCCAGAGTTTTCATTTCATTTTCTAGCAGCAGTTTGCTTTTTTGCCAGAACTGTATCATACTAACATCTGTGCCTTAAACTGCAAACCTAGTATTTCCAGTAGTGTGCTAATATGACATTGAGAATGAATGGATTTTGCTGTTGAAAGGAATGTCCTTTGGCCATTTCAATTTTTGATCGAACTTTAATTATACAAGTGCTTTGAGAATTAATTAATTTTAAACCATACTAGTCTGCTGTGTGGAGCCATGATATTAATTACTACATAGTATACGTTGTTTCATTTCAGAACAATTGATGCACCCTCTTGTATTCTCTCCTTCATGCACACTTCCCCAGAAGATCTGAAAGATTGAATACAAAGTGGCTCACAACATATTGGTAAAACAAGACACACAATAATTTGCTAGAGAAATAAAGAGGGAATCAGGCTAATAACTATAAAGAATAGCTGAGAAGCTCTCTCTCTTTCTCTTCATCAGCTGCAAGAGCCATAAAAACGGCTTAATATCATGTTATTCAAGCTTATTATACATGATGCCACTGCAGGATAGTACTTGCATTTACAAGCTCTAATCTATGGCGGCGACCATTAAACAATAGACATGGAAATGTGGAAAGATGCAGCTGGGCTTTACTGGGAACCTTGGGCATATGTGTTGTTTTTTTAAGTTTGACATGATGACCTTGCTGAGAAGATGGAGAAGAGAAAAATCTGTTTTAAACAAATGAGGTCAGATGGATGTAAATTTATGTAGTTCTAGCGCCTTTAGTGGAGCTATGCCAATTTACACAAACTGAGGTGTGGAGCCCATTATGTAAAACTCTTTGATATGCAGGCTTTATCTGCTGAGAGACTGGTAAGCAAATTTACCCAAGGGGCATGGTTTCCAAAACTAGCACAACAAGAGTAATCTTGTTGTCCATTAAGTGAAACTTTTTTTTTTATGTTGTGTAAAAAAGCATACGTTACATAAAGAAAATTAAGAAAAGGAATGAGGCCCAGGGAAGACGAGACATGGACTTCCATGGGCATCAATTAGACGCTATGACAACGGGTGTGCCATAAGAATACACATTGAAGAGAGAGGTCAGTAGAAGCCATGTCCATACTGATAAATTTACCAGGCACAGCAACCTTACACATGCCATATAACTGTAGGCAGGCTGCCTCCTAAACCTTTAGCTGCTTCTTCACAGCTCTTTTAGCAAGCTAATTAGCACAGCCATGTCACAGATTCAGTTAGCCTTCTCCCAAGCTAATTAAGTCAGTGGCTGTCCTGTGCGGACATAACTGTAACCCTTCTGCCAGGCACCAGTCAGCAGCAGGAAGGGCTGGGTTCACATTTCAGGGTACCTCATAAATTATACCTATGGTTTGAGCCCCCATCCAGAAATCTAGGAACACTAAATTTGTTGGTGTGTCCCACATAAACCAAACCTCCTCCTCAGCAGTGTAAACACAAAAACCAAATTTATTACAGAGAAGAAAGGCCAAAAAAAAAAAGAAAAAAAAAGAAAATACTCAATATTATTTAAAAACAATATTCAAAACAAAGTCTGTAAGTGGCACCCTCTTGGGGAGGCTTTGCTCATGCCCAGGCAGTCTGGGACTTGGGACTTCCCAAAGGATGGTTCTGGGGGCCTACACCCCTATACCTGCCCTTCATCAATACCTGGTGAGGGGGGGGGCCACACTGGAGAGTCCTATGAATTGCTCGTTGGGTTCACTGCACCACAGGGAGCTGCTCGAGACCATGGGTCCTCCCTCTGCATTGCAAGAGACTCCATTGCTTCTGGAGAAGTGGGAGCGTGTTGATCTTTGCTCCCATGTATGGTGTGTGTGCATCTGTTGGGGAGTGATTGCAGCTCCAGCCAGCATGCACATACCTCAAAACTTCAGAACAGATGGTGGGGATAGGGCCTGAGGCAGCGCAACCCTCCCCCACTATCCACTCTGAGGAGCACGTGTAGTTGCTGTCAGCACGGAGCTGATACTGGGGCTCTGGAGCCTGGTGCAGTTGTTTGCAGCCTACCTGCTGCAGCTGCCCAGAGCCCAGGCTGGCTACAAACAGCTGGGCTGGGTGCTGAAGTCCTGTCATCAGCTCTGTGCTGGCAACAACTGCACATGTACCTCAGAGCAGACAGCAGGGGAGAGGCCAGGGTTGTGCTGCCTCAGGCCCCTCCCCCACCATCTGCCCTTAGGTATGTGGAGCTAATGCTGGGGCTTCAGAGCAAGGATGGCACTAGCTGCCTCCCAGTGGTGGAGCTGGGCCAAGAGGCTACCCCCTTCCCAGCACTGCCACTGCAGCCAATCCACCCCATGCACCTGAGCCCACCCAACTCTCCCCCCCCCCGCCTCCGCTCCAAGCCCAGGGCTAGCCCAGCTCTCCCACTGGGATGGTGAGGCTGGTGCTGACCCTGCCAGGAGTGCCATACCTTTGTGAGCTTAGCTGTGCGGGGTGGGTGGTGGCAGTGCTGGGAGGGGTGGCTAAAGGGGGGCTAAGGTTAATTTTGGAGTGGTTATAGCCTCCCCAAAGCATCCCTAGTGCCAACCCTGCAACTGGTTTGTGGGCGAGTTCCAGGCCAGGGCCTTGGTGGGCCATGTTACAGCCCAGAGGCTGGCTCCCTGGAGAACCACAGAGGCTGCAGCAGGCCCAAGGCATCTTTGGGTCAAATTTTGTCCGGTTGCCCAGCAGCCTGGCACTGTGCACGTGTCCATCTGGTTCTGTGTGTTTGTCTGCCTCTGGTTCTGTGTGTCTGTGCGTGCATTCTTGTGTCTGGTTCTGGGTGGTGTGTCTGGTTCTCTGTGTGCACGTGTATGTGTCTGATTCTTTCTCTTCTCTCCTTTTTTGTCTCTCTCTCTCTCATCGCAACATGCTTAACTAAAAATGAATACCCAAAAACAAAGGTAGTATATGAAGTTTTATTTATTGTCACCAGATTTAGAATTTTTAGAAAACCTGGTATTTACTGTAAAAAAATAAGGGTATCTTTTATGATTATTAACTGTATTAATATTCAGCACGTCTTGCCATGTACCCCCTGCCCCAGTTTTGTTTTTCTCGCATGCTGGCATTCTGGCACTTTACAAAGCAGATATTGTGGTTTTTTTCAGCACTCTGGTCAAAAATGTTGCCTACCCCTGCTTTAAAACCTCAGAAAAGGGGGAAGAAAAGGAGAAGAGAGGAGTTCCCAGACACTGAGACAGTTCTCCCTCTCTCTCTCTCTCTCTCTCTCTCTCCTCTACCTGATTTCATTCTTTCGTTATCTAAAATTCCTTTTCTCCTGGAGGAGACTCACTCTTCAGAAGCCCTTAGCAGCTTCTTCTCCCCAAACCAGCCTAGCTGACCTTATATCTTTCTTCATGACATCACCCTGGCCTTGCTGTGACAAACTAGCAATGCTTGAATAAAGTCAAGGGAGCAATGCTGATTTAGATCATAGTGGGTTTATCTACATGAGACATTTGCTGCATTGTACACTAATTAGCTGCTCAATAAGCATCCTGGCATCTACACATGCACCCTTGTTAGGCTGGAGCAAATTAATTTACTCCACAGCAGGATAGTACCTGTATTTACGAGTAATATCCTGCTGTGGAGTTATTTACTCTGCAGCAGCGCACATATAGACATTGCCCCATATGGCTGGGGCATGAGAATGCTTCAATACAGGGGCTGCCTGCCAACTAGCCCTGCACTGAAGCACGCTTGTGCCCCAGCCAGCCCCTCTGCAGCACATTTTGCTGGGGAGAGCAGCCCTAGTTGGTAGACTAACCCCAAGGGTCTCCTGCCAGCCAGGGTTACTCTGACTCAGCTCAACATGCTGCAGTCCTGGGTGCACATGCAAATGGCACATCTGGAGCAATAAACTCCAGAGGAATAAGATTATTGCTCCAAATTTTATAGCTTTGTATCAATATGCATGTGTAGACGTGCCCAGTAATAGATGTTTATTTTGCTGAAACTACATCTACTTTTTCCATCAAGGATCAGATCTGTTCCTCCTACTGTATCCAGGTCCCCAGCCCATATCTCCCTTAGTTCTGATAAGCCTTTTTTCCCCTATAACAACCTGATAATATCTAGAGCAATCAGTTGTGATGTGGTGGTGAAACTGAAGTTTATGACTTCAAGTGAGCAACAAGCAGCAAAAGCAGAGGGATACACAGTAATGACACTGAGTACTTAGCACATTACATCCCAGCCTCTTCAAGTGCTTCACAAAGGTAGGTAAGCAGCATTATCTCAATTACACCAGTGGTGAATATAAGGCATAAAGAATAGATCTGCAGTGAAAAAGTGCCAGAGATACAAATAAGATTTGGTGCTTCCAAATTCTAGTTCCTTAGACTAAATACTAAACCACACTGCTGCCTAAATAGAACAAAAGTCTTGTTTTCAATTTTATGAAATATCATTAATTTTTTCAGAGTAAGAAATAACAGAAAATATGCATAATACCTCACAAAATTATGGCTAAATAGATTATTTTTTAATGTAAATTAGCTTACTTTTTTAAAAAGCTTCATTAGGTTTTTTAATGAAATATATTCCTAACTACTGTTGGATGTTTCTTCCTGTAGTGGGAAAAGAACCATTTTTACATATTAACTACCAAGGAGCATTTTGAATGTGCTAGACTTGTCATAAGCATAATACAGCTATTCTCAGACCTTTTTAACATAATATAGTTAATGACAAACATTTGCTCCTCCAAGGAAACGTCTTACACCCTGATTCTCTAATGTCAGGCTAGATTAATAACTGTAGATTTATTACAAACGTCAGAGCTCTTTTGTGACTAACGTAGTTAGTATTTCATCTTGTACAGCAATATTCAAACGAAAAAGATCACTGTTAGAATGTTCTAGACTTAAAACAAAATTCTTCCTCTTTTTCTGCATGAGATGCACTGAGGGTGCATTTTCATGTGCGCTTTACTGTGCAGTAGCCTATTTTACTGTGCATTAAAGTGTCATGTCAAAAACCCTGCTAATATGCTAATGCACAGTAAAAATACACTACTGTGCATTACACATCATAGATTCATAGACTGTAAGGGGCTGGAAGGGACCTCGGAAGATCATTGGGTTCAGCCTCCCTGCACTAGGCAGGAACGTCAACTGTGGGTCAGGTGACCCCCAGCAAGGTGACCATCTAGTCTCTTCTTGAAGATTTCCAGGGTAGGCGATTGCACCACCTCTGGAGGGAATTTATTCCACAGTCTGGGCACTCTAACTGTGAAGAAGTTTTTCCTAATGTTGAGCCTGAAACAGTCTTCCAGGGGCTTGTGGCCATTACTCCTGGTTTTCCCCAAGGATGCCCTGGTGAGCAGTTGTTCACCAAGTCCTTGATGTAGACTTCTGATGTGGTGGTAAGCTGCTACCAAGTCCCCTATTCTCCTTCTCTTTTTTAAGCTGAAGAGTCCCAGGTCCCTCAGCCTTTCCTCATCTGGCTTGCTGCGCAAGTCTCTGATCATCTGGGTGGCTCTTCTCTGGAATCTCTCAAGCTTCTCCATGTCCTTGTTGAAGTGTGTCACCCAGAACTGGACACAATACTCCAGCTGCAGTCTCACCAACGCTGAGTAAAGCGGAAGAATCACTTCTTTGGTTTTGCTTGAGATGCATCAATTAATGCACGCCAGAGTATTATTTGCCCTGCTGGCTACAGTGTCGCACTGATGGCTCATAGTCATACTGCGGTTTATTATTGCCCCTAGGTCCCTTTCCTTCATGGTGCTGGTCAGTTTGGTGCCGCCAAGTCTGTAGGTGTGTAGGGGATTGTTTGCTTGGCACCCCATGGCACTCTTAAAAGGATGTCAGGGCACCCAGGTTGTCCTGGCATGCTATATGAGGATCCCTGCTCCAGACAGTATGGGAGAGCATGGAATTGGATGAATAACTACAGACTGTGATATGAGTGGTACTCCAGGGGTGGCCAGACTACAAGGAACAAGTGCCCCAGGAAATCATTCCCTCCTGGCAGGTTAGGCATGAGCTATGTATATAAAAAGGATCTTGTTTAAAAGTGACAGAGCTGTAAAGCCTGCCAAATTGAGACAGTATATTATGAAAAGAATACATGCTTCTCACCTGGGGACAGAGGCATGACTGCAGCATGTTTCTGGGGAGGCATGAATTCCCAGACGAGGTCAAATACAGAGCAGTATGAGGTGTGCAAAAACATGGGGACAAGAAACAGAAGGAGAGGCTGCAGCTTCATGAAGTCCTAACACAACTTTGGAAAAGGTTGAGATGCACCTGTTTGAGTTTAGTGATGGAAATTATGGCTGCTTGCAGATGTTAAAAACAAAAAACCCCAAGAAAACCCTGCACTTTACTGCAAGAAGGAGCATGTTACTTCAACCCAGTTCTGCAGTGTCTATAAATTGGGCCCTTCAGTGAGGCTTTTTTCTGGCACTTTTAGCTAAAGCTGATTCAATCGGTTATTAGATAAAGGCACCCAAAAACCCCCACTGAAGCACCTGCTCTATACAGACGTTGGGCAACCTGGATCCAACTAACAACACTGCCTCTTCAGGTCATGTGCTGGGCTTGGTGTGGGGGCATGCTGAGTTTAAAATGCAACTGTTTTTATTTTACATTTTCTGACATCTGCAAGCAGTCTATACAGTCACAGTAGGTTATTACTCCAGTTTTTGGGGGGTGGACTATCTAGAGGACACTCAAACAAGAACAGTAATCAGAAATGACATACCCCCAGTACCTTGTATTCAGACCATGGGCCACAAAATATAGCAGATAAATTCCACAGATTTAGCACAAAATGGGAATTTGAGCACAAGACATACCCAGAGCTATGGAAAGGCAGAATCAGCTCTCAAGATAGTCAAAAGGCTCATAGCAAGGGCAAAAAGGACTGGATACAATCCTTATCTGGCCTTGTTAGACTCAAGCAATCACTTCTGGGATCTCAGGAGGTCCCTTCTAGCCCCTGACATCTATGAATCTATGAATTTAGAGAGGGTAACACCAGAAAGCTCCATGTGCTCAGAGAATTTCACAATAGCCCTGAGCGCACACTGCACCACATGGCTGCAAGCAGCAGTATTGAGCACACAACTCTTCTCATAAATATCCAAGTTCCTACAATCCAAATGGAGTCCTTTTATTGTTGCACTGACCGCTGTGTATGTTTTGCTTCTGGTGAGCTTAGGGTGGGGGTCAGCAAACCCTGGCACATGTGCCAAGCATGGCACACAAGGCCATTTTGCTTGGCACACCACTGCCAGCCCAGACTCTAGGCAGCTGCTGCCAGCCACAGGGCCCAGGCTACTCCCAGCAGGCAACTGGGAGGCTGCAAGCCCAGCTGCAAGCATACTGCTTTGTGGGTCGGCTGCAGCCAGCAGGCTGCAAACAGCTGCTCCGGGCTCCAGCATGTAGGCACTCTGGCACCTTCCGAGGTAGACATTGTGGGTTTTTTCAGCACTCCAGCCAAAAAACATTGCCTACCCCTGGCTTAGGGACAAGGAGAACTTCCCTTTATGCTCTCTTTCCTAAGGAAAGCACTGTAAGTCAGCCCATAATTTTATCATCAATCTATTATCAAGATTCATAATATGAAAATGGAATGGGGAATAACAGCTACTACTGTTGAGTTTTAAAATGTCTGTTGTATTTTACCACAAAATTCTACAGCTATGCATTGTCAATGACAGGTGATTTTATTCACTCGAATATGGATAATGAAAAAGTGAACTTACATTTCAGTGTAATTTCTGCTATTGTTCTCCATCCTGGTAAACATGGATACAGCAAATGCTTCATAAACAGACTACCTCTACCCCTGAGGCTTCCCTTCTGTTCCTGCTCTGTAAGTGCTGGTTGTGTAGCTCCTGCTTTTCTTTTCACTTCCAAACATTCTGATTGCATTGTCAAAAGCAAATGACAAGCTGGAAGAAGTGCAGAGTTTCAACATGTTTGTGTGCAACATCAATATTGTAATTGCTCTTGGTTTCCAGAAAGAACACTAGAAAGTATCTCAGAGGCCATCAAACATCCATGTCTAAATCTTGTTTCACTGAGCATGAAACTGTTTGTAGTTTTAAATGAAACTGGGAATTTTTTTTTTAGGTAGGAAAAACACATGGGGGATAACATTCAAGCAAGGCAGGTATGAATCTCCTTTGTGGCTGAAAAATGTACCGAGGAGCTTTTTGGTGAGCCTTGACTAATAAGTGAGAAGTAGTGCTTTATTATGCTTCTGGATACTTGTTTAATTGAGGGGAAAACACAGGAATGCTTCAAGCTCCATCCACAAATTAAGCTCCACTTACCTCAAATGCTGAAAAAAAATTCTATTGAAAAAATAGCTTTATTGACTAATAAATTTGATGACAACTTTTTTTCTAATTTTGGTGGAACAGTGTTCAGTGCAAATATATTAAACTCTTAAAAGAAAACATAAAAATACCCTCAGTGTGAGAGGGGCAGTGAAAGCCCCTCTAAGGGGTCCCAGACCCCCACCCCATGCACCCCAGTACTCACCCTAGGGATCCTGAAGAGTGGCAGCTGGGAGGAAGCGCAGGCAGTGGCCCCGCGATTCCAGAGCTGCCTTCAGCTGCAGATTGGCGAGGGATGTGGGCAGATCCTCTGGAAACCGTGGGCTTCTCAAAGAGCAGCCAGGAAAATAGCTGAGGGGTGGTGAATAGCAGGAGAAGAGGATGCTGACCCAGAGATTCTGGGGAAGGAAGAGGAGGACGCTGACTAGAGATGCTGTGGGAGGAAGAAGAAAGCACTGATCCAGAGGCGCCAGCGGAGGGGAGAAAGGATGTCAACCCAGAGATGCAGGCAACAAGGAGGAAGGTTGCCCAGCTGCAGACAAGAGAGGGGGAGTGGAGGGCCCTGGCACAGGAAGCGGGAGGCACCGGCAGAAGCAGTTACCCCACATAGGGGGCACAGCGGGGGTGGGTGCATGAGCAACCCAGCGTGGGAACCATGGACTCATCCAAGCTGGGGAAGACTGGGAGTGACTCCAAGTTAGCTGGGGGCCAGTGCTGGCCAAACTGAGGAGCTAGACTAGGGTGGGGCATGGAACAGCAGCCCACCCCCAGTCACCTGGGTGCAGGGACAAGTGGGTCCCTCGTCCATTCCTTCAAGTTCCTTCTTTACTTTGGACCATAAAAGGGGCACTGGGACATGAGATCCCAGGGGGAACCCTCTGGTGGAAATCCAGGTGTTGATTTTTGTTGGAAGCCCTAGCTAGGCTGAGACAGGGCCAGCTCATATGCACTAATCAGCAGGAAGTCAAGGAACCAGCTACAGTGAAGGGCAAACTGACCAGGAAGTCCCGACCCACTTGGAGGTGGGCAAGCCATGAGAAGAGGGAAAGTCATCCAAGCCATGAGAAGAGGTAAAGTCTCCTGCAAAGATAGTATCCATCCTGGCTGTGGATGTGGTAAGGGTGGGATAAAGGGGAGGTTTGAAGTCCCAAGAAGCAAGAACAGGGATTGAGGTGTCTTCATCCTCGGGGCGCCACCTGAAGGGACCTGCCTCCCCAACAAAAACAAAGTCACAGCAGGTGAGTAAGGGTAGCACCCATACCACCCAAGTGGCATCCGAGCTCAAACCTTACCCTGACGTCACTTGGGGGCAAGGCACCCAGTAAGAGAAGGCCAAAGCCATACAACACCTTCCAGTGACACCCAGGAAAAAAATAAATGGTTTCTTGGTAAACTATATTGTCTTATAGTGATCTGGGAAGTGGCAAAGAGACTATACAGAAAATGTTTTGAGATTTCTATAGGGGAGTATTGTGTGAATGTTATAGTTTCATAGTTTCTAGGGTCGGAAGGAAACTGAGTAGATCATCTAGTCCGACCCCCTGCCTTGGCAGGAAGGAGTACTGGGGTCAAACGACCCCAGCAAGGTACATCTAGCCTCCTCTTAAAGACCCCCAGGGTAGAAGCCAGCACCACTTCTCTTGGAAGTAGTTTCCAGATCCTAGCCGCCCTGACCGTGAAGTAGCGCCTCCTGATATCTAGCCTAAATCTACCCTCTGCCACCTTGTGACCGTTATTCCTGGTCA
>NW_017728947.1:19354149-19359682 GCF_001723895.1 Crocodylus porosus
CAAGGTACGGTTGGCCTTCCTGACTGCCTCCCCACACTGCCGGCCCATGTTCATCTTGGAGTCAAATATGACTCCAAGATCCTTTTCTGCCTCCGTGCTGACAAGAGGGGAGTTCCCCAACCTGTAGGTATGGTGCCAGTTGTTTCTCCCCAGGTGCATCACCTGGCACTTGTCTGTGTTGAAACTATGAAACTATGAAACTTTGTTTGAAAGGTGCTCAATTTGGATTGATCAAAAGTAAATCTAACTAACCAAAGATTTCAACATATATCAGTGAATAAAACTCAACCTGAATGAAACTTCTTTCAACCCCAAATACATATTATTTAATTATACTCCCAATGATACAACATCTGCCACTGCACCTTGACTAGAAGCATTATGGCCTTCCTGTAAGAGCATACAACTTAAGAGGAAATGCAAAGCCTTGATAAAAAATAAATCTATTTAACTGATAAGTTAAATACTTGTATGGAATCATACCAAGTTACTGATCATGTATTCATCAGGCAACCCACGGTTTCCTCTACAGTGTAGCATAAATGTGAACAAGATCATTTTCATCCAATAAAAACACATTCAAGGTTTGGAGATGAGGAAAATCTTACCAGGAATCAGTATTTATCTTCCCTAGGGAAATTCCTGCAATGTAAGCAATCCAGATCTAAATCTACATGAGAGATTCTGTGACTCTGGCATACAAGATGGAGAGCAGTCATGGCCTCATGTCTTTCCCCAGATTTCTTTAAGCAGCATGTTTCTATTGGCCTTGTGTGACAAGTGTACTTTTAAAAGGGAGAAACACAAAGACAAAGGGAGGGAGAGGATAGGGAGTGGCACTTCCATATCCTGTCCCAGGGTTTCTAAATTCTGATACAGGCCTTGATGTTCCATTAGCAAATTCGTAGTTTTAAGTTGATTTATCATATGACTGAGCATTGTTCCTTGCAGCACTCATTCTGCTTTGATGTCTCTAGCCTCTGGAAGGCTGGCAAAGACTAAACATGTACAGTGACAGCAATCAGAATTTCCACCGATTGGTGGCCTTGGAGTAGCTAAATAGCTGTGATACTCTCTCCTTCTGTACCAGCTTAAATCCTTCTCCCCTGGAGGGAATAACCTGTCAGTTTCTCCATTAGCTGAAATTTACACTGCCTAATTATTAGTTTCCCTTCTTCCTTCCATCCCTTTCTATTATTTATTAATTCAACCACATCCTGGAGTGAGTTCTCTCCCCCTCCCCCATAGCAAGACTTACTGAACCAAAATCCAATAGAAACATCCTATGAGCATGATAAGGTGTCCAAAGAGCCTTATATCACCATGATAGAGGTGTGTATGTGTGTGCATGTGCCTGTGTTTCTGTAAGTCTGCTAAAAATTCCACTTGCACACCCATTAAGGAGAGTAGGTGTTATATACTAAAGGGCCATGTATCTATCTGTCTTTATCTAAGAGTATATCCCCAGGCTGAGAATTATTGCAAGATAAAAGGCATGTGGTCATAGATCTACACACATGCCATTTAAATGGGCCTACACTGAACATTGATAAAGCAGTGGAGAGACTTCAAAATGCTAAGGACCAATCCATGAAGGTATGTAGACACCTAACTCATTGATTTCCTTCAAGTTTGGTTCCTAAATTGGAGTTAATTGCTTAACTAACTAGGATTAAGATCTTAATAAAATCCTACAAATCCTATGACAGAAAAATCCAGATTGGCAATTTTATTTTAAAATATTAGTAATTTGATTTTTAGGTACCTCAGATATGTAGACACGCCCAGTTAGTAACTGAGACGCTAATGTGCTGTAGCCTAATAATAGGGGTGTGCGAAATGGGCTGTATTCTATTCAGATTTGGCCTGAATCAGGGACAGTGATTTGATTTGTCGATTTGGATCACTGTCCCTGATTCAATTCAACTGAATCCGAATCTGAAGATTTGATGTTGATTTGGAGAATCAGCGATTCAGCCATAGACACAGCTTTAAAAGTTTTTTCTATATACCTCAAAGTACCTGGTGCAGCTTGTAAATGCTGCAATGGTGGGGCAGATGTAGAGTCCCACAGGAGCAAGGGGGAGGAGGGCCCGCATGCTCTGTGGTGAACCTGGAACGGACCAGAAGTAGTTCTGGTCCACTTCTGGGTCTGCCGGAGAGTGCACTGCTGGGGTGTCCCCCTGCACCCTCTGGCTTGGCAATTGGCTGTGGGGGGACCCCAGGTGCCCCCCCCCCCGGACCCAGAAGGCACCAGTCACTGAGCCGGGGACGTATGAGAGGGCTCCCCTGAGCACTCCCTGGAGGACTGCCAAATGCATCAGTGACCCCCTCCCCATGATCCTGTGGGACACTGCAACCACCCCAGCATTGCAGCATTGATGAGCCGCCTGGTACCTTGAGGTATGTAGAAAAAGCATTTAAAGCTGCGTCTATGTCCAAATTGCCAAATCTTTCTGAATCTCTCCAAATTGATTGGGAGGGTTTGATTCAGAGAGATTAAAGGGTCTCCTGATTCGATTTGAATTCAGAGATTCAACTACCAAAATGGGCTAAATCAATGCTGAATCACATCAGAGACCAAAGCTTCACACAGCCCTACCCAATAATATTGCACAGTAGCGTGCCATGGCACAAACAGTGCTAATACGCTACTGCTCAGTATTATTATGCTACTGTTCAGTAGCATCACTAAAAAGAGGTGCACCAACACTACTGTGCAGTACTGCCAGCTACTGTGCATTCATTTAATACTTGATTATACATGTACTAAACTTAATACATCCTATGGTGCATTAATTGTGTAGACATGCCCACTGAATATCAAACATAAATAATTCCCATTATTAATTACCTGGAGTACTTCAATTTTAAAATTTACTGGTAAAAAATTAAGGGGCAGATCCAGTGAAGGACTTAGGTGACCAACAGCTAAATGTTACAATTTAGATTTTAATCATCTTTCCACAGAGCAGAATCCAGAACCTAACTATATCGGGTGACTAGGCTTCCTGTTTAGTGTATTCAGAGCATTAGGCAGTACAGCTTGCCAAAATATTGATGTTATAAACCAAGTTCTGGCCCTAACTTTTTCAGTCAAAGTGTAAACCCCTGAATTTGTGGTAAAAATCTTGTGCAGACCTATCATCATAACTGTGGTCAAAGTGACTCCTTGTAATGACTTATTTATCACTGCCTTCTTGGTCTGTTTATACATAAATGACTTCGATTGTAGGCTAAACATTTATTGTATGTTTGTGATATTTCATTAAGATCTGAGAGTTGTGACATTTTCCTATATAGGAACTTTGAAAAGACAAGATGAAGTTTTGCTCAAATTAACTTTACAGAACTTTATAAAAGTACTCTAAATGAGAGTTCACGGGCCTTGTTACACATTAATTTTTGGGCAGCTCCTGTAGCTCTTAACTCTGGATTGTCTGAAAGTTAACACCTTTATGGGCACATCATTTAGCACTTCCTTTTGTAAGTAATAAAAGATGGTGCGGTAACAACCCATACTGCACTGTGCCAGCCACACATGGTAATTTTTGGCCTCTATGTCACTGTAGCAATGCATTATAATGAGGGAGCACATTGCTACAGTGATGTAGCGTCATCTTCATGGTTTTTGCCAGTGGATGCTATGGTGCCGTAGTGTGTCACTGCAGTGCCATAGCATCTTGTGTAGATATACCTTATGCGGCTTAAATCACTTGTTATGTGGCTCAAAAATATGCCACTTCAGGGTAGAATTATCTCTTGATCTGCATAACCCAGCTCCTGTTCCATTAATGTGTAACCGTTCCCTACAGATGTCCCACTCAAATTGAAGGTATGACTGCAAGCTAGCATTTTTGCATCTCAGAGTGTAACATGTAACAAGGCCCTAACTAAGGTACTTTAACTACTGCAGAGCTTTCCTATATAAAGCCCAATAGCATAGGTGACTGGTTCCTCCTGAATTGAGGGAGCATATGCCCCCCCAGTGGCCAGTCAGCGACTGGGTGGGGGGTGTTCCGCCAGGGCCGATCTCACCAACTGCACCCCCGCTCCCCAGCCAGTACTTGCAGGGCAGGGCACCAGAGCTCCCAACTCTCCCCTGCCTCACTTGTTGCCTAACCAGGAAGTGGTGGCTGTCAGGGGGTACACCAGCACCCTCGGGGGGTGCACGTGCACCCCTATGCATTGCCACTGCCCCCAGTAGTCATTTGCTAGTTGAAATAGAAGCTACAATATACCCTTACTTCACTCAAAATGATGCCATTCATCCTTGTTAGGAAAAAAAAAAATTGTTAGCTAGGGAGTATATTGTCCCTTCAGTATAGTTTTCTGACAGTTCCCAGATAAATATTTAAAAAATAGAAAGTGGAATACAAAAAGCAATTAACAGCCTGTGGCAGGGCACTGTGCCTGCCACTTTAAGGGCTGAGCCAAGCAGCCAGCAGGTGCTTGATTGTCCAGGTCTGCCTGTAATTGTTCCCTGCCCTCCGGTATGTCAGCTTCTCCCCACAGTTTTGTATCATCCACAAACTTGGACAGAGTACACTTCACTCCCTTGTTCAGATCACTGATGAAGACATTGAAGAGTATCAGTCCAAGGACTGAGCCCTGCGGGACCCCGCTGCCCATGTCCTTCCAGGTCGATACTGGCCCATCCACTACCACTCTCTGGGTATGACCCTCTAGCCTATTTGCCACCCACCAGACTGTGTAATCATCCAAGTCACAGCCTCTATCTATCTACCCCTACTCTGCATCCGGGTGTTTTGTAACCTGGTCATAAAAAGAAACTAGATTAGTCAAGAATGATCTACCTGCTGTGAACCTATGCTGGTTTCCCCTCAGCATAATTTTTCCTGCTGGGCTCTCACATATATGAGCCTTAATAATCTTTTTGAAGACTTTGCCAAGGATGGAGGTGAGACTGACTGGCCTATAGTTGCCTGAATCCTCCTTCCTCCCCTTCTTGAAAATAGGGACCACGCTGGCCCTTTTGGTCCTCTGGGACCTGGCCCATGCACCACGCGTGCTCAAATATTCTTGCCAGTGGCTGTGCAATGACATCAGCCAGTGCCTTGAGTACCCTCGGATGGAGATCATCCGGGCCTTCCGACTTAAACGCATCGAGTCCTTCCAAGTGACTCTGTACCATCTCAGGGTCAGTGCTTCGATTAGTTGATTCAGATCACTGTCCCTGATTTGATTTGGCTGAATCTGGATCTTAAGATTCAATGCGATTCAGAGAATCAGCTCCCAGTCAATGGGTGTGGTTGGTGACCATGACCCACTGTGCCAGCAAGGCCTTTATGCAGCATTGGTACATCAATTGGGACGTAGTTCCCTCACTCGGGAAGCAGCAGCGGGAAGGCGAGGAGTTAGGCACACGTGTGTCCCGCACGCACGTGTGCCCCATAACTAACTTTTGACCCGAGGCAGCGGCGGCGGCAGCAGCAGCAGCAGCAGAGGAATCGGCAGCGGGGGCAGCAGCAGCTGATCCCCCGAAGGTAAGTGGGGCGGAGGGCCTCGGCAC
>NW_017728947.1:19359693-19390275 GCF_001723895.1 Crocodylus porosus
CAGCACTCTTTCCTGCTTATGCAGGGGGTCGGACTCGATGATCTATTGAGGTCCCTTCCGACCCTAGCATCTATGAATCTATGAAAAACCAGTCAGGCCTGTGCTCCTGCATGTGGCCTGACAGGCTCTTATACATGTGCATGTTGGGGCAGCTGCTCTGTGCAAACTGGCTAAGGACCTCACCCCCACCCACAGCACCATGAGGTCTGTGGCTTCTTCCTGGGACCAGTTGGAGTCCCAGGAGGTGGCGTGTAGCATCAGAGAGAACACCAGTGTGGCTCCCTTGATGGCTATCTGGGCCTCTGCATGACAGTCCCAGTGCTGGTGGACTAGGGCAGGAGTGTGCAGCACCCAGCACAGGGGCAAAGTGCAGAACAGGCAGGCATGCATGCGGCAAGGGTGTGCCAGGTATCAGCAGCGAGGTCTGGACAGTCTGCTTCAGGTGGCCGGGGGGCCAGCTGGAGTGGGACACAGTGGCCAGACACTGGCTGCAAATGGCCCTCAGTGCTGGCAGACTTGACAGGCTCCTGTAGCCCCCAGCTCAAGGGCACAGTGTAGGCTTGGCAGCTGCATGGCAACACGATTGGTTGGAGGCCTCTGTGGTGCCTCACAGTGACCAGAGGCTGGTCACTCTGTGGCCCATGGCCCCAGCATCCCTGCAGACTTTTAAGGGTTGGGCTGTGGGTGGCCCCCTGGTGGTGGGGCTGACCAGGAGCAAATTTGCTCCCAGTCAGCATCTACATGAGCATTACTATACAGTAACTAATTGCGAGTAAATTTACTACTTATATTTATAGGTAACAAATTTACTCAGGATTAGAACAGTTTATTGCATAGTAAGCATCTGTACATGTAGACAGTGACACTTAGTGAGCAAGAATTTGTGCTACTCTTAAGTAAAGCATCTCGTGTAGATGTGTCCAATGAATGGGAAGAATTAGGTACCTAGGATGGGAGCCATGGTAACCAGCATGTTGATGAGAGAGGGGAGACAGGTAAACTAGCCAATAGGAAATGCTGGCAAGAAGGATGTCTCTGAAATTCATTTTGTCTCCTGGATTTAGACATCTATCTAAATCCCAAAATTAGGTACCTGTGTAAGACTGGGATTCAACCTATTCCTGAACTTAAGAACTGAGGCCATTCCTTTGGCTTGCTTTTTCAAGTCATGATAATGATGGTGGTGCCACGCACCATTTGTTCAATAGCTCAGTGTTTAGAACACTTGTTCCTGAAGTGAATAGTTTGGGCTGCTGTGTCATTGTTAGTCTAAGGAGGTTCAAACTTATTTTTCCTGCCTTTCAGTAGAGTGCCCTACTCACCATGTTATAGACTCCATCTATTCTTTTGAAGGTATATCATTGTGCAGTGAAATCTGCAAGACTGGCATATGTAGCCTGATGATCAAGGCATTCCCCAAGGAGGGCAAAACTTGTGTTGTAGACCCTGATGTCAATACAATTGCTTCATTTGATCCAATGATTCTTTAATGCAAAATGCATGAATGATCCTGTTACATCACACACCTTCCTTGACCAGGTTATAACAGTTACAATTCTTAGTGCAAATGGAACTCTAATTAGGATCTGCCAAAGCCAGCACTTGGAATATAAGCAAGTGGGCATCATGACCTACTTCATCCCTATAGACCTAAACAGGGTTTGTAGCCAGGTCTCCTGATGATATATGTCTGTAATTTGGTAGGATTGATTTTATTGCATTGAGCTGATGTCAGATAGAATGACATAATGTCAGAATATATACAGACAATTCCCAGAACTTTAACTAAGAATGTTTTTTCAATGGAACTTGCTGTATCAAGTGTATTTTTATAAATGAAAGAATTGGTCAAAGGAGATCTCTATAGTTTGGAGCATGAGGAAGTCTTGTGATGTATCGTGTACATCTGTGTAATTGGACACCTTCAGTATAGTTACAAGGATTATTTTCCTTTCAGAAGAACAGTTTTGCATTATATTTTTATTATGGCTTTGGACTAATAGGCAGTAAATTGTTTAAAAGTTGGCTGAAACCAGCCTTCATTTGACCTTGGCCCTCCCTTCAGATGCTGTATGTTAGTCATTAAAATAAAAACCTGTAAACTTGTTACATTTATAGAGTTTAGTCCATATGGCTCAAAAGGGAAACTTTCCTCAAAAACAAGATGTATAATGGAACATTGATTAAGTTTCTGAGCAGAAAGCAGGGCCTCATCTTCTACTTTTTTCTCCTTTCAGAAAAAAATATGCTGCTGTTCTTTTATGACTTGGTGAACCCAAGCTTATAGCACAGGAAACGTGTGCACAGTCCTGACCACATAGAAAATGAGAAATGAACATGACAAGATTGTTGAGTCTTAAGCTGGCAGCTGGCAGAATTCAAAAATCTTCTGCACTAAGGATTTTGTTCTAAATTACCTGTCAGGGTCATTTAGAGGAGTACATTTAGAAGCTCTTATTTTAGCATGATTTGTGAAGACATCACACTTGCTGGAGCACAGAATGCATCTGGCCATACTTGCTCTCTGGCCCTTGCCCTTGGTGAACACAATTATCATGCCTGTGCATTTGAAGAACTTTTAGCTAATCTGTTTTGAGGAAAGAAAAACTTAGTCATCAACCCATGTGATTTGTTTCATGCACTGATATTCAGAGAGTATGGAAATAGTTGACTACATTGGCAATGTGTAGGGGGTGCACATGCACCCCTGAGATTGGCCATGCACCCCCTGGAAACAGCTGCGAAACCAGAATTTCCCGCAGAAGTGCGTTTCTGGTTTTGCCACTGGGGATTTGGGGCTCAGTGATCAGCCAGGGCTAGGGGAGGAGGTTGTCTGCAATTGGGTGGCATGCACCGAATGCCAGAAGTTGAGAGAGGGCCACTGGCACAGGCCCCACTCCATCCCTACCTATTATCGATATGCCATTCTCCAGGATAGCAAAGGATGTAGTTGAGCCCTTCATAGAATCAAAGAAGTAGGGTTGGAAGGGATCTAGTAGATCTTCAAGTCCAACCCCCTGCCTGTGCAGGAGAAAAACTGGGCTCAAATGACTCCAGCCAGGTAGGCATCAAGCCTCCTCTTAAAGACCCCCAGGGTAGGAGCCAGCACCACTTCCCTTGGAAATTGGTTCCAGATCCTAGCCGCCCTAACTGTGAAGTAGTTCTTATGGATGTCTAATCTAAACCTACTCTCCAACAACTTCTGGCCGTTATTCCTTGTTATGCCAGGGGGCGCTCGGGGAAACAAGGTCTCTCCCAAACCTTTCTGGTCCCCCCTAGTGAGTTTATAGATGGTCACCAAGTCCCTCCTCAGCCTTCTCTTGTGAAGGTTGAACAGGTTCAGGTCCTGCAGTCTCTCATTGTAGGGTCTGCCCTGTTGTCCCTGGATCATGCGGGTGGCCCTCCTCTGGGCCCTCTCAATGTCTCAGACCAGTTCGGGACACCAGTACATACTGGTGTTCACTGATTACACCATGTGCTACCCCATGGTGATACCACTCCGGGCAGCGACAGCACCACGGATAGCAGAGAAATTTATCAAATAGATTGCGAGAATGGGGATACTGAAAGAAATCCTCTCCAAGGGCGGAACTTTGTCAGGGATATTATGGGTTGTGTGCCACATCCACCAAATTAGGCAACTTTGGACCTCCATATACCATCCTCAGACCAATGGCCTGATCGAGTATCTAATTGGTACCATAAAACGGATGCTTCTGATGATGTATACAGGGCAATCCGTGGAAATGGGATTTGCTCCTCTTGTTGGTATTATTTGCAATTCAAGAGACTCTGCAAGAGGGAATGAAACATTCACCATTTGACCTTGTACTGGTCCACTGCCCTAGGGGTCTGCTGCAAATGCTGAGGGAGGACTGGGAGCAGGATACTGGAGGTGTGAGGAACCCAACCACCTATCAACAAGAATTTCAACAATGGATCCAGGTCACCCAGGACCTCGCCAGGGATAACATGCATGAAGCACAGCTCCGTCAAAAGGAAGAGTATGACACCCATACCAGAGAGAGGAAGTTTGAGCCCAGGCAGAGGGTCCTTGTGTTTCTACCCACATCCACGAGCAAACTGTTGACACAGTGGCAGAGGACTTAGTCCAGATAGGAGAAGAACTATCAATAATCCAGAGATATGAAATGCGAACAACGATGCGAGAATTCAAGTACGTTTTCCGTGAAGAGCCTGGGTGGGTCTGAGATGCCTGTTATACGACAGTAATCCCTCCTGGAGTGACAGTACAGGGTCCCAATGGCTGTGCATTGATTACCGTCGCCTGAACACACTGACAGTCTTTGATGCATTCCCCATGCTCCACATGGCTGGATTAGTTCAGTGCATAGGGAAGGCCCAGTATAACATGACACTGGACCTAGCAAAAGGGTATTTGCAGATCCCAGTAGCTAAGAGGGATCAGGCTAAGACAGCATTCGGGACACCATGGGGCCTTTATGAGTTTATGTGTATGCCATTCGGACTCCATTGGACAGCGGCTACATTCCAACAGCTGATGGATCAGATCCTGGCTCCTCATGCAGAATATGCAGCAGCCTACATAGATGATGGCACAGAAGTGTGCACTGGCCCAAAGACAGACCAAGTACCTGGGTTTCCTGGTTGGGCAGGGAACCATCAGACCACTGGCCAACAAAGTAGAGAACATATGTAAATTTGCAACACCCCAAAACAGCAAACAACTCCAGTCATTCTTGGGGTTAGCCAGTTATTACCGATGGTTTGCTCCCTACTTCTCCAAGTTGGAAGCACCCCTCACAGAAGCCTTGAAAGGGCAACAGACAGGAACCATAAAATGGACTCCAGAGATGACACGTAACTTTGAGCATCTAAAGAAAGCCTTTTGCGAAGACGTAGTAATACATATACCTGACTTCCGTAAAACTTTCTTATAAACAGATGTATCAGAAACTGCCATTGGAGCAGTCCTGACTCAAGAGGGTGGCAGACTAGAGACACCCATTGCTTATCCAAGCTGGAAACTGTTACTGGCAGAAACATGGTATGCTACAATAGAAAGGGAGTCTCCGGCAATTCGATGGGCAGTCAATCATTTCCAGTACTAAATGGGGAGGGAATTCGAACTCGTGACAGACCACATGCCCCTAAAATGGTTGAGTACAGCCAAGACTGATAATGCCATATTACTAGGTGGGCCTTGGCCCTGCAACCATTCACATTTCACATATCACACCAGCCAGGAAAACATAACATCGTAGCAGATTTTTTATCCAGGTGTGGGGACAAGAGCAGGCTCAATGACATGGGACATCAGACCTTAAAGATGCATGGAATGCAAGATGGGAAACCAGAACTGAAGATTAAGACACCCTAAGGCATCTTGAAGTGGGGGTATGTTCCAGAAGGACAGCCACCAGGAGATGGGGGACCCCCCCATGGTGGGGCAGGGAATAGGACAGCTCTCCATTACACAAAAAGCCCTGAAACTAGGGCAATCTTACCTTTTCCAGGGGGAGAGGAGGTGGATGCAGTGTGCCAGCACCAAATAGCTGTGCCTACTTCTGGCTTGAGCTGACATGGGTGGATGACATCATCCCTGGATGCCGCCAAGGTGAGATAAAAGTCGCCACCAAGGGAGAAGCCAGAGAGGCACTGCAGGAGGCACACGTCAAGGGCGCTTTCCACTCCGGGCATTCCCAACACTGGCATGCAACATGGGATGTAGAACTGGAGCACCAGAGTAGGTCCCCAGTGAAGGAGAGGACCTTGGATATTGTTGAGGGATGACAAAGACCATAAAGCACTGAGTACACGAGTAGGAAAGGGGACAGACCAGGACCCTACCCTGAACTACTGGTGAAGTCCTTTTCTCTCTCTTTTTTCTTTTTTTGTTATTTCGTCATTGTACCCTTTTTGATGGGGATCAGTCCCAAGAGGCCCTGAGGTAAGAGCAGGGGCAGAAGTGTCACTCAAAAGGTAGGAATAGCCGAAGGACCATGGCCAACAACCAGGTTTAGTCAGAGGTCCATAGGGAGGCCTGGGGCAACTCAAGACACCCTGGGAATGCAGGGGTTGAGACGAAGCATCGTTTCCCTCTCCATGAGAGGGATGGGAAGAGACGACATCAGAGGGTGAGCCTTGTGAACACTAAGGGCTGTCCTAGAGGCTGGCAAATGGATGGGGCATAGGGGCAGCAGAGCCCCATGGATACCCGCTGATGGTTGCAGCCAATCTGAACGAGCCCACTGAAAGAAAGCTCACCACTGAAGATACCATCAAAGTTGTGACAGGCAAGTCTCTGGGCATTCCCCAGGGTGACCGTGGGCTCATTCAGAGGTCACTGGAATCCACGCAGTGGCCGACACCTGGCACATGCTTCAAAGTGGCTCGTGAGCATATTCTTGAGACCAGTTGGGCACAGCCACTTTCAAAATGGCTGAAATCAGTTCAAGATAAGCATGGATAGATGTAGTATTAGAGTTTAATGATTTATGTTAAATCAGCTTATTAAACTTCTGTCCCAGATCCCCTCCAATTTCAAGTTACTTGGGACCATTTTTAAGAAAGAAAAATGTGTCTTTAAAAGCTGATGCTGGTTAAATGAATAACATCTTTGTTACAATGTGCATAATTATTGGGGCCCTAGTGCTTTTATATCTAAAAAATATTTTTTCTGTGCCTTGTGCTAAGCAGTCCTTAGGACAATATATAATAATTATAATTGGAGTTAAGGAACAATGCTAAAGGTACCAGTTACTATTCAATAAATTTTAAGTGGTCATATAAGTATTAGCAGCATTTTTTACTGTAAATCATTCATTCTCTGTCTCCATCATCATCTTGGCTTTGTGTTTCTGTATGTGCATTTGCAGCATGCTCATAGCACAGAACTAATTAAATTTCCCCTTGGAGACATGTAGACAGTCACCTCCACAATTCTCCCTGCCATAAAATTATTTTTTCTTTCCGTCTGAAGTTAAATCTGTGCATTCTGAATAAATTCCTAAAGCATAAGAACTGCAGGATCCTTTTCAGGCAATCAACTTCCATTATGTAGAAGAATTGAGTCTTAATCTGTATTTTTTTTTATATAAGCATGCTAAAAAGACAGTCAGTTTGCTTGCAGTGTGATTCCCTCATGTGTTAAGGCTCCTACTGCTAAACAGTCACTTTACAGGACAAGCCTTTGCAATGCATTAGGATTACATTCTTCTGCCAGAACAAATAATTTGCCTTTTATTTCTACCAAAATGGTACTTCTAGAAGTTGAAGACACAAAAGGGAAGGGAATTCTGATTTAAAACCAGATATCTCAGCTAATGCTGTATCGGTAAATCTTCCAGGACCACAAGAGTTTGCAGTCATCAGGGTGAGAGGTAAGGTTGAAATCTTACCCTGGATTGTCTGTCTTAACTGTAAACTTCCTTCCTCCCTCTTAACCATATACACATGTGGCCGTATTCACATGTGACAGGACAGACAGGAAGCAAAAGCAAAAATTAATTAAATTGCCAGGGAAACTACACCAGTATCATGGAGTAACATCCTGGCCTTCTTGAAGACTATGGTAAAATTGTTAATAGATATAACTCTTGTTTCAGAACTCTGTTCTTTAGCCTATTCATTGACTCCCCCTACCTCCAGTCCCTTGTCTTTTTTAGTAGTAGGGTTTCAGGAAATGTCCTGACTAGATTAGTGCAAAATCCATGTTTCAGAGAAACATTTTAAACCTTAAATAGACACTGGAATTTTCAAAAGTGGCTAACAAGATGTGCTACTTAGCATAGCAAGCAAAAATAATAGCCTACAAGGGGCACATCCAGACAAGCAGGCATGGATGACAAGTAGCAGTGGCACAAGGTGTGCATGCTTTGGTACATGGCAGGTTACTTATGGGTGGGGTGGGGGAGGCTGGGTCCACCAAATGTGCTGGCCCCAGCATCCTTACCTGCGGTTGCGGGGACCTCTGTGAGCTGCAGCTAGGGTGCTCCTGCAGCAAGAAGCCTGGCTGCCGCCACATGTACCACCCCCTTTTTTTTGGTGCAGGTTTTTTTGATTCACCAGATTTTCTCAAAAACGTATTATTACTTTGTAGAAGGCTGTGATTTTATTGTGTTTGCTTTTTTAAATATCTCTTTTGATATTACATAACTGAGTTAACAGTAATGGGCTGATTCAACAAAAAAAAATCACTTTGGTTTCCAGCCCAGGCTGCAGCAAGGGAAACACTAAGGATTAGGAGGAAATTAAAATATTTTTGTGGCTGAATTTAGGTTTTCTGAATTATATCTGCCCAGGAGCAATTAGTTTTTTCTTTGCCCTTGCTGGAAACCTCTTATTTTACTTCACTTGTGCTGCACAGGATTTGCTTTATTTTAACAGTTTTCCACTTGACTTGACACCTCCAATCCAGGAACATGTTTGATTGGGCCACATCCTCAGCTGGTATGAATTACCATAGTTCCATAGACGCGCATGGGGCTGTGGCAATTCACACAGCAGAGAATTAGGCCCATTATTTGAGCAGAAGGTAGCCTTCGAGGGTACGCCCAGATGTATGTGGACGTTTGGTTCCCTGGTGACAACTAGCAGTGGTACATCTTGCACCGCAGCTACTTGTCCCCAGGGACACCGGGGACACACGTGCTTTGGTGTGCAGCAAGTTACCCTGGGGGGTTGTAGGGGAGGCTGGCAGCAGCTTTAATTGTGGGCCTAGGGGCCTTCCAGGCCCACAGCCATGGTGATCCTGCCAGGTACAGCCTGGATGGCAGCCACATTGCAGCTCTGGGTGGCCCAGCTCCGCTTTTCAGCAGTGCACACTGCTCCGATTAATTTTTTTGTTGTTGTTTATTTGTTTTTTGACCTCTGGATTTCCCGACCTCTGGAAGCCCTGGTTAGGTAGGTGGTGAGAAAAAATTTCTTCATAGTCTTCCAAAACGAGGACCACCTGATTGCCCATAATAGATCACAAAAAGCCTGGCCTCTGCTCTGATCTCATGGCTGGAAAGGGATGAACTGATATTCTGTAGTGAGAGAGAGCTCCCTTCAGCAAGGAATGCATCTGAGCTTCCATAGCAAAGGGGTGGGTCCCCAAGTTAGGTTTGTCATCAAAGGAAGGAGAAGGATCTCATGTAGATCCACTGATAGAAGGCCATAGCCATTTTCTGAGCCAATGGACTAATGTTTTAGCCTCTGCTCTTTGGTATTTTTGTAATTCACCTGCGGTGGCTCTTGTCTGCAGGTCATTAACTTATGACACCAGGTGCCAAAGGGCCAGGAACAAATGCTATAGTATTTTGAGGCTGAGATGGACCAGTGAACACCAGGTCCTTTCTTACTTGGAAACCATTGCAAGTTTGCAACCAAGTGAATTCCTCCTCCTCCTCCTGCTTGTAAGTCATTGTAACCTTTTCCTTTTGATTTGATGATGAAAAGTGACACAGTAGGCACACTAACGGATCTCAAAGCCCAGTTCAGATGTTAATGACTGAATTCTGCCCTCACATAAAAACACAATTTATACTGAAATCAATGGGAGTTTCAATCATCTGTCTAAGAATGGACTTGGCCTGTCACTAAAACACCCCTCTGAAGTAAGTAATTTTCATATGCCCGTTTTGTGGATGGGCTACCTGAAGCACAAGGAGGCCATGATCTGCACAAGGTAAAGTAATAAAACCAGAGAGCTATATTCCATTTCCCTATCCTTATCTTCAGCCACTTTCCTTTTATCTCCTTTCCTGATGCAAAAATATGATAAATTTATTTTAAAAAACACCAGAAAATAAACTAAAGCTATTTGCTTCCTATGCAAATATTTCTCCACTGATCTTTTAGCAGAATTTCTAAATCTTGCTCCTGAACTAAAATCAAATTGACCAGCCTAAAATGTCAATGCTCCATATGTCCTTGGATTTAAATAGTGAAATTATGCAAACATTTCTTAGAGCTTATGCACTCAAATTAGTAAACATTCTGGAAATGCCAGCCAAAATGCCAGTTCTTGTCCTGTTTACATTTAATGGTTAAGAGCTGGTATAACCTTTGCTGAAACCTTTCGGAAAATTGTTTGTAGCAATCAAACTTTTGCTTCCATTTCATGTATGTTAAAGCAGGACGTGAGCTATTTTGTATTTTGGTGCATAGAAGCAATTCCATTTACTAGTCTGCAAATTCTGGAGGCAGTAAGGACCAGTTTTTGAATGGTCCTCGTTTTCATCTCAAATGGGTTGAAAATATCTGCATGCCTGATCATTCAACTGATATATGTTTATGTTGCTTTTGTGCACATACAAAAGTTTTTTTAAAAAAACAAGACCCTTATTTTACATCAAAGTTAATGTACAAATAACACAGGAAGACCTCTGTTTTTATGACGTGTTCTGCCAGCGCAATTCTGAACAAAGGCCTACATCATATTTCTGGTCACTCTATGTCACTAGGTAAGCTACTAAACCTCTCGGTCTCAAATTCCCTGCTTGTACAATAGCATAAATCTTTACCTTCTATATATAAATGTTCTTAATTAATATTTAGAAAGTGTTTTTTGCACATGGATAGTACTGCGTAAAATTTTTTTATGCAGTATTATTTCATTAAAAGGGATAAACAAAGACAATTTAAACATCTGGTAACTGCTGTTTGATTTTGTGCTTTTAATTGAATGATAGTTAATTAAAATATTTGATGGGTTTTTTTCCAACTCCTGAATTAGTCATATGTTATCCTTATATACAATGTTATCCTTGCATCTATCCCAAAGAAGGAATCCTATTTAAAACCATAAATGGGTATGTTTTGTAAGCTTATTTAACTAATACCAATATTCAAGTTTCTGATTTAAGAAAGCCCTCTGCATTTGTTAATAAGGATGTGCAGTGGTAGAGTGGTTGAGGCCATGATTCTTAATCAGACTGACGCTGCATACGGGGGTGCTTACAAGATCCTTTTAAGGGTGTCACACAAGTTACAGAAGATGCTCTGTTTTGAAACATCTTCATCTGGCCCCTCATGCAATGAGGGTTCAGATTCCCACCTAACTGGCCATTTTTGAAGCAGTCTGTAGCCATGCACTTGTGTTTGATCATGGTTGTAGATTGCTTTGTGTGGCTAGATTGGATAAAAAATTGTCACTTCTGTCCACACCCATAGGGCTCTGTAGTGTCAAAACCACTATGAACTATTGTGGTTTTTCTTTGCAACAGCAGGGTGTTCTAGTATTTTTTTTGTAATAAAAAAGCAAATAAAAGCTAAGAGCTGGCATTTTCTGAGAGGGGCCTTGTGTCTAGTAAGGAGTATCTTTGGTCAAAAAGGTTGAGAATCACTATGTTAAGGTGTATCATTATGGTCCTGGAGGTGGGACCTCCAGCCCTGCTCTGTACTTGTGGCAAAAGCTGCTCTTAGTCAGCTCAGATGTGAATAAGTAGCTGGTCATTTGGGCCTGGGAACCAAGGGTTTCCCGGCATGATACTGGCCAGATCACTCCTTTTGCATGCCATTGACTTCAGAAACCAGCATATAAAAATGGGATGGTGTGACTTGGATGCTTAAATTAAATTAATTTGTAAATAAAACCACAAGCTACAAGTTTCTTGCAGTTAAAACATTACCATGTCTCTCTGTTTGGAGATGGCTGTTCCAAAAGCCACTTGATTAATAAGCAAGGTATTGAAACTAGCAGATTCATTTTCTGAAATTTCAACACTCTCTGTCACTAGGCAGGACAGCTCAGAATGTCTGTATTTAGGGTGGAAGTTTTCATGTTTATGGAGCCAGGGTATCACTTAAACCTGACTTAATCCCTCAAAGTGCTGTTTAAGTAGGGATGAAAGGATGCAGAGCCATAGTTTGTAGGAGGGAGTTTCACCATTGGAAAGACATGCTTTTACAAGGATACTTGTTCACATGGAGGGGCACAGTGGGCCCTGTGGGGGTGCATGTGAGCCATGTAGGGGGGCGTGTGCCCTGTGTGGGTGGAAGCTGTGGCCCTGTAGGGGGGTCTGTGGGCCCTGAGGGGAGGACAGTCCATGTGCTCTGTGGGGGAGCTGCGCCCAGTGGGGGGAAGCAGGGGACCCACCCCTCCTGAGCAGCACCCCCACAATCCATCCACAGCAGCCACATCCCGAAGACACCCCCACAAATCCCTCACCCACATACCCAGCCACAAAGCACAAGACCCATACCCCCACAAACTCCCCCAATGCCCCCCTGCTCCAAATTGGTTTACACTTGTAAATATATCAATAAAACATTGCCCAACTGATCTTTCTATATATAGTGGTATTTCATTTTAATAGCAAAAGAACACTATTTTTGGTATTTTAATGAGAGAATTTTGGTTTCTTATCAGAGTATTTTCAGTTTTTAAATGGGGAACACCAGTATCTCTGCTGGTGAGACAAATGTTGACACCTGGGCAGAGAAATCTGTCTAGGGCCAGCACTGGGGACCCAACTGGAGAGCAGATGAGGTGGCTGACCTCTTAGCCATTTGGAGCCAAGAGGACATACTTTGATAGTTCAAAGTGGGCCACCACAAGGAGTATATCTTCTGGATGATAGCTGCCCAGATGGCAGAGTGGGGGCACCCCATCTGGGTCTAGTAGGAATGCAGCCTTGGGGTCACAGATCCAAGGGGGTGGATGCTGGGCAGGTGGCAGCAGGTCACAGCCAGGCAGCAGTCCCCACTGCCAGACTCCTGCAGTGGGTAGAGGGGGTGGGGGCCACTTCATGTTAGGGCTGCTTCAGCAGCCCAGCTAGCCCAAGGGGTAGTATCCTCAGATACCAAGTGGCCAGGCCTCAGAAGCTCCTGAGGACAAGTAGCCCTGAGCTACTTGCAAGTGTAGATTTTTATATTGCTGGGGCCAGCATCTGTGCTGGCCCGAGGCTCTAGCTCCCCCTGCTGCAGATCCAGGAGGAGCTGGGCAGGATTATTTTGCCCCAAGTAGCCCAAATCACCCCACACCAAAGTGTGTGTCCAGGCATGAGTGCTGAGGCAAAAAGCCCTGGTTCAAATATGTGCCACTCCTATTTGAACTGCTGCAAGCACACATGCCTGCATTTGTGGACACACTCTACGTGAGCCAACAGAAAACAGTACAACTGTGCTGGAGTCAAGGCTCTGTGCCTGGGAGGTACGCTCCATTTCCCCAAACAACCATGACCCTCCTTGATGGAAAATTCTTTTCATCAAGGGCTGCGTATATTCTGACTGCATATATCCTAATGATTGGGATGTGGACATCCTTTTTGTCTGCATTATCATTGTTGTTTAATGCATTAACTGCAGTGGTACCTAGAGATTTGCTCCAAGATGTGGTTCATTATGCTGTACACTGTGCACACACACTATCAAAAATGATACCCTACCCCAGAAAAATTAAATCCTAAGACCTTTGACCTCAAAAAAATATTTGTACATATTTAACTTTAAGCTATGGGAATAACCCTACTGAGATCAATTATATGATGGAACTTGTTTGAAGAAAAATGAAAGCATATGCTTTGACAGGACTGAGGTTCATAAAAAGAGGTAAATACATACCCCCTGGGTATGTCTACCCTTCTGTAACAAAGGCTATATAGTCCTACCTCAAAATTAATGGAATGCTTTACAAGTGGATAAACACTTTTAAAAACATTTTTATATATTGTTCAATTGATTCTAATGCTTCACTCTTTTTTTCTAGATAGTGTTTATGGTAGCATTTAAATATGAATGCAGTCAATAGAGATACAAACAGAGAGGGGGAAAACTGTTCTAAGGATTTGGCATAGTTGTACATTTACAAAACAAATTAGAACAAAAACACAAAAATCACCCTCTCTTCTTTTTTTTTTCCCTCTCTCTCTCCTGTGTTGGTTTATTCATCATTCCTAATTTACCAAAGTTGATATAGCAAGGAGGCTTATTATACCATAATCATATGATTACTGTACTTTAATGACATAGCTGTGACTCACCATTAAGCAATTGGATTGCTAAATTTATACATCCCATTTTATAAAATTACTATAATGAATGTTTATGTTCCCTTGTACTTCAAATAAACAACAATCTGGCTTTAACTTTTGCCCTCTCTTTTGCAGTTATGATTCAAATAGTATACTGAAATATGGGGTTTTTTGCCTTCATAAGGAGACAAAATTATCTTGTAGTCAAGGCACAGGGCTGGGAGTTTAGAGATCTGGGATGAAAACTAGTCCTACTAGAGCCAGAGGTAAGGTTGCCATCCATAGGATCATAGAATCAATGAGTCGGAAGGGACCTAGACAGATCATCGAGTCCGACCCCCTGCCATGGGCAGGAAGGAGCACTGGGGGTGGCAGGGGTCATAAGACCCCAGCCAGGTGCCTATCCAGACTCCTTTTGAAGATTTCCAGGGAAGGTAAGAAAACCACCTCTCTGGGAAGCCTATTCCAGGCTCTGGCCACCCTTACAGTGAAGTAGTTCTTTCTAATATCTAACCTAAACCATTGATTTCTGTGGCTCCATGATATATACCATATATATTTTCAATACTAATCCAGATTTTCTTTTCTTTTAGGCCCCAGTCCTGGAAAGACAGATAGGTATGCTTTTGTACTGAACCATTCTGTCACTTGTCAGTAGGCATGCTGAACCATGTGTATGTCTGTGGTTACATCTCATCTGTTGATTACATTAATGGGGCGTCAAGAAGAAATTTTCTGATGTTTTAACCATTGTTTTATGAACAGAGAACCAGTTCTCAGACTTTATTTTACCTCATTGCCACTAAAGCTTAAGTGCTTTGAGACCCTTCAAGGCACAAAATGATAAATATTATTACTGTTCAATTAACATATGTAGTCTTCTTGCCAAAGGAAATGGAATCTTATTGGAAGATAATCATGTTCTATTTTTAAAATATGTATTAGAATTGATTGATTCTAGTCTGGACATTCCTCCATGAAGTACTTGTTTTAATCAATCCAGATCCAATTATCCTACCAAGGACTCAGGCTCCTAAATTACTCAGTATGCCTGTTGACAGGGAAAGGAGCAGTTCAGTACAAAAAAATTAAACATAGTTGTCCGTTTTACAAGGACTAGGGCCTAAAATAATAGAAAATCTGGAAGAAAGAGTACATTTACATCAAGTAAAAATCCATCAGTAAAAAAGCTGTGGTTGTCAGTAAAAAGTGTATAAGTTGTCATTTAAAAAACATTGTTTTGAGGTGGCATCCCTGCTCTTCACTGATCCACCCTGATTCATATGTGAAAGGGAAACCATTGTTCTATAGTACAAAAACTTTTAGCTTCTACTGCTTTCATTATAGTGGAGAAATGCTATTTTTTGTCAACAAGTAATTGCTTGCTAGGGACAGCCACTACAGGTTGTGATCATTTCATCCAATAAGGCTTTGATTCAGCAAAATGCTTAAACATGAGCAAAGGTCCACTAATTTTAATTGGATCAAAGAATGTGTTTTAAGTGAAGCGTGGGCCTAAATACTTAGTTGAAGGCCTCACTCAGAGCTCATGTAAAACACTACTTCTTATTCATAGTTTCATAATTAGTAGGGCTGGAAGGGACCTGAGCAGATCATCAAGTCCAACCCCCTGCTATGGCAGGAAAAAGTACTGGGATCTAACAACCCTAGCAAGGTGATTGTCTAGCCTTGTCTTAAAGACCCTGGGGGTAGGAGTCAGCACCACTTTGCTTGGAAGTTGGTTCCAGATCCTAGCCGCCCTGATAGTGAAGTAGCGCCTCCTGATATCTAGCCTGAATCTACCCTCTGCCAGCTTGTGACCGTTATTTCTAGTGACTCCTGGTAGTGCTCGGGGGAGCAGGGACTCCCCCAATGCCTTCTGGTCCCCTCTAACTAGTTTGTAACAGGCCACTAGATCCCCCCTCAGCCTTCTCTTGTGGAGGCTGAACAGGTTCAGGTCCTTGAGCCTCTTCTCGTAGGGCCTGCCTAGCTGCACCTTGCTGCAAATGGGTACCTGGTAAATGGGTTGGGTGGGGGATCCAAGGTAGCTGGATGTGATTCTAGTCTAGGGCTGGGCAAAATGCGGCCCAGGGACCAGATGTATATATATAAAATAAATATTTAGATAAAAATAAAAAAACATGAGCAAAGGTCCAAATATTAAATAATTAATATTTATCTTCCCCTGGCTGCCTGTCATGTAGCCCTCAATGGCTTGCCAAGACTCAGTAAGTGGCCCTCTGCCCGAAATAATTGCTCGCACCTGTTCTAGCCTCATTGTTCCCTGGTGTGGTTGGCTGTAGAAATGAGTTTGTCTTAACCAGGCAAGCCTGATGGGGTATTAGGCTTAGACAGACCTTTAACTTTTTTAATCAACTGTTTCTGATGCTTCCCATGGGTAAGAAGGTGAACAGAATGGATTGTCACATGATTGAAATGATGAAGTAAGACTAGCAACATCTGAGTTCAAATTTTGTCTGTGTCTTAGACTTTCTTTGAGCAAGTCATCTAAATCAATATGTACTTCAATTTGCTTTCTATAAAATCCTTTTCCATTCCCAAGGATTTGACTTATATTGGAGTCATATTGAGGAGTCATATTGATTTACGTGCTGATCTTTTGGGAAGCTGGACTTGCTTCCAAATGTGCGTTTGTGCAGTGCTTAGCAGAGTGGACTCCTCATCTTGCTTCTGTTCTTTCTTGGTATAACCATTCATGGATTGTAACTCTAGGTTTCCATCCTGCCCCTCAGGTATCATCACTATCTGCTTGACTCTCCAATTACCTGGATAACTATTTCCTCATCTGCCATGCCTAGATGGATTTCCTTGCTTTTTAAGGATGGATTTTACTTGCATTTACTTGTTTTTTCCCTCGTCTGCATGCTCTGGAGAAGTAATAGGACTACAGACTTGAATACAACTGTATCAGGTGGGCATTATTAGTCTTCGTCCATTGCAGCCATTTCAAAGTACCATGATATTTCAAGGGTCTATTTTATAGCCAGGCATTCTTTCTCTGTTGCATAAGGTCATTTGTGTCCACACAACTTTCGGCTAATATAGAGCTATTGGGTACTGTCTCCTCTTCCCTTTGGAACAGTACTGCTCTGAAAGCCATGCCTAATGCATCAGCTTTGTACCAAGAAAGGGTTTCATGAAATCAGGTGTTCTCACCACTGGTTGTGTACACAGAGCTTCTTTCATTTTCCTAAAGGCTAGCTTGTACTCGGCTGTCAACTGGACCTTGGTACACACTGTGGCTTTGGTGAGCTGTGATAAGTGTTATCTTTGAAAGCCCTGGCACAAAGCATTGATAATAGTTGACCAAGCCTAAGAAGGTTCACATACATTTTTTCTCAGGTGCTGATAGTCCTTTAAAGCTTAGACCTGATCTACCAGGGGTTGTTGGATCTACCGCTTTCCTAGGTATCATGCCTCTTCTCTCCCAAAGACACAGTTGCTAGGCTTGGCTGTTAGTGCCACCTTTCTTAAGTCTTGGAGTATAGCTCTTAATATTCTGAGGTGCTCTTCGGAGACATTGGAAGAATATTATATAATCCATATAGGATGCTGCATAATGTTGGTGGGCTGCTAGTATTTTATCCATGAGTTATATGGATAAAATATTGTGTGGATGCAGTCATATATAAACTAAATAGCATCCTCTTAAATTTAAAGGGCCCCGTTAGGTAGAAAACATTGTTTTCTATTGTGTTTCTTGCTCAAAAGGGATTTGCTAGTAGCTTTTGATCAGATCGTGGTGAGATTTAATAAGCCTGGCCGTTCTTCTCAAGCATTTATCAATCCAAGCCATTGAGTTTCATCAAACTTGACTGCTTCATTTACCCTTCTAAAATTGATCCAATAGCAAATTTCTCCATCTGAACAACCCCATCAGACTTTGCCAGTGACTTTGGGATTCTATTGTTATCTCCACTCTCTGACATCTTTTCCAGTTCTGCTTTTATGGGTTGTTGCAGTATTTTTGGTATGTTCCTTCATGCCACATATATTACTTTCCCTGGTGAGGTCTGTCTTGTGGGTTATGCTTCTCATCCATTCCAGTTCATTTTACCAGTTGTTCTGCTTGCTCTTTCTGCAGATCTGTTAACTAATTTTCTAGTGCCACTGTTGATATGCCACCTATCCCCCCTGGGCTGGGTCAAGGTCTTCTGGATATAGTGCGACTAACAATGTTTTTTCTCCCCACATTTTCAACATATTCATATATCTGACTCAGTTTTCTTCTTCCCAGCTGCCTGACCTCAGAATCAACTGTCCTCACTTGCCCTGTAATCTGATACAGTCCTTGCCAAGAGAGCATTAATTTTGAATTGTTGTCAGGAAGGAGGACTAAGACTGTCACCCACATTGGGCCATTGCTCTCATTCCTGTTTATTGTATGAGATCTCTCATCTTCCGTGGGCCCCTGAAGGTTCTCCTTAGCCATTTGTTGTATTACCATTCCCTTATTTGCAACATATGCTGTACTGGGTTCTTACCTGTGTCTACTTGCTCTTCCTACCCTTTCATAATTAAGTCCAGGATTCCCTATGCCTGCTACCAATATGGCAGTTCATCCATATGGGGAGAATTCTGTTAAGACCTATGGTACCTCCCTGACTCCTAATGTCTCAGCTCCTTTCTTATGAAGTGTTTTGGTGTTCCCTTTAAGGTTTTATTGAACTGTTCCATCAAACCATTTAGGTAGACCTGCCAGTTCTGTGGGGTTCTCTATGTATGGCCTCCCTGGTCCCATTAAAGCCACCTCATGCCTCTCTGTCTGACTGCCCTCATTTCAGCTCCTGTATTTGGCGGAAGTCCCTCCTCTCCAGTAGAAAACACACGCACTCATTTTTCATCATAAAGGGTTAAGTAATGAGTGGATATTTTCTGAAATCAGTGAGGTATTACTTTCAGATTCACCTCATTAGCACTGCACACAAGTGGAGCTGCTCATTTTTAAGAAGTAACTCACCAGTATAATCTCTTGCAAACTATTGAAAACAATGTCCTATTGGGTACATAATTATTATATGCATTTCCCCAAAGCAATCTGCATATTGACTTCAGAAAGCTCTTTCTGCCAGTCTGGAAACATGCAATTTAGATGTAGACTCAGAGGTAAATATTGGTATTTAAATAATGTTCAGGAGGCATAATTAAGTGCGGTGTTTTAATGCCTCTGTGCTTCATTTATGCAGGTTCAACAATTACTGTTGAATTCTAATCATAAAAATGAAAGCAGTTCTTTTTTTCTTTAGAACAGATTTATATTTTGAAAGAGTTTGAAATGTCAGAATCATATTACACTATTCTCGATAAAAACTGATATCTCAGGTCCCATTTATACTGACTTTCTACCAGATGTGCTTGCAGAAAAACAGAGTTTGAATTACAACAAAGCTTTGACTGGGCTAATTTCAGGTTTCTTGTATATTTTTCAAGATGTGGCAGGGGATATTAGATATGCCCTGGGTAATACATATTTCCCAAAGGAAATAATCTACAGATAATACCTTCTTCCAACAAGTAATGGTGTATTAATATGTTGCCTAACAAGTCTTAGGCGTATGTAACATGACACAGGAGGAAAAGGAAGAGAAAGAGGTATGGAAGGCTTATTCATTTGAAAGAATTATTTGGATTTGTTTTTCATATTACATATATGTATTTTGTATTCTGAAGCAGGAAAACATGTCTGGCAAAACATGAAGCAAATGGAAAGACAGAGTGACTGTCCTGTGCCTCTGAACCTCACAGGTGCATCTTCACACATGTTCAGAACCACGTTAAGGTCAGAACTGCAGACAGGGAAATGAACCATGGAAGAAGGGAGAAAACAGAGCCATGGGAAGATCAAATGGAAGGTAAGGTACACACCTGTGAAAGGAAGCAGGAATAGGGAAAAGGCAAAAGCAAGTTTGCATAAAGATGTAACTTCAACCTCATGCAACTCATGTGTATTCCTGTGTTGGTATTGCTTTGTTTCTGTATTTTCCTGAATACAGAGTTAAAAAAACCAAACAAATATGTTTCTGACATTGAATCACTCCATGACCAAGTAATTTCTCCCTTTCTGTTTCCCTATCTATACAATGGGGCTAATATTACAACACTTATCTGAAGTGGTATGCTGGCAAAGTTCTTCTCGCATAACCATATAACCCTAGGTTTTATGAAAAGATCACAGCCTGTAGCTGCTAAACATATGACAGCAAAGCCCCCAGCGTAGCTGCAGTTCTACCACCAGAGGAAGACTTGGCTTGGTAGCGCTTCTGCTGCTCAGAGGAGGTGGTATAAGGGTGTTGTTAACTTTTGGGCTATATTAAGTGTTTTGGAATGGTAGATGGTGTTGGTGTTAAGATAAGCTTTGAGCAGTCACACGTTAAGGCCTAATGCCATCTGACCAGCACAACTGTGACTTGCCACTGGAAAGCCAGGGTACCTGCTTTAGGTGGGGGTGGGATGGGAGAGGTAGGTTGCAGGTATGAGAGCAAGGGGCTGTGGTGAAATGAAGGATGTCTGTCATCAAAGTGAAGGAGAATCCTAAAGAATAAAATGAAAGAAGTAAAAAATAAAATTAAAAATAAGAAAAATCTCATGTGTAATCAGTTTGGGATTGGGTCAAAAGTAGGCAGGTTTAGGGAACCAGTGGGCAGGGGTCATGCTGCTACCAGGGGCTGGCAGTATTGTCAAAAGGCATTCCCTTTGGTTCATTCTCTGCCTCTAATTGCCTCTGGGTGACAACGGCAGGTAGGTAATAGCTGGCTTAGACTTGGCTTCAACCTCTGGAGGTGGGAAGGGGGTTGGATTAGTGCCAGTACCAGCCCCTGGTAGAAAGTTTTTCCACACAGAGAAGGAAGTAGGGGGGAGGGTATGGTGCATCCTGGGATGCTGGAATACTGAAAATTGGTTATTTTCTCTGAAGCAGTCACACAACTGTAACACAAGCTGGGTAACACAGCTCAAAGATAAACTTCACCCAAAGTGAGGTTAAGATGCCTAGAGGGCACTTTGCACTAGTTTTCATGCTTTGAAGTGTGGACACACCCATATTAAGAGCTCTTTGTATGGCCTAAGGGTAATGTGTAACAACATCCTAACTCTGGCAGCCGAAAAGCTACTCCTGCCAACAGAGCAGATCACTATGTGCTCTGACTGCCATAGCGCTGCCATTGTAGCTAAGGCTTGAAAAGTTCAAACACCTAATCTTTTCCAGTTCAATTTAAGGTTTCATGCAACCAAGTTAGTGCAAAAATGAATATAATCTTTTCTTCTGTTCTTCTTGAATTTTATTTCCTTGAACCCAGTTATTTAAAATTTTCTTTGATTTGTCTAGCTACAGCTCAGTAGTTTCTCTGCAGTCTTTGTACTTATTACATTGTTACAGGATAAAAGATTTCTTTTGTCAGCTCTGTTCACCCACCCTGAAATGTCAGAAGCCACCACTGCTAAACTTTGTTAAACATATAATTTATTGTGTAGGCCTTTCAAAAACAAGTCAGCCATCCTTAGTACTCTGTTGTCAGTCCTGTTGATTTGAAGAGATATGAATTATTCTCCAAAGGAAGTATAGATGCAACTTGACTGTAATGCTTCTCAAGTTGTGCAGGCTTTCCCAAGCTTGGCTGATCATTATGGGTATTGGCAAACATCCACTGAAATAAAACCAAGGACTTGCTCTGGTGATGCTATTTAAAACATAAAGCTATTTACAATCTGGAAAATTGCCTTGCCTTAGGAGTCATTTAGAGACAATACCATATGATTGATTTTAGGTAAAAATTTGCCAGGTATCAACTTGGAATATCTTCCCTGTGACAGACTTTCTTTTACAAGAATGAACTCCTCTATTCCACTCTCCTCCCAGTCTGGTCTTGGTCTGGTTCAGATGGGAAATGGAGCAGAGGGGTGATGGTGATGCCTACCTCTTCCCCAGACTGTGGACTGCCTGGGGTGGAAAATAGGCTGAGAACTTTTCCCTGCTCCCCCCCAACCCAGCCTCCCCTTCCCCAAACTGGTCTGGGAGACGAAGGAAGCAACTGCCACTCCCCAGAGACCAGGAACAGAGTACAGGAAGCTGCTCCCTGCCCATTCCCTAGGGAAGTTCTCTGGTTTGGGGAAGACATAGGGTGACCAGGATCTGGTGAAGGTGCAGAGTGGATGAGATGTGGTGGCTGCAGATTGCCCACACTACTTCATCTCCTGGAAAGAGTTATAGCAGTAGAAATTTCTTGTAAGTTTTCACTGCTAGAAATGAATTCCTGTTCCTGGCTTCAGCTTTTAGGAGTGGTGAGGTGTGGGGCTGGAATCAATCCTGCCTAGATTCAACTCTGTCCAGACATCTTGCTTGCCAAATAACCTTGGTGGAAGAAAATTGTAGGGAATAAATAGAACCATCTTTCATCAGTCCTTATCTTCCAGCTAGATTAGGTGATTAGCGTCAGCATGGATTCACCAAGGGCAAGTCATGTCTGACCAGCCTGATTGCCTTCTACGATGAGATGACTGGCTGTATGGATGCAGAGAGAGTAGTTGATGAGGAATACCTTGATTTTAGCTAGTTTTTTGATACAGTCTCCCACAGTGTTCTTGAAGACAAGCTAGGGAAGTATGGGCTGGATGAATGGATTGTAAGGTGGATAGAAAACTGGCTGGAGCATTGAGCTCAGATGGTAGTAATCAATGGCTCGATATCTAGTTGAGAGCCGTTATCAAGTGGAGCACCCCAGCGGTTGGTCCTGGAGCCGGTTTTGTTCAATATTTTTGTCAGTGACCTGGAAGACAGCATGAAGTGCACCCTCAGCAAGTTTGTATATGACACCAAGCTGGGGGGTAGATACACTGGAGGATAGAGTTGGATTCAGAGTGACCTAGACAAATTGCGGGATTCGGGCAAAAGAAATCTCATGAGGTTCAACAAGGACTAATGCAAAATCCTGCACTTTAGGGTGGAACAAATCTCATGTACAAGTATAGGCTGGGAGTTGACTGGCTGGGCAACAGCTCTGCAAAAAACTACACTGGTAATTACAGTGGACAATAAGCTGAATGTGAGCCAACAATGTGCCCTTGTTGCCAAGAAGGCTAATGATATACTGGGCTGCAAAGGTAGGAGTGTTGCCAGCAGGTCAAGGGAAGTGATTATTCCCCTCTATTCAGCACTGGTGAGGCCACATCTGGAGTACTGTGTTCAGTTTTGGGCTCCCCACTACAGAAAGGATGTGGACAAATTGGAGAAAGTCCAGCAGAGGGCAATGAAAATGGTGAGGGGGTGGGGCACTTATGAGGAGAGGCTGAGGGAACTGGGATTATTTAGTCTAGAGAAGAGAAGGCAGAGGGGATTTAATACCAGCCTTCAACTAGCTGAGTGAGGTTACAAAGAAGATGGAGCTAGACTGTTCTTAGTGATGGGAGATGACAGAACAAGGAGCAGTGGTCTCCAGTTGCAGTAAGGGAAGCTCAGGTTAAATATTATCAACAATTTTCTCATTAGGACTATACAAAAGCACTGGAACAGGTTACCCACACAGGTTGTGGACTCTCCATTTTTGGAGGTTTTTAAAAGCCTGCTAGACAAAGCCTTGGCTGGAATGATCTAGTTGGGGATGGTCCTGCTTTGAGCAGATGACCTCCTGATGTCCCTTCCAACCCTAATTTTCTATGATTGGCTTATTGGATGCATGAACTTCTCCACAAAAAGGGCAAGTAACTTATTCCACTGCCAGAGTGTGGGGGCATCAAACCAGGAATTTTAAATCCCAGTCTATTCCCTGATTTATGCCTAAGGCAGCACAGCTCTCTACTAGTATGGACTATACCTTGGGGAATAGTGTGCAGACAACCTGTAAAGCCGTAATATGCTCATGTAACTCATTCATTTAAAAAAAAAGAGGGGAAATTCTAGCAAAGCTTATCAGGAGCAAGCTATCCCAATGAGACAGAAGAATGGGAAGTGCAACAGGAGACCAGGCTGGCTAAAGATTCCTTATGGGATGTAGAAGGTAATCTAGTCACAAACAATGCTGAGAAGGCTGAAGTATTTAATGCCTTTTTTATGTAAATTCCCACAAATAGGGGCAGCTACAAGCTTGGCAGCAAAGATAGGGAAGGAGACAAACAGCCTAGAATAATGCCAGAACATGTTAGGAATTAGCAAAGCTGCATGCTTTCAGATTGGCAGGGCTGGATGGGATGCACCTGAGGGTACTGAAAAAATTGGCTGAAGTAATTTCAGAGCCATTGGCTATCCTTTTTGAGAACTCATGAAGGTCAGGCAAGGTCCCAGATGACTGAAAAAGGGCGTATGTAGTGCCCTTCTTTAAGAAGGGGACGAAAGAGGACCTGGGGAAACTTAAGACCAGTCAGCCTGACCTCTTTACCAGGAAAGATCATGGAGCAGGCCCTCAAGGAATCCACTGTGAAGTACCTAGAGGAGGACAGTGTGATCAGCCTGGATTCACAAAGAGCAAGATGCATCTGACCAACCTGATTTCGTTCTATAATAAAGTGGCAGGCTCTTTGGATGAGGGGAGAATGGTGGATGTGGTATATTTGATTTTATCAAGGCTTTTTATATGGCCTTCCATCCTCATTTACAAGCTAAGGAAATACAGTTTGAAGTACTGTACGATGGATTCAAAACTGGATCATTGTATCCGTATAGTCCTCAAAGCCTCAATGTCTAGGTGCTATCAAGTGAGGTTTCCCAGGGGTCTGTCCTGGGTCTGGTACTCTTCAACATCTGTGTTAATTATTTGGATGATAGGATCAAGTAAACACTTAGCAAATTGGCAGGTGACACCAAGTTTGATTGAATTTCAGACACTCCAGAGGTCCGGGTTAGGATCTAGAATGATCTGAATAGACTGGAAAAGTGGTCCATAATCAATGAGATGGGATTCAACAAGGACAAATGCAAAGTGCAACTGCATTCAGGATGGACTAACCACATGCACAAATACAGCCTGGAGAATGACTGGCTTGGTTGCAGTACTGCAGAGAAGGACCTGGGGGTTATGGTGGACCACAAGCTGAATGAGCCAACAGCATGCTCTTGTTGCAAAAAAAAAGCCAATAGCATCCTGGGTTGGATTAACAGGAGTGTCATGTGAAAATTGATTGAAATGATTCTTCTGCTTTATTCAACACTGATGAGGCCTTACCTGGACTACTGTGTCCGATTTTGGGAACAACACTTCAAACACAGTTTGCAAGTGTATAGTGCAGGGCAACAAAAATGATTAGGTGCCTGGGAGGCAAGATTTATGAGGAAAGGCTAAAAGAGCTAGAGTTACTTAGACAGCAGAAGAGAATACTGAGAGAGATTTGGTAAGTCTTCAAATACCTGATGAGTGATTTTAGTAAGGATAGAAATGGACTTTTTTCTGTGGACATAGGGGACAGGACTAGGAACAATGGCCTCAAGGACCACATCTGGATGAGCAAGGATGTGCCAGAGACCTGTGTGCAGTGCCACACACCACACATGCAGGTGTTCCCTGCACTGCAACTTTGTAGTGCTGGGGGGGGGGGTTGACCCTGGGAGATCCCAGGATCAGAATAACCCACTCTGAATAAAAGTGGTGCAGTGCACATGGTGGCAATGCATGCCAGCCAAAACTGGAGCCTTGCTGGCTAGAGCCAGGCTCCAGCTGCCAGCCAGGCTTCCTACCATGGCTGCAGCCCCAGGAGGCCCCCCAGGACCCCAAGTAAGGTTGCTGGGGCACCAGGTGTGCTGCTGCTACTTGTCCCTGGGGAAATGAATGTCTGTGCTCATCTGGACTTGCCTAAGAAAGGGAAATACAGGCTGGGTAAGTTAGGAAGGGTTAAATGCATTCTTCTCTTGATTTATGGAAGTGCTTGCTTTGGTCCCATAGTTTTGGCCAAAGGGACTTCTGAACTTACAACAGAGATTCAAGTTATCAAAGACTGTGCATCCTCCCCAGAATTAGAAACACCCTGTAGTGACAGCATGGGGGGGAAGAGTAGGAAAAAGGCATTAGTGTTTAAAAATCAGTTTATTTAAATGCTACAATGTGTAACACAATGGTATGATTATTGTATGGCAGTGTTCTAGGACAGACTTAAAATGATGTGGATGCCTAAGTGTGCATTTCTACCAGCTGACCATGTTTCAATTTCTCTTTAATTCAACCTTAGTTGAAATGTCTTTGATTTGTAATGCCTGCATCACCACTTCAGTGTTTTACCTTTATATTACTAATAGTTACTCAAGCTTTAACACATTTTTATCTGTATATTTATAAAATCAGGAGACAGTTTGACAGAGCCATGGAAGTTAGTGATAGAGCCTCAGAGTAGACAGACAGGACTGGTAGCAGAGAGGGAGAGAGAACAGAGGATGTTACTTGTGTGCCTTGGCAGCACCTGATTAACCACTCTCAAAGCAGATAGAGAGAAATATAGCCCTGGAGAGTGAAGCCAAAAACAAATGGAAATGCTAAGGGGTCTAATTCAGAGCTATTCAGCCAAATGAGTGATGAAGCAGAGCACAGATAATTGATTTTTAATGTGGGATAATGTAAACAATAGCACCATCTCTTATTATATAGGAGGTCCCTGTCCAGGAAAATGGAACATTGCTCCAGACATTCGTTCTTAATGGAGAACATGCAGGTTCCCAGTTGCACCTTAAGGGGTGCCTGTTACTCATCTAATCTGTTTAGTTAGAAAAAATGTATTTTTATTGTTTCAAGGGTTATCCCCTTGAAAATATAATGTTTTTGAAGGCAGAGGCAATAAAGCCTTATTTACTACCTAGCTCAAATTAGGATCTATACCAGCATGCATTAGAATTGAAATGATTCCTCCTTTTACAATTTTGTCTCCCCCCTTCCTGCTGCAAGGAACGATTCAGCCTCATAGCCATACAAAACCCCTCAAATATTATTGTTTTATAATTTCTTTGGAAAACATTATGGGGCAGATGCATCCCTGGTGTGCTTCCATGGAAGTCAGTGGGTCTCTGCTAGGAGCCCAGTAATGTTTCTATAAGTCACTGTTCTCCTGAGAGTGGGGGGGCAGTGAATTATGCTGAAGCAAAAGTTAAATAAAACTTTAAAAAACAAAGAAAATGACAAACAAAAACAATATGCATAGTTTCAAACCAGATATCCTGTAGGGGAAATACATGAAATAAGGGTAAAATGTTCCCTCAATCAACTTAAGTTTTTTGTACTCTCACCATATTAGCTTGCCTTGTGTTAAAGTGTTTATTCATTGCATTTTCTGTCACCATGCTGCATGACCCCGATTTGCAATTGAACTCATACTGATGATCCTTCATGCATGCACAGTACTGCTCCAGTGGAGCCAGTGGAGCTCCATAAAGAAATCTCTGTATTTCTACACAGAGCTCATTACCTCATACTGTAAGTTTCTTGATTTATCCTGGGTTTCTGAGGACCCCCCTATGTGTGAAGTTAAAGGCACAATGGAATCCAATATGAGATTTGCACAATTATGGACTAGACCCCATCACATCTTATTGCCCATGCAAGGGATCCCGATCCTAGGCTCCCCCTGCACCAGAAAGCTCCTGTGACTGGGAGCCCCATGTACCCCTGTTGAGAGGCTTCCAGCTTCAGGTAAGACCTTGGTGCACATGCAAATTAAGGCTTGATAGCAACCAGCTATAAAAGTTAGTAAACATTTTCAAGGTCCAACTTTATAGCTGCTTGGAGCTTTTTAGTATGCAATGGCTACTTTGCATTTGTAGCTGGTCTCCAGGTAATTGCAGTTAACCAGTTAATTGTGCAATACCTGTCACATGTAGAGGGGGCCTAATCATCATGTATGCTTACGGTACCATATCATAAATAACATTATTCCCAGACCTTAATAAAAGATCTGTAGAAATTTGTACTGACTTTATAGTATATATACCAAAATGGGAACAAATCTTTGGGCACCTATACATTTGCACTGAGGCTGCTCTGACACTGTAATTAATTACAGTGCAGTGAAGCAGACTTGATTAATCTAGTCTGCTGGAGCATGGTAATTACCACACTCCAGCATCACGTGTATCAGTGTTCCCATGCTGAAAAATGGTGGTGGAAGCATTTTCACTAAAACGCTAGTTAAAGCACCCCTGCTGCCTGTTTTCAGTGCAGGGATGCTGATACACATGATGCTATGGGCACTTTAATTAGCGGCTCCTGGAGTCACTCCAATTAAAGTAATCCCATTCCCTTGCATGTGGATAGGTGCCCAGCAGCTCCATTCTGACTTTTGACTTTGTCCTTGCTATTTATGTTTTCCCAGACGCAGAGAAACTGTATACTTTCAATTCATCAACTTCTATTCTGGTTAAGAAAGTCAGGAGGAGGTGGGGAAAAAAAAGAAGGCATAACTCCAGAAAAGAGCCCATTGTATGTTTCCTCCATGCATTCACACGTACAAAACACAAACATCTAGTCCCAAGTGTTCAGTGTGCTTGCAAAATGTACTGAATATTTGTTTGTCCCCAACATATGCATACAGTATACTTGACACATGCAAAATTTGGGGATGTAATTTAAATATAACTGGAGCATGCAGCATACTCTGAGGACATATCCTGGATGGACACTGAGCATATGCATAAGGGTTTGTCATTAAAAGTGCTAGGAAATTTTCCATTGGAATAATTTTTTCATCACAAAATGCCAATTAATTTAAAATGTTATGTTCTCTGGAAACATGTGATGTTAAACAAATCTTTACGTTGAAAGGAAAGCAGGGAAGAAAGTATTTGATATGGTTCACAAGTTCTTCTATATTTGGAACAGAACAATGTCCTGTTTTGAAAAGATTATTTTCTTTCCTTTTTAAAATATTGTTTCAAAGCGTCATAAACCATGAAAATAAAAAAAAAGTTGGTATTGGAATGAAATATTTGGATTGACCTAATATGATTTTTTTTTTAATTTTGTTCCCAAAAAATAAGAGAGAAGCTATGGTAAGAAAAGAAGCAACATTCAACCATGAATGAAAATTGTGAGGTGAAAAGGAAAACAAAAACTAAAAAACCCCCAGTAATACCTGTATTTTCAAGGGAAGATTGTGAAAGATGTTCTTACAGTTATTGGTGAATTCAATTAATTGATTAGAGTCTAAAATGAACTTGAAAGGGAAAAGATCTTATTACAAACCTTACTATCTTTTCTTTTTGTTCATTCTTTTCTCTTTCAATTCAGAAAGGTTTAATTCCGGAAGGTTTTCTTTTTTATACAGAGGAAAATGAAGGAAATTAAATCCATTAATGAGCAAATAGTGCTGTTTAGTCTAATATGATGCCATCAACACCAGAGGGACACACACACACACACACACACACACACACACACACGGGCAACTAAGGAAAGCAGTTTTCACACACACCAGTCACAGGAGGATTTCAACCTCTTTGTAGAGTAAATGGCCTACTCCGGTACTTGTCATCATAGATGCATTACTCTGCCAAGATGGATTGCATCTTACTCTGTGTAGTCATGCAGCCTCTCTTTGGATGCTGATAGAAGCTCTGTTCATCCGCGTGCTATATTCGATTCTAAATAAATGCTCTTGACTGTAGTGCTGTGCTGGAAGTGCACGCGTCTTTGAATTCCAGGTTCTACTTAGGCTAGAAATAGAAGTCATCAAATGAAGTGGGTCATACTGCAATGTGTCGTGGCACAGGTCATCTGCTTCATTGGTGAAACATGTCATCCTTTGTCTTGCCGTTGCTGGTTCGGGGCACGGGGCACGAGGCAATGTAATCTCCCTGCTATCCCCACTCAACCAGACCCATCCCTCCCATGATCCAGTGGGAGGGGTCTGGCTGAGGGAGGAAAGCAGGGCTTTTTTCCACTCAGCCAGACTCTCTCTTGCAATCACAGAAGATGGGTCTGGCTGAGCAGGAAACCCTGGGTTCCCTGCTTATAGAGAAGCACTCAGATTCCCCGGGGTACCCCTCTGTAAGCAGGGAAAGTGGGCATGTGCTCCAGGGCCCCTCAAGCTCCTGGAGCACCTGATTGAGGTGGCTGGAGAGTAGGAGCAGCTCTAGCTGCCCCTACTCTACTGCCATGGAGCTAATAGCCATCTGCCACAATGAAGCAACAGAGTCTGTTGTTACCTTTTCTCGGATGGCTGATGTTCCTTTCATTTGGTGAAAACAAACAACAACAAAAAAGGTAGCAAGGCCTGTTTGCTTATTTGCTCACCACTTGTGGCTGCCATAAAAAAACCCATTATGGTGGCACAAATGAAACATCAGGTGACGTCTGGTTCTACCTGAAGTTCATAGCTTTTCTATAGAGGCCAGTATGAAGGAGAAGAAAAGAATAACACACCCTAGCAGAGTTGGAAGTAGCCACTCATTCTGGTACTTCATTTTGTTCTTGTGAAGTGTTCAAGAGGCAGGGTTGAAACCTGCTTTTCTCACAGTCAAACATTCTTTGATATTGAAATATCAAAGAATTTGCAAGAGTTGGACATTTCAGCCACCTTCACCCACCTATCCAGCTAGTGGCTCAAACAGTAGTGGTAAATAATATTACTGAAGTGTTCATAGTAGTTCCACTTCTTGGATTGGCCTGCTACAAACTGGTCAGGGGGGATCAGCAGGTATTGGGGGAGTCCCTGTTCCCCC
>NW_017728947.1:19390407-19462381 GCF_001723895.1 Crocodylus porosus
GGGATTTTTAAAAGGAAGTTAGATGAGCACCTTGCCAGGGTCATCTGACTCCGGTGCTCTTTCCTGCCAAGGCAGGGGATCGGACTAGATGATCTTCCTAGGTCCCTTCCGACTCTAGCTACTATGAAACACACGGTGAAGGGAAACACCACATGAAAGAGCTGCTAATTTCTTATTATGTGGTTAAAGCCAATGTGTCTATAAACCATACATAGGAAAGGCGAACTTCACACTGAATAATTGCTAGTTTCTTACTATATAGTTAAAAATGACTGTGTGCATATGTATTGAATACCTACACTATCATATGTTCTTCCTTTATGTATTTACATATATTAATTTGTACATTTAGCACAGATTTTATCAGCATGGGTTTAGGATTACTGTATTATTTGTGAGTCAATCGTGCATGTGTTCCAAATTCAAAGTGAGTACCAACCAAGCCATTCTACTGCACTGCTTCTAATGTGTTCTCTCTCTCTCTCTCTCTCTCTCTCTCCAATACAAGCAGACACATATCTGGCTGTTGTGTTTATATGAGTAGCTTCTCTCTAAGGTTGGGCTACATGGACAATAAATGCCTATCTTGGTCATCAATCAAAGGAACTCAGATGGTAGATGTCTATGTTGACAATGCTGTTTCCTATCCAGCTGGTGATCACTCAAAGAAAGGCAAGTATTTGAGAGACCATTTCTTCAGCTATGTTTGCACAGCACATAACAATGAATCTCATGCTTAGGGAATCTAGGGTCTGTATTTAGAGTTTGAAATAAGGGTGACATATCAATAATATTTCATGGCACAGTAAGGTGTAGCATATGCATGTGTATTACATTCTCTCCCCCCTGTATGTATTAAGACATTGGTGACTCCCTTACTAAAAAAAGCAGAGAGGAAGAAGCCCTTCTGTACTTGATATATGTAAAGATAATCTGTGTAATGGTGCTTCCTTTCAAGTTTTTTGTTTTCCATGAATATCTGCATATGACTATATGAGCTGTGGCTCAGTCTACAATCAGTTGTAAAAATAAGGCTTCAAAATAGAGATCATTTACTTGATATATAAACTCTCATTCCAAAACCTATTAACAACTAAAAGCATACTAAACATGTCTTTCTATCCCTCATGAAACCACTTGCCTTTCTAAGGTGGAAGAGTAGGTAAGTGTGACATTGTGGGTATATATTTCCAGCTATGGATGCCAAGGCATTCTTACTGGGGTTTAAAATACTCATACAGAGTAAAGTGGACACTGGAACATATAGTGCTTCCTACTGTGAGTAGGTCTATTTCCATGAGACAGTACAGAAGCACTGTGCATGGTCCTGAGTTTTAGTAGGATCAGGCTGTTAGTTGTTAAGCTGTTGTCCAGGCCCCCTTTATACATTACAGGTATTGTGCAATTAACAGGTTAATTGCAAATTACATTGAGAACAGTTACACATGCAAAGTAGTTTATCACAAAATAAAAAGTCCCAACCGGCTATAAAGTTAGACCTGAAAAATGTACTCTAACTTTATAGCTGGTAGCTATCAAGCTTTGATTTACACATGTAGCAGGGTCTCACCTGCAGCTGGGAGCCCCATCAGCTGACAGGTCTCCCAGCCACAAGCATATACCCTGCCCAGCCAGGGATGCATGTCCAGAAATAGCTGACAAATCTCAGCCTCGGCAGCTCTGGACTCCAGGACAGCACCTTACATCTGCCAGGACCCAGAATCCCACAGCCTTAGACACTGGGCCCCACAGTGTGCCTTCTGGCAAACCCTCAGAGCAGGAGAATTCACCCCAGGGACAATCCCCTCACCCAGGGTTGCATGGGGTGCTCCTGCAGCTTAAAGCCCCTCAATTGGGGTGCATGACATTCCCAGCCATGGGAACTTGCTTCTTGCCATGCAGGGGGAGCCCAAGATAGGCACCAGCAATAAGGCACAGTGGGTTCTAATGCGCAATCCCACAATTACACTTTCTGCCATGCATGTGTTGAATGGCAAGAGGCATGATTGTGGAATCATGCTTTAGCTCCCATCACACTTTCACCTGCATGTGTAGAGGGGGTCTCAGAGTAAACACCATACTTGGGGAGGGATTCAGTGTAAGCCCTAAATATATATTCTCTCCCCGAAAAGGGGGAGAGAAGGAGCTATGATGGCAATAAAAACTGAGAATATAGGGAACCTAGACATTTTATAGATGATGCTTACACCACTAGCTCTTCTTCTTGGAGGAATTTCCACGCACTAGGCAAACCTCTTCGTAGCACTGAAAGCAAGAAAGAAGAATGAGTATAAGTGCATTTTTCTTATAGCTATGAATATTGCTGGTCATCTGGTTCAAGGTGGTTACATTTAAGAACCCACCAATAACAAAGATTTAGAGATAAACCTGTAACAGGGAATGCTTAACATAAAACTTGAACCATGAATAGCAGCTCTATTTATGAATACCTGTCCTTTTCAACTACTGAAGGCAGGGCACTACAGCGAGGAGCTTGTAAGAAATTCCATTGTTTTCTTTGATGCTTTTCACCCTTCGTAAGGTCAGCAAGCCTTGGTGAGTTTGCTCTTGGTGTGTAGTGAGTGATCAAAATAAAGCCATCATTTGGTGCACCTGTGTACATAACCTTCTATGAATCTCAGAGACAATGCAGCTGTAGAAAAAGAGAACTATACAGAATTTGTGAAATAGCTTTATATTTAAGAGTGTTTGAAAAGTATAGTCACCTTTTCTTTTGAAATCACTAGCATGTGGGTATGCCAGTAACCACATTCCTTATATACTTGCTGTATTTTCTCCCACTGTATTCATTTGTAAAGATGTTACATTTGTTTGGCTTTAGTTTTTTTTATACATCTCATTATTTCCTTCAAACCTCATGGTTTAATAAAACACTAAAACATTACTGTTACATTCCTGTTGTAGGGCAGATGGCTCACCCTGAAGCCACATGCTGAGCTCAGGACTATGAGTTGAAGGCAGAGGTGAAAAAAAATCCTTTCCTTTTAAATCCCAGGCTGCTTCATGGAGGCTTCTTCTCTCTTATGACATTCTGGATGCCAGCTGGACAGCTCAATCCCAATTTCCCAAACAGAGGAAGAAAGAACTGCAAGGAGCTACACAAATGTGTTTACTAGGGCTGTGCAAAGCTTCAGTCCCCGATTTGATTCGGCAGAGATTCAGCCTGATTCAGTGGCCGAAGCTTTGAATCCAAATCAAATCAGGAGACCTTTTAATCTCTCTGAATTGAATCTAAATCCTCCGAATCAATTCAGAGAGATTCAGCAATTTGGACATAGACACAGATTTAAATGTTTTTTCTACATACCTCAAGGTACCAGGCAGCTCATTAGTGCTGCGATGCTGGGGTGGAGCATGGGGGGCTCTCCAGCGCACTCAGCAGCAGACCTAGAAGTGGACCAGAAGTATGTGGGGGGCCTCTCCCTAGCCCCCCGGCTCGACGACTGGTGTTCTGTGTCTGGAGGGGCACCCGGGGTCCCCCCGCGGACAATCACCAAGCCAGAGAGGGGTGAAGGGGGGTCCCCCACGTGCTCAGCGGTGGACCTAGAAGTGGACCAGGCACCCTTTCACTTATACTTATACTTTCCCATATCTATACTCTCTCCTTCAATCATGCTTTATTTTATGGAACTACTACAAAGTGGCCCTTCAGAACAATTAAGGGGAAGGGTGGATTTACAGTTCTGTACTTGCTATTTAATGCTCAGGGATCCCTAATGGGTTAGGGTGAATCTCACATGCCATGTAGTTACATATGGTATGTATATGTAAATCCTAAAATATCTTGCCTAAGGATTGCACCACTGATTAGTCCAATTAAATGATCTTTCCACATTCTCATTGCAGAATCTTAAGTTTTCCTTATATACTTTAATCAACAGGGCACTGAGGGACTTCCAGAAGATAAAAGAAGGCTCCAAGAGATCCTTTCTTTAAATGGGTTTATTCCTTTGGGTGCATTGTCTGTATTTCTAAAGGCAATAGGAGTTTTGTCATCAGCTTTAATTACATTAGGGTGACATACCCATCATGTCTGCAATTTCTTATAGACTTTGTGAGTGTTAAACAAGGCTATTCCTGGGAAAAAAGATCTGTTTTCCATGCTGAACACTGACTATCTCTTTCTGTGATCTGTAATCTGGAAACATTACATTTTTGCCAGTCTGTAGCAGCACAGCATTAAGGATTTCTTCCCCCACCCCGCAATCACTAAGCTAGCAAATGATTTTAAAAGCCAATGTATAGCACAATTCATTTGTCATGAAGTATTTGGAGGCATAGTCATGAGAGCAATTAATAGCTAGTGTTCTCATTTAAGATGTTACGAAGCAAAATACATCCTTCCTGTTGTAGCTCTGCATATTCATAGTGGTTTAGGACTGAAAAACAGATTAAAATGAATGCTGGAAATGAGTGGATCTAGGATTTTGAAGAGGGAGTACAAATGGTGTGAAGCATTATCACTAGGATTGGCAGAATTCAAATTTTATTTTTTAATAATGTTGACAGCTAGAAATCAGTGTTTATTTTGAAGCATTTATTTTGACTTTTATTAATTTTTACTTTTTATTATTTTACTAATTGAAGTTTTCAGGATTGTGTAAACTTATGGGTGTGGAGGGGCAGACAGTTAATGACAGTATACTGTTAACAGCATTTTAAAGTCATGTCAAAATGTAAAAAAGTAAATATCCACAAATCAATAAACCATATATGCTTTAAATCACTGTTTATTCATCAGGAAAGAGCTGGGCAGGCAGAGACCAGAAGAAAAAGGCAGTGATACTCCCACAGCTCTGGGAACATGGGAGAGGTGGAAGTCACCCTCAGCCCCAGTACTAAGCTGGTCCAGACAAGACCTTTCTGCCACCATGCTGGAGCCCCAAATACCCTTTCTTATCTGTGGGCTCTGGATAGTAGTCTGTTATCTCCCTCCAGCCTACTTCCTGCACCTGTGAAAGAGTACTAATTGCTTAATTGCTGAGTCATTAGGCTGGAAGGAGCAACTAATTGCTTAATTGACAAGTCATTAGCCCGCTCATTGTTTTCCTCTTTAACCCCTCTGCCCTCTGTCCCCCCATCTCTCTTTTTCTGTAGTCCAGTAACAGGGGTAAAGCATTCCCTGTTGCAGTCCCCTTTCTATAAATTTTGATTATTACTGGTGGAAATATTTTTCTGTCAATCTGTGACTGTGAAGTGAAACTGACATTTATCAAAGCTTATAGATAAAAATTTAATCTTGCCAAGCCTAATCATAACTTATAACACAATGCATACTTTTATCAAGTGGAAAAGGAACTAGAACAGGGGTAGGCAACCTGTGGCATGAGTGCTATAGTATAGGACACAAAGGCATTTTGCTTGGCACTATTCCACTTCGACTTCCATTTCAACAGAATAGTGTTTCATTTTGAGTTTTGTTTAGTTTCGAAAGCACTGTTTCATTTCGTTGAAATTGCTTTGGTGTTTTGATGCTGTTTCAACTTTTTGTCCACCTAGCACCGGGAAGATTGGTGCTGCCACTGGCCCCAGGCAGCAGTACCAGCCTCTTCCCATATCATCTGGCAGGAAGATCAGGGGATCACACCCCCAAGAGGAGTCTGGCACAACCCCCATAGCCCTCCCGAGGGTGTAGGTGAGCTCCCGATTTGCCTGCCGGATGACAGGAGGCTGGTGCTGCCGGCTGGGGCCACAGGCAGCAGCAATTTTCCCAGCACAGGCTGTACCCAGTGCTGGTCCCAGCCAGCAGCACCAGACTCTTCCCACACCACTGGGAGGTGTCAGCAGAGCCCTGCAGCCCTCCCATGAGTGCAGGGAGGACCGATCAGCCTGCCAGATCACAGGAAGCTGGTCCTGCCATCTGGGACAGCCTACACCCAGGGCTGGGAAGATCAGTGCTGCTGCTGGCCCCAGCTGGCACCACCAGCCTCCTGTCACCCAGCAGGCAGATCGGGGCCCACCCACACCCCCAGGAGGGCTGGGGGGGCTGTGCTGAGCTGCTCCTGGGGGTGTGGGCTCCTGATTTGCCTCCTGGATCACAAGAGGCCGGTGGTGCTGCCTGGGGCCTTTTTTCACCAGGGTGCCTCTTGGAGTAACAAGGAACAATGGACAAACTGACAGAGCAGATTTAGGCTAGATATCAGGAAAAACTTCTTCACAGTAAGGGTGGCCAAAATTTGGAATGGACTTCCAAGGGAGCCCCTCTCTCCCTTACCTTGGGGGTCTTTAAGAAAAGGCTGGATGGTCATCTGACCCCAGCACTCTTTCCTGACTAGGCAGGGGGTTGGACTCAGTGATCTGTTGAGGTCCTTTCTGACCCTAGCACCTATGAATCTCTGAATCTCTGCTCTTTCAATGTTTCATCCACCCAGTGCCGGGAAGATTGTTGCTGATCCTGGCCCCAGCTGGCAGCACCCTGTCACCCAGTAGGCAGATCAGGGGCCTGCACCCCCAGGAGGAGTGCAGCACAGCACTAATCTTCCCACTGCTCAGTATGGGCTGTTCCCAACACCGTTCCAGGTGCCAGGAGCAGCCTCCTGTGATCCAGCAAGCCAACTGGGGGCCCTCCACACCTGTGGGAGTGCTGCAAGGCTCTGCTGACTCCTTCCCAGGGTATGGGGAGCCCCGATCTGCCTGCCAGATGACAGGAGGCTGGCGTTGCCAGCTGGGACTGTCGCTAGGCACAGCCTGTGCCAGGAAGGTTGGTGCAGCCACTGGCCCCAGCCAGCAGCACCACCCTCCTGTCATCCAGCAGGCAGATCGGGGCCCACCTGTGTAGCATGAACTCAACTAATGTAGCTGATGTTAACATAGAGTGTAATAATAGTGAAACGTAACCATGTTTGTCTTGTCCTGTAAGTAACTTGAAAACTCTATTTTGTATTCTTTTGCTTGACATAAGTGAATGAACTTTGTATGCCCTTTTATGAATGAGTGTATGTGAAAGGGTGAATTGTGAGAGAATAGCATAGAGACAGGAAAAGAAGATTTAACTGTGTTTGTAAGCAACAAGGTGCCAAATGTGTAAGTTACCAGTCAGTAAACTAATTAATAGATGGCTGAAGAATCCCTTTGAGGCCTAGGGCACAAAGGAGATAACGAGGAGGAGGAATGCACACATCCTGCCAGATGGGGAGCAAGGACACTCCAAGGCTGAGATACTAACTTTTATGACCAAACTGACCTCAGGCTGAGCTAAGCAGAAGATGAATGAGAAACAACTGCAAAAATAGAAACTGGGTATGGAAAACCCCAAAGTGCAAAACAAAGGATGCCAATCCCCATAAAAGAGGTCTCTGGAAAATACCAAGTTGGGTGAGTCTCTCAACTGCTGCTTCCTCTGGAGCACAGACACATCTGTTCACTCTGCTCCAGCTGCTGTCTCCATCATCTCTCAACAGTCTTGGGCCTGCCACCCAATGCCCCTATTCAGCAACTGCTGCTGGTAACTATAAAATCTGAATGGAATGTTTGTTTTGTGTATGTCTGTGTGTAATGATGTGTGTGTATCTGTATGAGTGGTGTGTCCGAACCTCTATGTCTAGTTCATGTATTCAATAAATGTGGCATTTTGCCTTATCCCCCTTTATAAGGTCTTGCTCTTGATTTGATAAATTGGCAATTATAAGTAACACCCACACCCCTGGGAGGGCTGTGGGGGCTGTGCCAAACTGCTCCTGGGGATACGGCCCCCAATTTGCCTCCTGGATCACAGGAGGCTGGTGCTGCCACCTAGAGCCAGTGGCAGGCAGGGGCAGGGCAAATCAGCTTGTACAGGGACCCTCCCCAACCCTGGGATCAGACAGCAGTGAGTCCCTGCATGAGCTGATATGCCCTGGGCTCCATACCAGAACTGGCCTGAGGAGGGTGCGGCGCCTGGGGCAAATCAGCTTGTGCAGGGACCCACCCCCACCCCAAGATCAGAGAGGCCCTACGTCCCCACAAGAGCTGATATGCCCTGGGACCTGCACCAGAGCTCAGCTCATCTGGGGAACCGTCCCTGCACTGATCCCGGGCACAGGCTGTGCCTAGCGACAGTCCCAGCTGGCAACACCAGCCTCCTGTCATCTGGCAGGCAGATCGATGCTCCCCATACCCTGGGAAGGAGTCAGCAGAGCCTTGCAGCACTCCCACGGGTGTGGAGGGCCCCCAGTTGGTTTGCTGGATCACAGGAGGCTGCTCCTGGCACCTGGAACGGTGTTGGGAACAGCCCGTACTGAGCAGTGGGAAGATTAGTGCTGTGCTGCACTCCTCCTGGGGGTGCAGGCCCCTGATCTGCCTACTGGGTGACAGGGTGCTGCCAGCTGGGGCCAGGATCAGCAACAATCTTCCCGGCACTGGGTGGATGAAACATTGAAAGAGCAGAGATTCAGAGATTCATAGGTGCTAGGGTCAGAAAGGACCTCAACAGATCACTGAGTCCAACCCCCTGCCTAGTCAGGAAAGAGTGCTGGGGTCAGATGACCCCAGCCAGATGCTTATCCAGCCTTTTCTTAAAGACCCCCAAGGTAAGGGAGAGAGGGGCTCCCTTGGAAGTCCATTCCAAATTTTGGCCACCCTTACTGTGAAGAAGTTTTTCCTGATATCTAGCCTAAATCTGCTCTGTCAGTTTGTCCATTGTTCCTTGTTACTCCAAGAGGCACCCTGGTGAAAAGAGCATCTCCGATCCCTTGCTTCGTCTCCCTAATTAATTTGTAGACATCCACAAGTTCACCTTTCAGCCTTTTCTTGCAGAGGCTGAAGAGGTCCAGGTCCCTCAGTCTTTCCTCACAGGGCTTGTCCTATAAGCCCCTAACCATAAGAGTGACCCTCCTCTGCACCCTCTCGAGTGTATCAACTTCTTTCCTGAAGTACAGCATCCAAAATTGGATGCAGTACTCCAACAGCAGTCTGACCAATGCTGCATAGAGGGGAAGTATCACTTCCTTGAATCTATTTGTTATGCATCTGTTATGCAAGGTGTGGTTAGCTTTGCTGCTGATTTCATCATGCTGATGACTCATGTTCATCTTGGAGTCCACTATGATTCCAAGATCCCTTTCCACTTCTATGCTGCTGTGAGGGTCACTTCCCAGCCAGTAGGTGTGCTCGATATTTTTACACCCTAGATGCAGCGCCCGTCACTTGTCCTTGTTGTACTGCATCCTATTGTGTACTGCCCACTTTTCCAACCAGTCCAGGTTGGCCTGCAATTGTTCCCTACCCTCTGGAGTGTGCACTTCACCCCACAAACTTGGATAGAGTACATTTCACACCCACACAATAGTTTTGATGAAATGAAACAGAACTGTGCTTTCGAAATGAAATAAAAGTCGAAACAAAACACCGTTCCATCGAAATGGAAGTCAAAGTGGAATGATGCTGTTTCGCACAGCCCTAGCAGGCACCTACGCCGAAGATCTTCAAAAGGAGACTGGACACACAACTGCCCAGAGCAGGGGGGATGGACCCAATGATCTCACAAGGTCCTGCCCATCCCTTCTGTGAATCTGTGACACTGGGGAGTCCAGAGCTGCTGGATGTTAAAATGTAAATGTGAACCTTTGGTAACTTTACCCTGATATATTTTTGAAAATCTTCCCTGCCCCCTTCCTCCCTCACTCCCATCCTCAGCTTACCTCCTTTGGTGATATTTAATGCTCTTCTGGCTTTCAGAAGAGGAGTATACAAAAGGATGGGCAACTGCAACTTGGCAGGGGACAAATGAAAAGCAGAACAGTCATTAATCACAGAGCAGGAGTCTTAGCTACAGAGACAGAGTGCACTGTCTAGCAAACAGCTTTTCACAGATTGCTTGATAAAGTTATTAAGGCTGATCATACAATACTAATCTTTTAGAGGATACAACCTATCTTAAAGAGAGGGTTAATTTGTAATTTGGCTATACCATGCAGAGATACTAGCTTGCATCATGTAGTCCAATAATGGGATTCAAAATTTGAAGGTTCTTAACTAGCAAAGTTTATCTTGGGGACATAAAACTAATAACAATTCAGTGTCCCAGTTCTTCTTTCTATACAAGAATTCCTCATACAGAGCTTAGATTTTCAGACATTATTATTTTTATTTATTATTCTTATAATAGTGTATAACAGCCCGAGCAGACATAAAAATCTTATTACACTAGCCTAAATCCAGGTTGCGACCCCTGCCCCTGCTGCCAATTCACTGATGCCTGGTGGTGCCAGGAGAACCCAGACTGGGCCGGGATCATGGGGGCAATGGCGGCAAGAGCTGCGTGGACCATGCACCAAAAGAACCCTGTAGGTGGGAGGGATGGAGCAATGGGCAGACCCGCCACAACCCTAATTTGGGTAGTGACCCAAGGTTGGGAGCCACTACACTAGCCACTGTAGTGAGATGCAATGTCTGATCCAAATAGTCTATAACTTAAACATACAAAACAGATAAAGAATGGAATAAAGGAAGTTTCATATCCTGATGTTACAATTGAATACCTGTAGGCTTGTCTATATGCGAAACATACTATGCTGGACCCTTAAATATACTGTGTGGCTCTGCATGGGCTTCCTCAGAGGAAGGAAGGACTGTTGAGAAGACCCTTGTATGTTTAAAGCAGAAGTTCACCATTTTTCATTGTGAGATGATTTTATTTGAGAGACTGTCATATGGACACCTTATCTGACATTTAAGATGTCTTACATCCTTGATGTATAAGGGACCACATACAAGAATAGCTTATTCAAAGCCATACATTGTGTTACATATAATCCAGCAGGAATGCAATCACAATGACTGCTGGATTGAGACCATCTGGTCAGATAATTGGGGAATCACCAAGTCTAGAAATATATCCTGGGACTGAGGTAGGTAAGAGGCAGTTTGGTATCAGGACTTAGTTGATTTACCCACCAACCAAGGACTTTACCAGCAAGAGTTTTCTTAGCTGGCAGGTGAGGATTTAAATACCATCTAAATGTTGGATTAAAGTGCAGTTGGGTACCTCAATCCCTTTGCAGATTTAGCCCTAATTGCATATGTAACTTCTGAAAATGAGATTTAGACTCAAAAGTTTCTCAGGCCTTTCTGAGTAGGACTCTACCTACATTCTTTTTAAAATCTGGGCTCAAGTGCTTTTTCCAAGGCCATACAGGAAACCTACGGCAGGACAGGGAGATGGAACACAAATCTTCTCAGTGACTGGACCATTACATGATAAAACTGAACAGAACACTTGGATTGCCCTTGAGCTTGCAAGTACATTATGCCCTGTGGGCAACATTACTGCCTGTGGACTTGCCAGTCAAGTGTTTTAATGTACATGAATACTCATTTGAACATGCAGTGCAGGTTTGAATATTCAGAGGAGAGGTGACATTTAAAACTAGGCTTACCATCTCTTTATTAGATTGGTTTGATCAGTATATGGCTGCTTACAGTGGTGACACGTAGGGGGTGCACAGGGATACATGTTCACCCCTTGACAGCCAGATTAGGCAATGGACGGGGGGGCAGGTAGGAGCACTGATGCTCCCCTGCAAGCACTGGCTGGGGAGTGGGGGTGCCAGAAGAAGCAACGCTGGGACTTCCAGTAGCACCACTCACGTTTCCAGGTCAATGTGATAGGCTGTGGGGGGACTCCCTGCTCCCTGTCGCTGACTGGCGGGGGGGAGGGCAGGCACGTGTCCCTCCTGACTAAGGAGGCAGCAGTCGCCCATGTCTGCTTACTTGGGATTTGAATGTTTATAACAGGGCACCATAGTAAGGTTCATTTGAGCTGGGTTAGATTTATGTGCAGTTATCCACATTATACATAACTGCTTTAAAAGAATTGACATTTCACAATTTTTTCTTCTTCTTCAGAAGAGTCAGCATAGAATAATATTTCCATGTTAACAATTATTGCTATTTATATGAGATGAAACCCACAGTTTATTTTTAAACTAATTTGTTCAGATTTAATTTAATCCATACCTTTTTCTGTATTCCCAAGTTTGTAATGAAAAATTCTGTGTAGTGCTTACTTTTCTAAGAGTGCAACATAAATGGGCTGTTGAAGAGCAGCAGACATTATTTGGTCTGGTATCACTTGAAGGGAAAGATGGTCTGGTTGAGTTACTGTCCTGAGACTCAGAGAGTGTAAGTTCAAGTCCTACCTCTGCCAAAAGTTTCACGTGTAACCTTGGACAATTTTTAGGACCATGTTACACTTAAAATGTCAACTGTACTTAAAATACCAGTGGTCATGCACTCAGGCAATAAAACACATGCCAAGTGCAATGGTATCATAGAACAGTTATGACTTTTTGTTGGAGAAGTATCTCCAGATTGTATTAAATTGGCAGTGGCAATCCCTCATGGTCGAGGATGATCACTCCCACAGGTCAAGTAAAGTGTTGTAAATGAGTCCATTGATGGCTAAGAAGGCTAATCCTAGAGTCTCAGACTCTGGCAAATGCTACAGGCTGGTAGTGCTACAGACTCTGGCACAATGGTGGTGGTAAAAGGGAGCAATGGACCACAGATGTCTCAGTCTTATTTCCTTTCCCTTTGTTTCTGTTGTTATTCTGCCTCCAAGGTGAAACGGTTTTCCTCAAAGTAAGATATACCTTCTCTTGCAAGGCATTGCCATGTAACCCTGTCCTGGGCTACTTTTTCCCAATTTGTGGTGTCAATGCCACACTTAACGTTCACCTTGAGGGTGTCCTTGAAGTGTTTCCTCTGGCCACCGCATGTCCTTTGTCCTTGGCTAAGTTGGGAGTATAGCAGTTACTTGCTAAACATACATCAGACTTGCACCCACAGTGCCACATGTTCATTTATCCTGGGTCTCCTCCATGAAGATAGTACAAGTTCAAGACTCCTGTGTGATGCCAAGGCTGGGACTAGCAATCAGCTGACTGTTGGCCCCAGCTCAGCACCATACGAGAGTCAGTTGAAGACTGCTAGTGGCACAGACATGGCTTGCCCTTGTCTCTCTCTGCCTACCAACAGCAGCAAAGATCTGATTCACTCCATCAGGCCAGAGCCAGGTATTCCCAGAGTGGGCAGTGGTAGGCACACAATGGAGAGTATACAGGCTGGGTGTGGGGGTTGCATATTCTCATAGGTGGATATATGAACTGCAGTGCCTGGTGTCAGCATCAGTGTTTGGGGGAGGGACATGGACACAGCTGGTTCCTATCTAGAGTGGGTTGACACTGTAGAAAGCATTACTAGGGAACAGCTCAGAACATGTTCTAACCTTTAATACAGCATAGTACTCTATGATCTAAATAAAACACATGCTAAGCGTGCTGTGTGACAAGGCCCTTATTTAATCATTAGCCAATTGCCCATCAAGAATGATGGGGGGAGGGCAGGGATGGAATACTGCCACCTAATGTCCCATGCTGCTGCCTCCCTGCCTCTGGCCCCATGGGGCTCCCTTCTCACCACACTGCTGGCAGTGCCCCCCCGCTCCATCCCATCCTTTCCCTGCCATCATGACAGTACTCTGCCATGCCAGTCTGTCCCTGCTGTCCCCTTCTGCCTCCAAGGAGCAAGGCCAAGGCCAGTGTTGTGTTTTCTTGTGCTTGTGTTTTTTTTATTTTCCTTTTGCATCTGTTGGATGCCACGGTAAGGCTGGAGCCACCTCCAACCCTGTGTGACCTCCTCCACCCTCCTGTGTCCAGCCCCATGTGCCAGAACAGAGGGGTGAGACCAGTGCTGTTGGCCTCGTCTGCCTGGTCTGGGCCCTCAGTCCCCACTGTCATGTAGGGGGGCAGATGTGGATGGCCCCAGCCTGCTTCTTATGCAGCCCTGTTGCCCCTTGCGATGCGGCAGCAAGGTGGGATCCGCCTCTGCATCCATGCGCCTTCTTCCACACCCTGCGTCTGGCCCTGTGTTCCATCACCACCGCCTTCAGGGATCAGCGCTGCCCCCACCCCCCTGCTCTGTCCCCTCTGTCTCTGCCATCATGGCGGTGCTCCACTGTGCTGCCACCTCCTGTCCGAACAATCCTGGAGCCCTCTGACTGGTTGCATCAGTCAACCAAGAAGAGTGTGAATAAAGTGCTACAGACAGACAAAGGCTTTTATATATATAGAATGTTGTGACTCTGTTCCCCATCTATAAAATAAAAATAACATTTATTTCTCCTACATAAGCCTGTAGATAGTGTTTCATGGAGTCAGACCCAAGAGTAGGAGGGGAAGGCCTAGGAGCAGAGATGAGAGGGTTGGTGGGAACTATTGTCCTCTCCCTTTCAAGAGTTGGCAAAGAATTTACTCAAATCATGGTACAATTCCAGGCCTCTGTTATGGAACATATGTGGGCACTGGATTTATGACCCAGATAATGACTTGTCCAGGTGTGCACCACCACTTTATGACTTGTTCCAGGTGGACCCAAAACCTCAGACCAACTATGACTTTTCCATTAGATAATAGGTGAATTTTATTGATACAGTCATAGCAGATAAGAATAATACAAACAATTTTATATTTACCTGCCCTAGGGCTGCACAAAGTCAAGGTACATCTGGCCAGTATTCAAGCTACACTCTGAGGTTCTCTCTTGAATGTTAGATGTCATCAGCCTGGAGGCCGAGGCCCACAACCCCACTCCCCCAGTGTGAGGGTGAGATGGGCTGGTGATATGCCATCTGTGCATGGTGGCCTGTGGTTCCCCTCTTGGGGACCCTTTGCTGCCCTGAAATCTCTCCTCCTTTTGTAACTTTTTCCCTCTGTAATGACACTTCATCTTTGGTCATTGCTGATTGGTCTCTCAGGGGTTGTCTTACTGTCCACAGTCAGCGTAATCCTTTGTTTCACAAATCCATCACATGCATACATCCTAATTTGGGCTTTACTGGTTTTCTCTTCATTTGGTCTATTTCCCAAAAACCCAAGGGCCCTGCAGTTGGGCATTGTGACCTGATGCCACCTCACTTGTGGAACAGTGTGGAACATGTCTTCAATTTCCCAGCTTGTATGTCTGTTCACTGGTTGCCTGTATCACACACAGTGGGCCTTGAAGAAACTTTGTCACAGACAGGCTTTTTACAAATCATTTAACCCTTGCTATTACATATCTGCTTTACCTATAAGCCAATTACCCAAAACAACCTCTAAATACCATTTTCTAGCCATCGCTCATGTAAACTCTAGAGGGGCTCTGCTTGCAACTCAAGCTGACGGAGTCTCCTCAGAAAGCAGCAAGCTTGGGACTTTGTGCAGTCCTGTGAATGTGTGATCCATACACCTTAAATGTCAGAGGAGTTGTCTTTAAGATAGTCTTTCAAGTAAAATGGGGGCTTACTCTATGAAAAAAATTGTGAAACTTTGGTTTAAAAATACAGATGCAAAATTACTCAAAAACACAAAACTTCAGCATTTGTTGAGTTATATTTGGAATATTTAGCTCCTGTTTAGATTGGGTTCCTGCAATAAGAGCAGTTACATTCCTATCACTGTTGATTTGAGCAGCAGTTCCCAAGCTGACATTGTGCACCACCACTTTAAAATGATCAGTACCACCAGCAAATTTTTCAGTTCAACTTTAAGTACCACCAGCAAATTTTTGTCCCACAGATTGGGAACCACTGGGTTAGATCTTATATAATTTCTTTCAAGCAAGTATTTTTTATTTTGTGATGTAATTACAGGACATATATTTTTTCACAATGCAGGGTACCTTCTGGTCTTATGAATATATTGTTCTGGAGGACCCACTACGTTCAGTAAGAAGCAAACCCAGCTCATTCCTATTCCCTCCAGTCCAATGTCTGGCAGCTTGAGTTGCATGCTCTAGGCCCTTCTGAGACAGAACAAGTGCTCCCAACCTTGCAGTCTCCCTAATTACTGGATTTAGGAGAGGTCAAAGCAGGAGCAAGTAGGTGAGGCTTGTTTCTTAGCAGCTGCCTAGGGACTGGTAAGAAGGCAGTATAGATATGGCCCTTATGAGCTATGCTGACCCAGTCTGTAGGCCTTGTCACATGGGACATGTGTTTTATTTGGATTGGAGTAAGCGTTACCAGGCTGCCTTAAAAGTTAGAATGTGTTCCAAGTAGTCGTATGGTAATGCTTGCTGTGATGTGATTGCACTTAGCACACATTTTGCTGCTTGAATGCTCAGATGCTTGCATTTTAAGTGCAGTTAACAATGTCCTAAGGGTAACATGCGACGTGGCCCCTTCCCCACCTAAAGCTGCATAGCTCTTTAGAGTTTAATTTTCTTCCCTATAATCTGCAGTTGTTGAGTTTTTTTCTGAGTTACAGCTGAGGTATCTAGAATTGATAACAGGTTTATTAAATGTAGTTCTTGCCAACAATTTGTGAAGAAAGGTTGTCAGGAAGACTTTGGAGGTTGTGTGATTGCTTTCTAAAGTCATTAGGAGAATGAGTGAACAACACATTGTTAGCTTTCTTTAATAGCTCCTATATGAGTTGAAAAAGGATACACGAAGAAAAAACCCAGAAAGCAAATGTTTTGTTTGTCTTCAGTTGCAACTTTATTTTAGACAAGCAATGCTTGCTTTCACATAAAGGGGCTTAACATTCCTCTTTGTCAGAAGGTGGTAATTTCTTTGATGAAGACAGTAGGCTCTAAGCAGCAGATCCACAAAAGCAGGATTTACAAAGAATTTTAGGCAAACTCCAAAATTATAACTAACCCCCCTCCAATCCCACCTGTCTCAGCTGCTAGCTAAGTCTGAAGACATTATCACATGTAAAGCTTACTACATACCTAACGTTCTGCTTCTCTGAAGAGAAGTACTTCAGTTTTCATATGGCTAAACAGCTGTGTGTCTCATCTAAGGCACTCTGGGATCTACGAACTGGGCGTTCCCTTGTTTGTCTCCTCTGAGGGGCTTGATCTAGTCAGATCTCTCGGAGCACCGCGACCAGACTGCTCTGTGCAAAATGCATAGTCAGCTGCTGCTTTCTTTATGAAACATCATTGTTATTGTGATCCCATTTTATCCAAGAGCTCTGAGGTTAGAGCAATCCAATGATAGGAAAAGCAGGTACAATTCCCTCCTTGGCTGGATGGCATTCAAACCCATATCACCAACTTCCCCATAAAAGCATGCAACTGACTGTCCTGAAGCAGTGGCTGTGGTAGTGGAAGACTTCCACTCCTGGTGAAGCCATTCCAGGTTGCATAACATAATTGAAAAGTCATTGGGCCAATGAGAGAGAAGAAGGAAACATTACTCTCCAGCTCAGTGGTTAATTAGGAGCGGGCAGTTATTTCAGGTGGAGGGCCACTTACTGAGTTTTGGCAAGCCATCGAGGGCCACATGACAGGCAGCCAGGGCAAGATAAATATTTATTTTCTAATTCTTTTAGGGGTCCTGCAGGTTGGATAGTATGGTCTGGTGGGCCACATCTGGCCCATGGGCCGCATTTTGCCCCCCCCCGGATTAAAACACTCATCTGGGCATAGATTTTAGATTTCTGTCTGTGCCTCAAGGACTTCTTATGTATTTATCTTGTGACTGTTTAAAGTAGACTGTATGAAAATCCCTCTCTTAGGTGATTACATTCAGCTCACTAGGATGGAAGGCAGGACCAGTGGTTGCATTCTTTTCCTCTAGCCCAATGGTTCCTTCAATTATGTATGTGAAGCTACAGTGGAGAATATGAATGCTTTCATTGCAGAATTACTAATGGCCTAGGGGGTCAAGGCACTCTTTTGGAAAGTGCAGTTTGAATCACCTTCAAAAGAGAATAGAATTGACTCCAGATCTTACACGAGTCACACTTGGAGGACAGCTCTAATCACTCATAATGCACATAATATATTAAAGGTGGGTGTCTGTGTTGCGAGGAACTGTCCTGTGATCTGGATGGAAGAACTGACCCATGCAAGATTTTGAAGGAAAGGCACAGGTCACTTAATGCCAAGAGATGTCAGGGCCATAAATCTCAGTGTCTCCATGCAAGCCATGTAGCCAGCAATGCCCAGGGCACAGAGTTACCACGATATGCCTCTGTACTGATTCTGTTTGTTGGATTTTGTTCTGGTTGTTGAAGGATTTCATTCTTCTCACAGGAATTTTCTTTTGATAATTTTAGGATGTCTTGAAAAATATGTCAGAAGCCTTGGAAGATAGCCATGAATTTTATAGAAACTGAGTGAACTTGCTGTACAAGATGGTACTCATATATGGGCAGGACCAAGGCTGTGTAATAACAAAGGCAAAGAACCCAGAACTAAAATTATGTAGTGAACATCTTCTCCCATGGCACAGGATATGGTTCTACCTTTCAGGAACAGGTCTGTCTGGACTCCTGTTTTCCCTATACTAGCTGACTATCCTTGATGAATTTGCCTTTTGGATTTCTTCTGGAAAAAGAAAATGTCCATAGCACAATATACACTAAAGAGCTACCACAGGAAAAGCTATCTTAAAAGATCATGCTGGTTGCAAAGTGAAGCACTTCAAAGTTATAAGACATCAGTTGCCTGCACAGCCTTTTAACAGCTGTCTCATGTGCATGCATGCATGCTTCTTTAGTTTTTTAATAGATGATTACATTCATTTTCCCTACAGTTAGTGGAATGGGTGGTTATTCAAATACTACCTATTTCCTCTTTCTTCAGTATATAGCCTTATTTAAAGCACATCACCCAAACCTTGCATTAAATATAAAATGATTCATTCCCCTGTGAGCATTTTTCAGATCATCTTACTTTCCTTTGGTATCTGAGTGCTTCTCAACCATTATTTTATTCTCACAATGACCCTCTGAGGTGCTGTTGTTATGCCCATTTTACAGCTAGAGAATTGAGTGAGAGAGAGGCCAAAATGCTCATTAGTTTTGGGTGCCCAAACCAAGACACCTACAAGTTTTTAGAGAACTTAGCATTTTTATAGCACAATGATGTGTCCCCAGTGCAGTGCCCATTGACTTCAGTTACAGCTGTGAGCAATCAGCCCTTCTGCAAATCTGGCCTCGTGTGTCTCGCACTGAAAAGACAACAAATGAAGAACACACACAATTAATAGCCACTTACGAACAGTTTCATTTATTTGATTTGCTCAACACCACATTGAAACTGTGTGCCCAGGAAGGGAGAGACTTATACTTCGAAGTGGAGCATTTACCATGAGATCACCCTCTTATGGCTTCCTACCTTACCTGCTGTGTGCTTTATACCTTCTGCAATAAACAGGTAAGGATCTTTAGTCAACAGCCTTATTCATGCTCCCACCCTGATTGTTGCCAGAGTGCCACCTGCTCCAAAGAAAGCAGGGATCCTGTGTAAAAATAGTGAGAGACTTAGAGAATTAAAGACAATATCATGATGCCTGTGCACAAGGGGAAGCAGAATAAAGACTATACAGGCAGTGTTGGACAGTGCATCTTTAATGTTCTTGTAATGTAGTTTGCTAATTAAATGCAAACTGTAGATATTGAAATATACAGGTCAACAGTGGGGCTCAGAGGTTTCAGTCCCCCTGCCATTAGCAATAAGAGTAGCTGGTAATAGAAGCCAGTTACAGGGGTGAAATGCATGGATGATACGTGCCCCTGGAGGCTGGGGAGGGGCATGGTGACTGCCTGCAGGTGGTGGCAGCAGTGATGGTGACAGGGCCGTGGCAATGGCAAGCAGGGAGCTCCCACAGTGGTGTCGGCAGGGGCGGGGGTGGGAAGCACTGACCAGCGGTTGGCAACCACCTGCAGATGCCACTGGCAGTGTCAGCAGTGGCCAGCAACCGCCTGCAGACACTGCTGGCCATATTCATGACAAGTGGGGTGGTGAGAGGCGACAGACCGCAGGTGCCGCCAGCAACATTGGTGGTGCTTCTTTCAGGGTGTGCATTGCCAATCTCAGGGGGTGCACATGCACCCACATGCACGCCCTACACATCACCATTGGTGATGGCATTTTGCTTGTGGGTTCATAGGCATTTGATGGCAGCAGAGGAATATTAAGACTTAGGTGTCCCCCATGTTCTGGTACAGTTTCTGCAGGGGAGTGGATCTAATGAGTATAAACCTTTCTGCCACTGCGGCTCTAACTTGTCTCTGTGCCCTCTCCTCCAATCTGTTCCACACCAACTCCAGGCTCCCTGTCCCCCTCCCTTATACATCTACCCCGACCCTGGTTCCTGTCCCACTCCCCCCAAATGCTTATCCATTCCTCTAGCTCCTATCCTTTACCCCATCTACTCCAGCCTTCTCTATCCTCTGCTCCTAGCTACTCCATATTCCACAACTCCTATTCTTCACTCCCCCAGCTCCTGCTCTCTCCGAACTTTTTGCTTCCTTTGTCAGCTCTCTCATTGCCCTCAACTGCCTTCTTCCCCTCTTCTTGTCCCCTTCAACACACCTGTTCCTATATTCCTGCTGTATCCCTTTCTAGTTCCTCAGTCCTCTGTGTTGATTCTTCCTCCTCGTCTGTGCTGTTCAGGCTCCAGCAGCAAACCATTGAGAGCACAAGAGGGTCAGGCTCCTTCCTCCTTGTTCCAGTGCTCACACTACAGCAGCCAGGAACACAGAAAGCTTTGCATAGCCCTGTAGCATGCTCAGTGCAGATGAATTCTTTGGGAGGATTTAGGTACCACAATGTTAACAAATCTCTAAAGCCATATGCTAACAAAGATTTTTTTTTCAGGGCTTATAAATTTGGTCACAGATGGGCCTCATGTTCTTCATGATGACAGCAAAAGGCTCATACTGGACATTAGCCCAACCTCCCCATCGAACTTTAAAACCCACTCCATAACAAGGAGCTCTTAAAGCTTGTAATTAGGGTAAAACAACATAGTTTCTCTGCTCTCATTCTTGAAAACTGTTGAAGTCTTTTAGCTGAAATTAAAAGAAAAAAATTGCAGGCCTGGTATGGAAAACTTCATTCAAAACACTTTAAATCGGTTAAAGTTATAAGCAACTGAAAACAATGTTTGGTGAGGGAGAGAGCAATTCAAGAAAGGTATTAATAAGCAATAATTACAGTGGTGCTACCAAATCTGCCTATACCTTACTTTGTCACTTACTGAGCTTCAGAGATTTTTTGCTCCAGCCCAGACTCTTATCTGCTTGGCCTAGTTTCTCTGTGATAACACCCACTGAACAATATCCAGTTCTTTTAGCATAATCATTCCAAGGCTGGTACAAGTGAAATGTCACTTCAGTGAAGACAGTAGAGTTATACCCATACACACTGAATTAAATTCTGACCTGAAAGCTCAAAAAAGGGCCTCAGGCACCTAGGGAAATATTAAAAAAAAAAACAAAAAACCAGGAGTTGAACTCCTAAAGTGGAACTTGTGCAGAATTTAATAACCCAAGTCCAAAACTGGGATCTTTGAAATCCCTACACAAGGGCTGCCTAAGATCTAGAGGTAGCTTTGCTGAGGTTAAAATCTCCTGCCATGGAGAGTTCTGCTGCTGCATATGTGCCAAAGTACTTCCATTTTGATAGGGCTGAGCAGCTCAGTGCTGCTTTCACACTCTCCCAGGGGAAGGGAGAAGAAAAGCAGCTGTGGCTTTGAACCCCCTCAGGTGGGGAACTGGAGCCCTGTCTTTCACACTCTGAGCAAGTTGTCTAACCACTGTATTAAAGGCAGCTATCCAGTCCTGCTTCTCTCACCATATTTTCAGCAGCAAGAATAACCACAGCACCTATGCGCCTTCTTTTGAAAGATGAGTGAGTCTTTGGGAGAGGATTCCAGGCTGTGAGTCAAACCAAGTACTTCATTTATACTAAGTGCACTTAATACTGAGCTTATGCACCATCAAGGTGTGTGAATTCAGGCAAAATACCTGTCTTCAGAATTTCTCTATTGTCTTTCCTGCTCAGCTTGCTGGCTTTACTCGTTCTGTGCTCAACATGCTGGCTTTTGTGGAGCCCACACTGAGATGCCTGACCCTCCCTATGTACTCGTAAGGCACTTAAGCGAGTAAACCAGGGCTCTGGATTCCTCTTTGGGCCTTATTACACTTTACACAGTGAGCTGTGCGCATGGTGATCGGCTTAGTACTATCTTGGAGTCTGGAGCAATTGCACCTGCAATTTGAGTGTGATTGCTCCAGACTCCACCCCAACACATCTGTGGGGAGTGGCCACACCTTAGGGGAACGGGAGCTGGATTGCATGGAACAAGAGATAATCCTGCCCTGGAGTACCGTAACTTTGAGCCACATAATGAGTGCTTTAAACCACTTTAAGGTATTAATGTGCAAAATCTAGGGGTTCAGAGCTCCAGGAGCAGCCCCAAATTATCATGTACTAAAGCCCTTTGTGAGCTAATGTAGGTGTTTCTGTAGCACTGAGTGTTTCATCAAAGTCTTTCTTTGGGTCTGAGAAAAAGTCCCTCTCCTTTTCAGTGCATGAGGAAGCCAGAAACCAGTTATGTCTCTTAAAAGGTTTTGCGAGCCTTAGCTCTTCTCTATTAGTAACCATGGTTGTGTGGCCAGATCTGAACCTGGTTAAATTTCATGTAGTTCTCCTGCCACTGGTAGAATAGGGCTGATTTGGCCCTCTGTCTGCTCTTGTTCTGTCCTATGCTTGCAGTAACTGCTTTCTGCAAAGTGTACTTTCTCTAAACACAGGCTGGATCTGTGCTACTTAATTACTCTATTATAGAAATGCAGTGGTCAGACAACGGCAGTTCTAAAACCAATCTTATAATGCCGCCTGCAGGTATAATGAGGGAATGTCAGCATTACCCAAGAACTGTCTGACTTTCAGAAAGCTGGTACTATGTAAGGGGTGGTAGCCATGTTAGTCTGAAGTCAGGCAGACGGCAGGGCAGGGTGGCATCTTAGGGCAGTTTTACACATGCTGCGGGATGCTTTAATTAGTGAGCCACACTAATTTAAAGCACCTGTGTCAAGTGTATCAGTGTCCTTGTGCATCCTCGTGCTGAAAAAATGGAGTTGGGACACTTGAACTAAAGCTCATCGAACATGTTTTATTCCAAAGCAGCCCGCCACCATTTTTTCAGCATAGAGATGCATGGAGATGCTGATACATGTGACACAGAAGTCTGCCAGAGCACATCAATTTCTATGCTCCAGCAGACTCAATTAATTTCCAGTGCATCAGAGCAGGCTCCACGCATGTGTATAGGAGCCCGTAGAGACTAACTGATTCAAATGCATGAGTTTTTGTGCACAACCACCTACATTGGAATTGGAGCAGAGCTCTCTCCCACTGGTGTTTTCCTTGGTATTTAAATTCCTCTCTATTTTAAACCCTTGGTTTCTAAAAGTCCATTCATAGCATTTGACAAAGTAGGCTGTGGTCCATGAAAGCTCATGACTCACTGAACCAGGTAGTCCCTAAGCTGCTGCACTGCTATACTTTGTCAGGTGCTAGAGAATTGTTTTTCATGAATTTTCTTTACTTGTCATGCGCAGCAGTTGTCTCTGTGTCTCTTTACCTGCAGTACAAGGGGTGTTTGTGGGTGCTTGCGAAGGTTCATTAATCATTGTTTACGAAGTAGAGTGCAGCTACGTGGGCTAAGAGCCCCTGTTCTGGGAACTGCTGGGGAACCCCACCCCTAGTGATGGGAACACACCCCAGTAGAGATATCCCTAGAAAGCTGGGGCCTATATGTTTGTGGGTCTTAGAAGTTTTCTTTTTGCCCATGGGACATCAAGGGTAGAGAGAGGGGCTACTGACTACCCTTTGCATGGATCTCTTAAATGTTGATTTTTTTATTTTAATTTTTTTTTTCCTGCCTGCTTTTCCCATTTGAATGTCAAACTGTCTCTTAAATAAAAGATTGGTATCACTACTGACCACATTTTAAGACTGAATTAACCTTGTCTTGAACATGTGGGCCCAACAACAGGGAGATACAATGGAAAATTGCATTCCCTATGCAGCTTGTCCCAAAGACAGGAAAGGACGGAAGGGGAGGTGACAGGCAGAAGACTCTGCTTACTCTACATTTGTCCGCACGGTGCTTAAGACAGTGCCCAACATGGTAGGTCATTCAGATGTCAGAATTCATAACTAAGCCTTCTTTCAACATTTTTTTGAAGCTGAAAATTCAGGTACTCCCAAATCAGGAAATGCAGATTGTCATTTCTGATAATGGAGTTTTTTCTCTTTTCCCTAAATGGATTTTGATACAGTCTTTGATTACAATCATATACAGTCCCTTGCTTCCTTCAGTGTACAGGACATGTACTGTCCACTGAATAGATTTTTTTTTAAAAAAATTCATTTTCATATAGCATATGCTCTTTATGCTGTCTGCATATGCACTGAATATGACATTATTAATGATGCCCTTATGGGCTGTTCTCTAGAGCCCACATTTAGAGTGTTGTCCTTGATCAGGGTCTAGATGGTTGAGGTGTCCTTGCTTAGAAAACCTAGAAAGACCAATTGCTATAAGTTAGAGAGCCCTAACAGTACATCTGAAAGAAGCTAAATCTCAAGCAAGGTTAAGTAGTGAATATAACTTATTTATTATGGTTTATATTTATGAAATGGATACAAAAATGCAGCAGTACCCTTATTCTAGGTACCCTTGGCTATAATGTCACATGGAATATGAAGACAAAGCTAGTAGTTCATCAGGCCAAAGCTAGTTAGATTTTGTAACAAAAGGGGAAAATGTGAACAGTGTCCCCTACCGTCACAAGATATGACTCCATGAACCATTGCTCCTATCATGCAATGTTTCATAGGCTAGTCCAGATGAGATATTTCAGAGGCACTGGGTGAGAAGGGTTCCAAACCTCTGTGAAGGTCCTCTAAAACTTTTCTATTTTGATGTTATATGATTTTTAAATATTAGTTTTATATTTTTAGTTTTTATTTTACCATTTCAAAATTAAATGTAATAATGGTTTTAAAATAGTACTGTAACTGGCAATTAATAATTGGTAGTTACTACTTAACCAAAATTAAATTTGATAAGATTATTTTATTATTCTTTTGTTTTGGAAGTATGAAGTGTTTTGCTGCAACACTTTCAAAATTATTTTTTAAACGTTTTGCTTTGAAACTAGTTTTGTTTAGACATTTTTCATCCAGCTGTAGATTAAAGCCATTGTTTTAGTTATTTTTGCAAGGGGGGGGGGGGGGCCTGAAGAGTTGAACCCAGCCTACATTGTTGCCATTAAAACCAGTAAGGGAAAAAGCATAACAAACAGTAATTATCTATTCAGTAAGTCGCAAAGCATAGTTACTGTCCAAAGGCCTGGTTAAAAGAACATATCCTTTGAGGACAAAATAAATGTCTGTTCCTATGTTTTCATCTCTTAGACTAATTTCTAGCTATATGATTCTGCCTAAACAGTTGTGTGAACTTTTGCCTGAATGTCTCATAGCACTAGTGTTGCTTTTTCTGTGGCTCAAATGCAATATGATACTTCTGTTGCATGCTTCTCATTACTCTGCTGTGCACTTCTCCATGTCTTTCACAGTGAGATCAGGGTGATACAGTCAGGGGATGAGGGCCTCTTTATTAAAAACAGAAAATACATTTGGAGGCAACCTGTTCAAACTGCTATAAAGGATATGAAAATCATGAATCACAAGTTCACAGAGAGGTACTTTCTCAGTGTCCTGATAGATAGGACTATTCAAAAGATTCGCTTCATAGACTGTTTTTTAAAATGATTTCTATATTTTGTGGCAGTTCTGTGTAAGGGTTATCTAACCTATCTGAACAGCAGAAGTCACTGTTTGGCAATAGCAATTGTCAGAAATGCAGAACACAGTAATTGCAAGCAGGAAAACATGGTTGAGTGTGTTGCATGGTGCATATTGCTGATTATAAGAGACATAAGAGAAGAGGAAATGCTGTTTATGTGTGTTTTATCATTGGGAGTTGGACATGACTGCCAAATAGAGAACCTGCTTATCTTTTAGGTAAGGATAGGACCTGATAGGACCAGAAGTTTTAAGTTTTATCATGCTTATAAAATGATAGCACAAAAAATCTAGTATTAATTCTTTGATCAACTTATTGGGTATGTAAGGCATAATATGTCCTAAATTTTAAAACTGCTGTTAACTGTCTATGGTCAGAGTAGTATGGACTATGGGTGTTTTTGTCCTTCTCCTTAGCAGGATGCACAGCCTTCTTCCTTGGATCTCTTGAGCACTTTTAATAACCTCTGCAGCAGCAGGGCATTGACTACCATAAGTCCCCTGCTTTACCTGTGGCAGGTTAGGGTGTCATGTCTTGCCATTGTCAGGCTTGACTGTGTAGTTTGTCTAATTGGTTAGGCTAGTGGTGCTCAACCTCTGACCCACAGGTGAGACGTGGCCTCTGGAGCCATGACATCCAGCCTGCAGGGCTTCCCACAGGTCTTGAACTCTGGCAGTGAGGGAACAGTGGCAATATCACCACCCTCTTCCACTTACAAATTCCCAAGCCCCATGTGGGAGGTCGGCGCTCTCTCTTATGTCTCTTATAATTCCCAAGCCCCTCTTCCTGCCCCCTGCATATCCGTACTGGGGCTGGGCCACCCCTGTCCTACCTCACAGCTGGCCCATGTCCCCTCCCTCCACAGGGCCAGGACAAAACCAGGCCATAACCCTCCCCCCCCGCCCTTCCCCTCATACAATTGGTTCAGAGCCAAGCTGCCCCCCCACCCTTATCCATGTGGTTGTATAGGACCATCCCTGGGGCAGATCCAGCTCATGGATGGATTGGGTACTGCCCATATGGCCCACTGGGAGGAAGTTTGGGTACTACTGGATTAGACAATGGATTTGCGTAGGAAGGTTTGGATAAAATGATCCTGCCTCGGGCAGGGGCTGGCCTACATGACCTCTGGAGGTCCCTTCCAGCCCTGCTATGATTCTATGAAAACATGGTACAAAATACATCCTATGCCACAGCTGCTACTTCACAAGAATGATCTTTGGCAATAGGTAATCAGGAGAAGAAATTCCTTATAGTTGCACACTTTGCAGCCTTAAAAGAAACTCTAAGCAAGAGTTGGAAGGTGGGGTCAGAGGGGGGAGCAAACTGAATCACTACTTCTAGAATATCTGTCAATATCCTCCTCTTTAATTTGGCTGGTAAAGTATATGGTCAGTATGTATTTACCCTAAGGGAACGTCACAGAGCAGGAAGTGGGTGGTTTGTATAGGCAATAAGGCAAGTCAGGAACAGTGAGAGTTAAAAGTCTGCAAGTCTAAAGTGCTGTGGGAGCCGGAGCTCATCAGAACATTTGGGATCTGTTCAAGAACTTCCTGAGGTGGATAGTACAAATTAGCAGAGAAGATAAAAGCACATAAGACCAAACCAGAAACAACAGATTTGTAGGGATGCTGTAATTGAATATGTTTACAAATCTGTAAATCGTAAAGTGGAAGGATGCCAAACATGACTGATCAGGAGGAGAGCATGTAAGACCAACACCGGCCATAATAAACATAGAAAGGTATGTAGTAATGTTGCCTTTGTAAAGATCATTAATCAGTAAAATGTAAGATGCAGTTATGCAGGTTTGATGCACACACTTCTCATGTATAAAAGAGTGGAACAGAAATACACTTTGAATTTGTGTTTAACTGCACACTCTTCCTGCTGTGACACAGTATGATCACCTGGCTGAAAGTATGCATAAAAGCTACACTAAGTTTATAAGCACTGAAGCACTGGTGCAAGCTTATTCAAAATGCATTGTAGTAGGATCTAACACATATTTGGAGGCAGCAACCATACGTAGGGTGCAGACTATATGCAATGACTGCATTAACCCTTGCTGTACCTGCACTTCCGGGGCTGGACCTGGCCCATGGGACTCCTTGTGATTCACACATGACCCGCAAGAAGCCGCATAGTTTGGATCCAGTTCGAGGGCCTGGGGGACTTTGACATCTCTGTACTAAAGGATAAAAATAAAGATTCATACGTGTGCTAAGCACATGACCCATACAGGTTGTCAGCCTCTTGCTAACATAGTGTCAATAGTTATGCAATAACACATAAAAGTGAGCAGAAAATTCACTGCTGATTTACATCTCAAGCAAGCCTACTGATATTAATAAGGCCAAAGGGAATGCAAGTCAATGCTGCATTCAGTTCCTATTCTTTTGTTTTTACACAACCAACCGCATACATTGGCTCTTGGTGCCATCTACTGGACTGCATTTCTATTACCGGAAGAGAGTTTTAAGTCCATATTGGAAGTCCTACACTTGGTTCAAGCTATATTTTAGTAATCAGTATTGCATTATGCTGAAGTCCTCTTCAGTGACTGTAGATCATTTCTGCTTATTTGTTAAGCGCTAATACCAACAATGTAGAGAAAAGAATTGTGTGATGTACATTATAGAAAACTTAAGAAATGAACCAGCTTTAGAGGTAATATGGAAAATGTATGGTTTATAGTGTGTGCTTCTGTTCTCTGACTGCATCATTCTGACCCAGAACATTAAGAGTTTAACTTTTATAAATGTCTTAGCTTACTTTCTTCTTAACCACTGAACATAAATAATCCACTCAGTACATCCCATATACCAGATCTTGTTCTACCTGTATTTTTCTGTATAAATTAAGAAAAATTAATATTCTACCATTCCTATGATTTTTGCATCTTGAAGAACTTGGTATTTCCTCTAATTGCAGGTAGTTTAGGTGCCTTCAGGTCCCCATGTCAATTTTGTGGCTTGATGAGCTGAGGTAAAATGACACCTATCATTTATTTATTTTTCTGCCTGCTACTGAAGGTTGATTTGCACAAATAACTGGTAAAACATCCATGTAGTTGATCCAATAAAAAATATCCCCCCCACCAAATCCTTGCCTCCTGTATAGTTCTATAATGGCTACACCATCACTCGAACACTACTGGTAAAACTTACTTGCTATAGAGGGGAAGAGCAAAAATGATTACAAAATGCTGTCAGATATACCAAGTAGATGAATAGCCTGTGGTTTTTGAAATATTGTGAATACAACATAGCTAGGATTCTAAAAGGATTGGAATTCATTCTATCAAGTTACATTTAAAAGCTGACATAGTATAACTCAGTGGGACATTTTGGTTTGTGCTGAGACCTACTGGCAGAACTGAGTGCAGAGTGGAGATTAAGCTAAAAATTTGGCACTATGATCATCCCAGAAAGTAAAGATAAAAAGAGGAAACAAGCTGAAGTGGTGAATATAGGAATCTGCTTTAGAGATGTTTTCAGAGACCCAGAAAGTACTCGTGTCAGCTGCCATTTGGGAATGGGTGAGGGAGAGAGTGCAAACCAGGTAGAATGGCCAGAGCTTTTATAGTTTAGATTTCTTGATCTATGCAGCTAACGTAATAATCAAGTTCCACCTTAAGTGCCATCAGAACAGCTTCATTTGCAGCAGGCTCTGATTTAGCATTTAAGGCTAGGGATAGAAAATACACATAAACTGGTATAAGTGATTGGAAACTGGTTCAAATCTGTAACACAACAGAAATTCAGTGCACATAAGCCACTTTCAAAATGACCAAAACCAGTGTAAGATAAATCTGGATGGATGTAGTTCCAGACTGAACTGATTTAGAGTAAACCAGTTTATTGAACTTCTGTCCCAGATCCAGGTTCAGGTTCAGGTTAACTCACAGTCCCCTAGGATGCTTTGCACTTCCTCTGGAAGCCCCTGGTTTATGGCCTGACCCATTCCAGGCATGTGGCTGCATTTCCAGAATCAAACATAATGTTGATTCACTCTCCACACACAGACTAAATTGCGAAGATTGAATCAATTCAACCTCTGGCTTTTTGACTGTCTGTCTTCTTCTTCATTCACTTATCCTGGCTAAATGGGGTCACTATTGCAGATCCAGTCTTTAGTCATAAGTTTCTTTTTCTTCCAACTCCTTCTCTCTCATGTCCCTCTCCACTATATCTTTCCATCTCATTTTTGGTTTTCCTCTTCCCCTTATCCCCAGTAGTGCCATTCTGGTAACTTCTTTTCCTACATATTTTTCTGGACTCCTTTGAACATGCCCCTACCATGCCAGACTTCTCTCTTGTACTTTCTTAGATGTTCCCACTACCTTCACTAATCCTGTGATGTAAGTATTCCTCACTTTATCTTCATCAGTCCGCGTATCCGTTGGAGCAGTCTTGTCTCTGTCACATTCAATCTACTTTCTTTAGTTTTCTTCAGGGGCCATGTCTCCTCTCTGTACAATAGCAGACTTGCACATCTTGTAGACTTTCCCTTTCAGCTTCACTGGTACTCTCCTGTCGTATGATATTCCTGTCACAAATTTCCACTTTGTTGACCCTGCTGTTATTTGGTGGTTCAACTCTTCATCTAACTCTGCATTCCTCTGAACAGTTGATCCTAGATACTTGAACCTGTCAACATTTTGAACATATTTCTCATTGATTATCACCTTTTCAACACCAGGTACCTCTGAGAATTTACAGTGCATATGTTTAATTTTGGATCAACTAATCTTTATTCCTCTTCCATCAAGCACTGCTCTCCATTGGTCCAATCCAGCTTGCACTTCCTCTAAACTCTCAGTACAAATGACCACTTCATCTGCAAACATCATATTCCAGGGTGGTCTCCTTCTTACTTGTTCAGTAAACACATCCATCATGACTGCAAACAGGAACAGGCTCAAAGCTGACCCTTGAGGTTTTTGACTGTCTGTATTAGCCTAAATGTTCACAGTAGTCCTTATACCCAGACTTAGCAACAGCTTGGCCAATAGGGGAACAAAGAGAATTTCTATAATTAGTTGACCAGGTTCTTTGGGTAAATGTGATATTTTTTATTAGACCAACTAAATACTTAGAAAAATGTTCTTTGCAAGCTATGTCCTCAGACCAACATGGCTGCAACCAACACCCCCAAAAGATAGTATGATTAGTTGAAAAACTTCAGAAAAAGTCCTGTCCATTACTAGGTATCATGCTCCTTTCTATCTGAATTCTTTTTTATTATTCCACTTCTTCATCACTGGCCAGCTGCTAATTCTCCTGGTCTTTAAGTTGGAGTTACATGTCCTCTTGTGACAAAAGCACTTCTCCCCTTCACTGATTCTTAGACAAAGCATTCCATGAAAAGTAGTTAGTAACTGTAAGTTATCAGTTTCAGGGTGTGGGCACACAACAGTCTTACACAGGTATAATTTACATTCATTTTGTGACCCAATCTATATTGCATGGGATCTGGAAAGGACAGGCAGCCATCTCATCCTGACTGCTTTTACAAAGCCTCGACATAGAGTAACAGGGGAGGAGTAGTAGTAGTTTATATAGAGTTCCTACAGTTCTGAGGAAGGGAAAAAAAAAATCAGATGTAGTAGAATATCTATCTAAAGGTTTTGACACATTTTCCCCCTCCAACTAATAAAGCACTCATTGGGCTTGTCTACATAAGACATTTGCTGCAGACTTGCCTAATTAGGTCTGGCATAAATGTCTTAGCAACTACACATGTGGCCCTATTAGGCCACAGGAAACTAATAAATTCCACAGCAGGTTAGTGGCTGCAGAGTTTTTTCATGCATATCAGTGCACATGTACATGCAGACCTAGCTGGCTAGGGCACAAGGGTGCTTCAGTATGGGGCTGCCTGCTAGCTAGCCCCACACTAGAGCACCCTCATGCCCCAGCCAGCCCCTCTGCAGCACATTGAGCTGCGTTGGAGCAGCCCTGGGCTGGCAGTCTGACCCCGCTGAGCCCCGTACCAGCCAGGGCTACTCCAACTTGGCTCTACGTGCTGCAGACTCAGGTGCACATGTAAAATGTGGTGCCCAACAGTTATAAACTCTGACACAATATGCATCTGAGTTTATTGTTGTGCATTAATATGCACATGTAGATCACTAATATCAATCTTGAAATGAATGGAAACAGTTTCTCAAAAAGCAAATTCACATTCCTAAATATTGGTCCTTCTCGATAAAAAAGTTTATTTCTAATTAACTATAAATAAAAATACTAAAAAGAAGCTGCTGTTTTTCATCTATGTGAATAGATACTGATTGTGTGCTGAGGTGCTCATTAACATCTAAAAGATGTGTAAACAGGTTTTTAATGTGCTTTTTTTTTTTAAATAAAGATCTGGGTATTTTTACAGATACCATCCTCTGCATTAAAGTTGTATTTGCCTATGTATGTAAGGGCCTTTTACACAGTAAATGTTGGTGGCTTCTGGAGCTCTGAACTAACTGCATGGTAACATGGGCATGGGGGGAGGTGGGGGAGCAAGCAGCCCTTCACAGGCTGGAACTCTGCCAGCCTGCAAGGGAAAAACCACCGTTTCCTGCATTTTTCTCCTTTAAAGGAGAGTCCATTTTTGAAAGTTTGTTCACTGCCCTTTTGATATATTCTTGCAATGTGCTTTTGAGTTGTGACCCATGGTTTGAGAAACGCTGGTTTAAAGCACTTGTTATTCAGCTCAGCGTTGCATAATTTTGTTCCTGTTCTATTATGGTGTGGCCACTTCCCATTTTGCCTAGGTTGGCGTCCTTTAGCATCCCAGGATGCTTTGAGCTCCAAGGGGTCTGATGCTTTTTTCTTTGCAGCTTAGGAAGTTGTCACTGCCTCACACCCTGCCAGCTAGGATGCCAGCCAGTTGAGCACTGCCTGGCTTCCATGGGGCTGACCCTTTTTTCTCTGGAGCGCCTGGTGGGCACAGTGCCTCCCACTGCTTCCTGGACTGGCTCTGCTCCTGCTGGAGGCAGTGCAGGGATGAACACCACCTGAACTCGGGAGAAAAAAGGATCAGGCCCCTTAAAGCGCAGAACAAACGAGTTCCAGAGCGGTAGCCCTAAAGCTATCTTGTCTCACTGAAACTGCCACTGTGGCTCCACACTGATAGTAGGGCACCAGGCTTGAGCCCTGACAGCCCTGTTCTCAGCATGAAGCTGCTGTGTCAGCTTCAGCAAGGCCACAGAGCCCCAGCGAAGCTGCTTCCCCAGGTCTCTCTGGTCTTGCTAAAAATGACACAGTAGTAGGCTGGCTTTCCAGGTGGCAGGGGCAGCGAGTGGGTCCTGCTCCTAGTCTGCCCCTGCTCAGCAAGCCTCTAATGGCAAGTTACAGCTTTGCAGGTGGACAGCCAGAGCAAGGTTTTCATTTTAAGGTGTGACTGCTCCACTAAGCCGAATAACACTAAGACAATTTAAGGTTTATTTGGCTTATAGTGTAAAGTCTAACAAGGCTTTGACAGTGTGTGCCATGTTCACATGTGCCTGTCTAAGGAGGACACGCGTCTGTTACAGGTCTCAGTTTCAAAGCCTATTTAGGTTAAGCTACAGAGGTTCATGCTTTTAACAGTGGAGATTGTTGGTGAGTCAGGCAAAATGGTAGCTGTTTCACTCCAAGGCATGAGCTACTGCTCTTGTCTTCTAAGGATGATGACGCATTTTCTGAAACCTCTGAATGCTGTACCCTTAAGATTTCATCAGGGCAAAACTAAAGCTACTGCTATTAAAATGTTGGAGTAGGAAGGAACATTTTCCTGCAAGCATACAAATGGGCATTAGAGCTGTGTGAAATTTCACTGGCTGTTTCGTCTCAACTCATTTTGAGCTCGAAACAGTGAAATTGAAATGAAACGAAGGGCTTTGAAGCAGCCTTGAAATGAAACAAGGCCAGTTGAAATGGTTTGAAACTTTCAAAATGGTTTGAGTTTCGAAGCAGCAGTCACATGGTGGGAGGCAGGGGAAAGCCAGGGCTGTGCTGCTCAGAGTGGCTCCACAGCCCCATTTGGCTCAGCCTGGTGGGGCGCGCAGCCCTGGCTCTCCCTGTCTCCCGCTGCCGGGCTACGCTCTGTGGGGCTGGCAGAGCTGATGGGAGTGCAGCGCTGGTCCTGCCCACCTCCTGATGCCAGGCTGCGCTCCGGTCGGCTCCACTAGCCCCCTGGAGCCCATCCCAGTGGCAGGAGGTGGGCAGACCTGGTGCTGCAGTCCACCTCCTGCCACTGGGCTGAGGTCCACAGGGCTGCAAGCCACTGGGAGGTGAGCCCGGTGGAGGAAGGCAGAGTACAGGCTGCCTCCCTCCACCAGGCAGCAAGCCACCGGGTGCTGAGTCCAGTGGAGGGAGGTGGAGTGCAGTACTGGGGCTGCGCTCCACCCTGCTCCAGGCTCAGCTCCTAGTGGCTTGTTGCCTGGTGGAGGGAGGTGGCACACAGCAGCAGGGCTGTGCGTCACCTCCCTCCACTGGGCTCAGCACCCAGGGGCTTGCTGCCCATTGTGGGGAGGCAGCATGTAGCACTGGCTCTGTGCTCCACCTCCCCCATGGGGCTCAGCACGCAGCAGCTCCCAGCCCCGTGGGACTGAGCCGTGTGTGGGGAAGTGGAGCGCAGTGCCAGAGCTGTGCTCTGCCTCCCTCCACCAGGCTTAGCTCTCAGCACCAGTCCCCGGTGGCAGTGGCAGCGTCCCACCCACACCTCCAGAAGGGCTCTGCTGGACTCCTCTGGGGGTGTGGGCAAAACTCAAAACAGTGTCAAAACAGCAAAACTGTTTCGATGAGTCGAAATGGAATGGTGCTTTTGAAATGAAACTAAACTCAAAGCAAAACACTGTTCCGTTGAAACAGAAGTTGAAGCAAAATGGTGTTGTTTCATGCAGCGCTAATGGCCGTATATCAGTAGTTGGAAATCAATGACTGAAGTTAAAATTCTTCAGATGAATGTTTAAAAAGTCCTATTTGAAACTATTCTCTTGACATCAGCTCTTGAAACTGCAGGAAACAAATTGAAAGTCAGCAGCATCTCTGTTTTTTCCACTTGTGTAGATGCTTTAAGCATATCAGAAGGCTTTCTCATCTTGATATTTGCTATTTTGATACAGCCTGTGGAGTAAACAATGTTCTTCAGGACTCTTCTGAAGAACCTGAGGAGATTGTAAAGCCTATAACAGTAGCGGTTTAGATTCACTGGACCATCTAGGGCTGAGTGTGAAAAATGTCATTGCCTGCTGAGCAGTTAATGTGACCATCTATTATGGCAAAAAATGTTCTGTGCTTTGGAAACTGGAAGATAAGAAGCTAAATAACAGTCAGGTAGATGGTAATTGCCTTGCTTTCCACAATACGGCAAAACACTACATGAAGTTACTGAGTTTTCATGTTGAAGGCATAGTAATAAAGACCCAAAATGCGTTTGTTTACATGTGGAGCAAAGAATGAAAAGCAACTGAAATGTTGTAGCATAAGGTTCCTAAATATATTCCATTTTGCTGGTAAGGTCTTTTCCCTGTGGTTAAGATGTTGCTTCCTAAGTAGAAAAAAACATAAAAGTGTACATCTTTTGCAGTTAGGGTTATGGAAATGTAACAATGTTATTTTGATATTCATTAGAGTGCCAAATAATAAAATCAGCACGAAGTCAACTATTCCTGAATGTCACAATATTGTGTGCATCATTAATAGCTTTTCCCTGAAGTGGGAACGCAATGTCACTATAACGATGGGCATCAGAATACAGTGAAATGCAGAGATTAATTATACTGTTATTATAGAGCAGGGATTGGCAACATCTGGCCAGTAGGCCAGATCTGCCCTGTGGACATGCTAGATTTGGACTGCAGAACTGAGGGCTTCACCTGCTCTGGGTGGTGAGCCAAAGAGTCAGCAAAATAAGCCATGTCAGGTAGCCAGGAGAACAAGCTTGGAGTCAGACCTTGAGGAAGAGGCTGGGTTAGGAAGCTGAAGGTTCAGGCAGAGCATGGAGTCTGAACCAGGTTGAGAAGCCGAGGGCTCTGGTAGAGGCACAAGCTGTGACAAGCAGCAAAGCAGCCTGGGTACAGGTTGAGCCCCATTATCTTCCTGTGTTGGGAAGTGGAAGGGCAGCTGAACCTAACTGACCACTCAGGCAGCAGGGAGTGGGCAGATGGCTAGACCCTAGGAGGCTTCTGGCTACTGGTATCCAGTCTGGGGTACTCAGCTGAGCAGATGGGGCTGAGTGACTAATCTGGGCAAACCAAGGTCTTGGGTTTGAGACAGTGGCCTGACAGAAAACCACCAAAACCCTAGTCCTAACTGGGAGATGCCTACCTGCCAAAAAAGGCACTTAATACTAAGAGTAAGTGAGATGAACCACAGGGATCCCCCACACAGGGTTGGGGCTGGGAAGTCTCCAAGCAGAGGAGACACCTTGTTTGGGATGGGAGGGTCCTTTCATCTCAGGATATCTTGAAAGCTAGGGGGCTTAACGGTGAGGTTTTGAAGCTTTCCAAGCAGGGTCCTGTAGTCAGGCTTCTCAGGATCATCTGCTGGAAGATGAAACAGTCTAAACTAGGATTAGGGAATGGGAAAAGTTAAAAGCTGTTTTTCTGCCTGGGATTGGTAGGAGTCCCAGAGTTATAGGTAGGACATCAGTACCTAGGAAAGCCCACACTGGGAATAAGTGGGATGTATCCTGGGCCTCCTCTCCCCACTGACTCCCACTTATAGTTTGGGATGGGAGGGATGCAGGCTTGGCGGTAGGACGTTATTTCTTGCTCTAGGACTGTTTTGGCAGCTAGGGACCATCTGCCAAAATGCCAACCTACTGGCTGGGTTGAAGGGTAGGGTTTAAAGGCCTACCAAGTCTGTTTCTGTAATTGGGCTATTTGAGACATTTTGCCTGGGGCTGCTTCTGCAGCCCAGGCTAGGGTTAGGGTTAGGGAATAGGAAAGGTTTAGAACTATCTTTCTGCTTGGGATTTGTAGTGTTCCTGAGGCTATAGTTAGGGACTTGGTAGGTAGGGAAATTTTTGCTAAGGGTAAGCAGGTTGCGCCCTAGGACACCTCACCTACTTGTGAGAATGGGAGTGTTCCTAGCAGTGGAGTCAGTCATGGGGGTTCAGAGTTTTCCCCTGGCTCCAGAGCTGTTTTGCCTGCTAAGGATTTCCCTGGCGAGCTTTGCAGTTGGACTTGGGGGCTTTCTAAGCCTGTCCCTACAGTCATGTTGCTGGGGTCTCCTGCCTGGGGCTACTCAGTTTAGGACTAGGGTTAGAAAATGGGAAAGGTTTAGAGACAACTGTCTTTCTGCCCGGGATTAGTAGGAATTCCAGAATTAATTATAAACAAGACACTGGTAGGTAGGACATTCAATGCTAAAATAAGCAGGTTGGAAATTGTGGCCCCATAGCGAGTGGCTGGGTGACATAGAGACTATATATATGATATACAGTCAGGGTCCTTGGAGCTGCTGCTTGAGAAGCCCAAGCTAGGACTAGATGTAGGGTTGAGGCTTGGGTTGGAGTAAGGCAAATGGTTAGAGTTGCCTTTTTGCTTAGGTAGAGCTCCCAAAGTAGTAGTGAGGATACAGATAGGTAAGGCACTCTGTGCTAAGAGTAAGGGGATGGGCCCTTTGGTCTTCCACCTAAGGGTGGGGTTGGGGAGGTTCCAATGGTGGGAGCCAGGCATGGAGGTGGCAGGGTTCCTTTTTGCTCCAGGTCTGTTTTGGGTACTAGGGATCTTGGCTGCCATTTGCAATGGGATGTGTGGGTTTTCAAGCCTGTTCTTAGAGTCAGGCTGCTTGGGGTCTCCTGCCTGGGGCCATGGGACAGCCTGAACTAGGCTCAGGGTTAGAGAATAGCACAGCCGTAAGTAGGACAGTCCATGCTAAGAATAAGTAGGAGGGATGCGGTGAACCTTACCTAGTGTTCCTCTAGTCAGACTGCAGGGGTTTCCTGCCTGGGGCTGCTGCAGTAGCCCTGGGCTAGTGCTAGGGGAATGGGACAAACTTAAGACTTGTCTTTCTGCTTGGGATTTATGTGACTCCTAGAATTTTAGGGCTCCTATCGACAGGCAGTGAGGCTGCCCTGACGTGCTGTAAATCCAGTGTGTTGGAGCAGACTTAATTAATCGAGCCTGCTGGAGCGCAGAAATTAACATACTCCAGCAGCCTCCAGTCATGTGTATTAGAGTCCTTGGGCTGAAAAATCGAAGTGTGGCATTTTAACCTAAAGCTCATTCAATGACTTTCAATTCAAAGCACCCCGCCACCATTTTTCAGTGCGGGGGCACTGACACATGTGATGTTTGGGTACTTTTAATTAGTGCAGCTTGTTAATTCCAGTTCCCCACCATCACGGAGCACATCTATAAATGCCCATGGTGTGCAGAGAGGTTAGCAGGGCAGTCCACGCTAAGAGTAAGCTGGATGGACCTCAAGGCCCCCCACCTAGGGTCTCTTGGGTGGTTCCCAAGAGAGATCTTGGGAATTCAGATGGGTGTATTCCTTTTGCTCCAGTATTGTTTTGGTAGCCAGGTATTTCCTATCTGAGCTTTATGATGGGATTTGAGGGATTTTCCAAGCCAGTTCATGTACTTAAAGTTTCCTGTCTTGAACTGTGGGAATATCCTGAGGTATGCTAGTGGTTATGGTATTAGTAAGCTGAGTAGGGTAAATGTAGGTTCTGGTGCCTTTGACCAGGCACTTTCTCTTAAGCATCACAGGGCTTCTATAGATGTGCGGAGTGGGGATGCTTTAATTAAAGCAATTCTGAGAACCACTGTAATTAAATACCTGCAGGATCATGTGTGTTCCACATCCTGCATTTCAAAAGGGGCACTTTAACTAAAACTCTTTTGACAACTTTAGTTAAAGCTCCTCTGCCACCACTTTGAGATACAGAGATGCTGAATATATGGGTCAAGGAGACTACTGCAGTGTGCTAATTAGCATACCCCAGCAGACTCAGTTAATGGAGTCTGCTTCAAGAAGTCTGATTAGCACACTTCGGAGCAGAGGTTCGTCTGCCTGAACTCCCACTACTCATCAGAGAATAGGTTTTCAGTTTTCAGGCTGTAAGGGAGGCATTCTGGCAGAAGAGGGAAGCTTGTCTGCTTGAACCAACACACCTAGCTGACAGCAATATTGAGGCAAGTATGAAGCATAACACTTATTCAGTCTCAAATGCTGATTTAGAAAAATAGGTCTGGAAGGGACCTCAAGAAGTCATCTAGTCAAACCCTGTGTCCAAAGCAGGATCCTGCCTGTCTAAACCATTTTGTCTTAAACCTGTCTCAAAACTTTCTAAAGGTTGAGGCTCCATGACCTCTTTAAGCAGTCGTTTCATAGTGAAAAGCTTCCTAATATTTAAACTAAATTTCTGTTATTTCAATTTAAAGCTGTTATTTCTGGTCCTGTTCCCCTGAAGCACTTTATCATCACCTTGTAGCTGTTTGATGACTCTTATCAAATCTCCCTTCAATCTTTTCTTCTCCAGACCAAATAAGCCCAATTCTTCTAACTTTTTCTTGTAAGTCATGTTCCCAAGACCTCTAATTTGTGTTGCTTAACCACTACACTTTCTAATTTGTCCAAATCTTTCTTGAAATTGTGTGGAGCCCAAAACAGAGCACAACTATTCCCAATAAGGCCTCAGCAGTCCTAAGCAACTTGAAAAGGTGTTGGTGGTGACCATTTTTTGCCCAAGAGACCTGTGTGGTTGATCAAGCATCATCACAAACAGGCCATAAACTGAGGATCTACAAGAAAGAAATTGTTCAGTAGTTGCCTGTGAGTGCAGAGGCCTGGACTTGATGGCTTTCTTTCTTCCAGGCCTAAGAGCCTGATGTTTCTACTAGCCTCGTAATAAGAAAAGTTGCTGAGAGAGCCAGCAAGATGGATGTGCATCTATGGCCCAGTGGGTCCTTGACATTAGACAGTCATTGATTCAAGAAAAGAAAAGAAAACTAAAATGACTCTGGCATCATGAGCCAGGAACCAGGATGCCCCCTCCCCCCCCAGGGGGACGGGATGGGACACAACTACCATTTGCCAGAGAGAGGGAAGAGGCTGCTCTCCAGCAAAAAAGTTCAACCTTTCCATTTGTCAAAGACTCTGTGACTTCTAGAAAATCAAAAAAAGGTGTGGGAGGGAGGAAGGTGATTAAGCTGAATCGATGACATGGTTTAATGGTACTATAGAGGCAAAAAAGGACTACTTTATGCAGGTCAGAGCACTGGCAGATGTTACACTTAAAATGTGATTAACCTGTTAATTATGCCATAAATTGTAACCCAGTCCAACATTCATACACTTAATGGCACAAGAAAATGGGAAACCACCAAAATGGGAAGCCACAAACATATGCCACAATATGTTTGTAACATATTTCCATTGTGTCTTAAACTGAATGTATGGCAAACTAGTTCCACCATGTAGCAGCTGCATGTTTGCCAGATCTCCTGGCTTGGCAGTAGGGGTGTGCGGAATGGGCTGTATTTGATTTGGATTTGGCCCGAATCGAGGAGAGCAATTCGATTAATTGATTCAAATCACTGTCCCAATTCAATTTAGCCAACTCTGAATCTGAAGATTCAATGCTGATTCAGAGAATCAGCAATTCAGCATAGACACAGCTTTAAATGTTTTTTCTACATACCTCAAGGTATCAGGCATAGCTCATGAATGCTGCAATGGTGGGGCGGATGGAGCGTCCCACAGAAATGTTGGGGGTGCTCCTCTGTATGCTTAGTGGCAAACCCAGAAGTGGACCAAAAATACTTCTGGTCTACTTCCACCACCACGCACACGGGAGACCCCTCTGCGCTCCCCTCCAGCTTGGCAATTGGCAGCGCAGAGACCTCAGGTGCCCCTCCAGACCCAGAACACCAGTCACTGAGCCGGGGGCCAGAGGGAGACCCCTCACATACTTCTGATCCACTTCCAGGTCCACTGCTGAGAGTGCTGGGGACCCTCCTGTGCTCCTGTGGGATGCTCCATCCACCCCAGCATCTCAACATTCACGAGCCTTCTACATACCTTGAGGTATGTAGAAAAAACATTTAAAGCTGTGTCTACATCCGAATCATTGAATCTTTCCAAAATGCTCTAAATCAACTCGGAGGGCTCCAATTTGATTCAGAGAGATTAAAGGGTCTCCTGATTCGATTCGGATTCAGAGATTTGGCCACCAAGTTGGGCCAAATCTCTGCCAAATTGAATCAGTGACTGAAGCTTCGCACAGCCCTAGTTGGCAGGCTGACAGCCGGGTGGTGCAGCCCTGCCTATGGAGCTTATCAGTTGGGCTGGGGTACCAGGTCATGAGGACCTACAGGGCTCCCTATCCCCTGGCAGGGTGCTTGCCTTGTTCCACAGGTTGAGAAGCCAGGCACATTCTGGTCCCAGGTGATGAGCTGTGGGATTCCCTGCAGCTTGCCTTGCCTTACACCTCTCAGGGAGCTGCAGAGCAAGGCACTTGACACATTGCAGCCCTGGAGACCCTGGGACTGGGGAGAGGTTCCCTGATCCCAGAATCCCCATGTGCTGGGACCTTTAAAAACTGCATGTGCACACCAGCTGCACATGTGGTTTTCTGACATCCCCAGCACAAGGAGCTCTGAGACCAACCCCATGGCAGTTTTGGGGCTGGGACCCACAATCAGCTTCAAACTGGTTCCAGGTCTGGGACCCACATTAAGCTGATTTCATTCCCTATGGACTGTGCCAGTCTCCAACCAGCTCCATCGCAACCGAGGGCTGCGACCAACAGTTGGCTGATTATCAGTCCTGGCCTCAGGACTGCACAGTTCACACTGGGCTACAGACATCCAGCTTTCAACTTGCTGGTTCAGGGTGAGTTCAGGATTATGCACTGGCAAGTAGTAATAGCACTGTTAGGATTTGATCTCTGATCCCAAAATCACACATCCTGCCATGCACATGTGGCATGGCAGATGGCATAATTGTTGGGATTGGTGTCAGATCTTATTGTGCCATTAAATGAACGTGTGCCAGGGGCCTCAGATACTACAACAACCTTCCCCAGGGGTGGACGAAAGTGGAATGAATTCCACTTCACCAGTTTCCAGGCTGCTTGCAATTACCACATGCTGCTAGTGATATATTGAATCTGAAAAGTGTGCATGTGCATGTGTGTGGAGTGAGATGCAGAATCTATTCTGTGATGCCTTTCCAGGTTTTTAAACATGAAATGTTTTAAGTCAAATAGTCTCATACACTACATGTAATTTTTATAGTAAAGATGTCTTTATTCCAAAATAATAATGTGTTAGCCAGACAACTACAAAACATCTACACAGGACTTTGGTAAGAAATGTTCATATCTTTCTCATAGTTCCACAGCAAACAAAAACAGCAGCAGAGGAAAACTTAAAAAAAATAATTGAAATGCATGTTGCACATTACATTTGTTAAGCCCCTACCCTTTTTCCTTTTATTATGTGTGCAGCTTCTACAGCTCATGTTAGAAAAAAAACAACATACACAGGATGCTAAAAACTGATAACTGAGGTGTACAAAACTCTGAAGTGATACCTGTGCTTTCAGTTCAGGAATATGTATTATTCATGAGTTACTAACAAGAGATAATAAGTTTTATTTTTATTGACTGATATTCAGTGAATATTACACTACTAGAAAGTTTACAGTAACATTGCAATAATTCTACATACTATATATCAGAGCTTTTTTTGTTTTCCTTAATAGAAAATCAACCTCTTAATTTTCTGTTTTTGTTTTTTGTTTTTATTTTTTACAAAAAGTAACAAGCTTAAATATCTTTTGTATCAAGTTAGAAGAAAATCAGCAAAGTGAACTGGAAAGAAATTGATCAACAGAAAAATAATATAATAAACTGGACAGGCAGAAACAACCACACCTCTAACTACACGCGATTTTGTGATTGCAGGTATTAATAATGTGGAAAAACTCGAACATCTATAATACTGAGCCCAAGAGAAATGACTGGAAACCACAATGAACGCCCTCCTGATTAAAATAAAATAAATAAAATGTATATGGTTATTGAAACCATACTTGAAGCAGAGTGTGAGAATTGCCTGAACTTTTCTGTATGGTTCTATTCAAACAGCACATATTACATATGAAAATGTAATACACTTTTATATACTTCACATAAGTTTAATGCATATATTTGAACTAAAGTTGTATAAACTTTGTTAAAAGGGAATAAATCTAAAATTGTTACTAATGGTATCTGTAAAAATAAGTGATTACTTTCCATACAGAAATTAGAAAGGCCTTTGAGATGGGTTTTTAGCAGTAGTATAAACAAGGCATAAAAGGCAAATGTAGACCCACTTCCTTGACCTTTAATGGTTACCACAATCTACAAGATCCCTGTGGGGATAGAAAGAGTTAACATGAAATATTTTCCAGGAAGGGGGACGGGGATCATTCTGCACTGTTTGCATGGATCTTATTTGCAATAAGCTCCTGGGAGCTCAGGTTTTTCTGTTAACTCTCCCTCTACACCAAGTGGTCCTTTCTCCTGTTACTGTCCTGTTACTAAAAGACCTTGTCTGTGCAAGATGGAAGTCTTTGGGATTCCCCCATCCCTTTTAAAGGTTAGGCTAAACCTTTCCCCCCGATTTGATTCACTAGGGTTCACGCCCACTGATTTTTTTCATTTAGCAGCAATGAAACTAAACACAGAAGTTGGCCCCACTACTGCACTGGTCTTTACTTAATTCCAGGGCAATGGGAGGCAGCAAGGTGTGCTTGGGTATTGGGGCTTTGGGACACTACAGAATCCCTAGCAGTGCTCAATGGTTTTATAGGAAAATGAAGGAGCATTCTTCCACTATCCAGCCACCTTATGCAGTTGAGATACCACAGGAGCCAAGTCAAAGATTCCTGAATGTGATGGGGTGACGACCAATGGCTGTAAATTATGACATTCCAAGCCAGGGGCCAATTTCTGGACCATGTGATGAAGTGTAAATTGTTTGAATAACTTATCTACAGCTGACTAAAAAGAAATATAAGATTGCAATTTTCCATTCATTTCTCTCAAACTTTTTTTTAAAAAGAAGTGTTATCAGACAACAGTCTTTATTCTCAGTGCATTGTTGTTGTTTGTTTAGATAGAGACATAGGTTTACAACTTCTGTACTGGACAAAAAGTAAATAAATTGTTACCTTCTGTTTTCCATTGTAAATCTTAAGATCTTAAAACCATAAGAAATAACCATAATAGATGAGATCTGAAGACCACCTTATCCCACATTCTGCCTGCAGCCATGACTGGATGCTTCAGAGAAGGGTGTAAAAAGGGATAAGTATGCAGAAACACCTGATAAGAAGCTACTTTCTAACTGTAGGCAGTAAATTGACAGCTTAGGACCTCAAGCATAATTTTTATCCTTCCTAGTATAATTGCAGGTGAAAGTCTTATCATTCACATCTAATCTTTTTTGTGGGGCGGGGCACGGGGGTGAACCCTCCTAAATGCTTTGCCTCGAGAGTACACCTTCCAGCAATGAATGGCACAGGATGATTATTCGCTGAGTAACGAAGTTGTATTTTTGTTTATCAGTTTTTAGTATGTTGCAGTTTCATTTGAAAGTGTATCTCCCCCTCCCTTTCTGCATTATAAACAGGAACTTACCTAAATTGCAGTTTCATGGATTTTGTGGAATCCACCAATCAGCAGCAAGGCCACTGTGAAATGCCTGCAAAATTGGCTCTGCATGTTGCAACTGGGCCACAAAAAAACCCTGTGTCTTGGGGCAATTTAGGTTGGTCCCTAATTATAAGCTATACAACACTTGACTTGCCTTCTGTCACTCACTATTTTATATACTTCTATCTTGGCCCCTCTCATAAATTAATCCTAATCTTTTTCAATCTTATTTATATGGAAGCCTTTTCATGCTGCAGTAGCTGCCCCAATCTTCCTTTGGACCCTTTCTGTTTTAGCTGCATTCTTTAGGAGATGGCAGCAGGCAGAACCAAAAATGGTATTCGAGATAAGGATGTGTTATTAAGGTGGCATATGGCATTTTTCCATATTTGTTATTTTGATCATCCTTGCACATTAAATAAGCATCTTTACGGAGATGTCCACAGGGATACATTTCTGACTTATTAGAACTGTTTCCTTTAAAGATGCAAACTACTTTTTTAAGGGACCCTAGAATTCTCATGAAGAAAAATTATACAGAATAATTGCTATAAATACTAATTTAACCCAGTGGTGGGAAATATAAATATGCACCTTTTAATGTTATTGAACCAACATTATTTAAATTATTCCTTGGCACAACTGTGTAATCATATAGGCACTGCTTTGGATATTTGAAATCAAATTTAAAGAGAATTCCTTCCATTCATGAAACATGTCACTTTAACTTAGTTATGTTAATATGCATGCCACCTATGTCTCTACAGGTAATATTTCTATATGGCTATTGCATGTCCACAGAGATGTCTCTATTTCAGAGTTAAATGACTCACAATGACTTACTAGTTTTATGCATTAAGGGCTGGCTGGAGTATCAGAAATCCACTCTCAGCGTACATTTGTGAGGAAATATTTATAAAATATATTTCTTGCACCAGCAAGACTAATAAGCAAACCACACTGCAAAAATGAAGACGAATATACACTTTATATTCTTTTTTTTGTTTTTGTTTTAAAAACCAAACCAAGGTTGACTTTCCATTTAGCTCAGAGTGCGTCACTTTGAAGCCTCAGGTTTTGCTAACAAGGATGAACGTTACATGCTCTTATCTCCTTTTTGTCTTTGCAGCTGGTAAACTGAGTATTTTTAAATCTCTTCTTTACTATCATGAAGCGTTCCTGAATTCCACCTCCACACAGTTTGGTACATTCTGACCAAGCAGTCCATGGTCTCATCTTACAACCTAAAATAAAAAAAACCCAAACAAAAACGAGATAAGTTATTAAAACAATGATTTAATGTTAGTGTTTGGAATTATCTAACTAGCTAGCTAAATTGCTGTGGGGGCATGTATGTGTGCATATATACTAATAATGGATTATTGTATGATATTATTGTACAGTCACCAATAATAGATTATGGTATGGGTATGAATAATGAGTGTTTATTTTACTAATACCCATAGAATAATCTATTATTACAGGGTCGAATCATGTCCAGTTAAAGCCTTCAATATATAAATACTAACAAATGTTGGAGGACAACCCCTAACCCAATATATTTTCAAGTTAGATAAGGAAAGGTAGATGGAAATTAATTAAGTGGGATGGGGAACAAAGCAAGGTAGTGATAAAGCTTATTATAATACCACAACCTTTCGCACAGAGCATTATCTATTTAGTTTTTAGGGCCCAGAGTTTGAAAATATTAGCCCTAGTTGATAGGAACCTGGCGAGCAAAAATGTGATTCTGATTTGGTTCAGAACTCTGGAGCAGGGGTTTGCCACAGCCTTTAGCGGTCTCATGTTGGTTTTAGTCAGTTTTACTATTATTATTAATAGTAATAATAATAATTATTATTATTATTGCTATCTAAAACAAAGTCAACTCCTTATCAAGCAGGTCTAAAGTCAAGATGTTCAGGAGCTCCCTTTATATAATGGAAGGAAGAACCTTAAGGAAGAATACAGAGTTCTTGGCAACTTGAGAGGCAAAGTTGAAAACTTACACCTTGTGACCTAAACTCAGATTTGACCTTCAGTGTTCAAAGGTGAAAGTCACCATACAACCTTATTGAAGCTTTACCTAGAAGGCAATACTACTGAACTGTGCTGGAAAAATTAGATTGCATTAAAGACCTGTTGCTCTTTCCTGTTTTAAACAAGGTCCTTGGTAACAAGAACGTTCTAAGAGAAGCACCAATGCACAACTTACCTGGATATTGCTCACTATCTATGTCTTTCTTAGCTTGCTCACTTCTCCTTTTCTCACGGGCCTCTTTCCAGCGTCTTTTCTCTATACTTGGGTTTCTTAAGCATTTTCTTATTCGGCATTTTTTACGTTGGACAGTTTCTGGGCATGGAGCTCCTCCAAACTGAGGTTCCATTTTAATCATTCTTGTCCTGATCATATGCCCCTTTCCACATGATTTATTGCATTCAGACCAGTGGGACCACTCTGTTAGTTCACAGTCAATGGCTGCAAACAGCAAAATTGAAACATTAGCAGTTCTAACAACTGTTTAGGATTCAGCAACCCTAGCCAGAGGGTGTAGAACAAACTTGTGGCTTTACCTAATTGCATTCTCTATTCAAAATACATCAGCACAACTCTATCTGGAGAGTTTTCAAGAACACGTGCTAAATATCTGAGCAGTCAAAAGTGACACTAGAATTAGCTGCCTTAGGTATAAATGGGGTAGGGGGAGGCCACCAGATTTTAAAAGAGCATCCCACCCCTCTTATTCCTCCTTTAATACTTGTATGTTGTAGTTTTGCCTTGCTATGAAGTACTTACTACGTAGTACTACTTAATAGAATTATTAAGGAGTCATGCACACTGCCTTTAGGAGCATATTTTAAATAAAGATAGTAAATAATGCCAATACTGTAGTTGCATGGGACCTGGTATTTTAGGATTTCAAACCTTTTCACTGAGATTAAATAACTGCATCCAATACCAGTTATATGATTTTAAAGAAGTGTTATCTCACTTTTACAGACAGGAAACTGAAAAAAAAGATTTACATTTATTTGCTTACAGCTCCAGAACAAGTGTTTGTGGGGGGAGGGGAGGGGAGGTGGGGACAGAGAGAGAACATAGAGCTCCTGTCTCTAAAGGCAGAAGGCTATTCATTTTTCAAAACTCGGAGCTTCCAGCCTCCCAATTGGAAATGATTTTTGCTTTAAAATCAAAGCCTTCATTGACTAAAAATCAACAAGTAGGGATATGTTCAGCTGCTTTTATGAATTCTCAACTACCAAATTGCATTATAAGAATTTTTTATAGCTAATCCTTTCTGTAACATATAACACAGTTAGTTATAAAATCCTGTGTAACAACTGGCAAATAGCATAGTAATCATATCATAAAACATTCATTCAGTAGTGCTTCAGGTATCCCGTATGCCTCCTCTGCACCGTTCATGGAATACAAAGCAACTGGGATGTGGCACTAACTGAGCAGTTGGGAATTCTCTTTGTTCAGGGTGTAAAATCAACATTGCTGGGGTTTTGCACCGTCTACTCTGGGTATGTGCTGCTGTGGTTCTGGGTCAATGGAGTAGCCACAGTTTTGCTTTAATTATGACACTGGAATTACATAAAACACACAAGCCACTTTCTATGCCTCTATCTCCTGGCATCTACTTTATGGGCCAAATCCAAGGCCCATAATTCCTACCTGCTTTCTAGTGGGGAGTAGATTAAATGACACAACCAGAAAAAAATTCTGGCATTACTAAACAGCACAACTTGCCTGTTGACTTAGAGCTGAGCAGGTTGAAGTCCTTTGTAAATCACACATTGCCTGAAATTTTGGAGGATGGAATAGCACCGGCCAGTGCCCCTTACCATCATCTATCTCATTAGCTGCCTATCCTGGCTAATGTGACAGTATGTCATGGTCTCAGCCCAGCTCCTAGTGGTCATAAATCCACATTAAAAAAGCACTTATTGATAGGATCAGCAGAGAGACCAAGGATACAGTCATGGAAACCAAGAAAACCTCCTAACATTTAAATTAAGGCACGTGTGATAAACTGGGACTGCTGCTTCCCATGTTGTCCTGCTTCCAAACAGAAGATGACTGTGAAGGTTTATGTTTCTGAATTCACACTTGCATATATCCAGTACAATTATTTATGCATGCATTCGTAATTAAATACAGGCAGGCAGAGACTCTCTATACAATTATTTTCCTTAAAAGAAACAGTTAGAAAGAGTCTAAGAAAGATGCATAAAGAGGATCAGTTGTTCACACTGGGCATGCCTACAGCAGACATTTACTGAAGTTGTCTAATTAGTTCTGCAGTAAACATCTCACATCTACATGTGTCGTGCTATTAGGCCACAGGAAACTAATACACTCCATAACAGGGTAGTACTTGTAAATACTACTATCCTGCTGCAGAGTTATTTACTGTGCAGAAATGCATGTGTAGATAATGAATCAGGCATAAATTGTGCCCAGTCAACCCAGCCAGCAAGCGGCCACACTCCTATCTGCTGCCTAGCCACAACTCCTCTGCTGCCCCCTGTACTCCCTGGCACCAGGGCAGCTGCAGCTGAAGCCTGGAGCTCCCCTTGGTTGCTGCAGGGGAACATAGTAGAGAAGCAGCAGCTCTGGCCTAAACTGCTCCTCTCTGGCTCAATTTGCTGCTGTTTTGGGTACACGTGTAGACACTGAACTGAGGAGTCATTAATTGCAGCACAAACTGCTCCACAGTTTGTTCAGTTGCATTAATTGCACATGTAGATATGCCCACCACCAACTGAATACATCTTTGAGGACTAGGTAAATATATATACCTGGAGTGTACAAACAAATAATGTCCTTTCTATGATGCATGTTAGGTGAAGATCACCTTACATGGACTCAGTTATCTTTTAGAACAGGGCATCTTTGAAAATTTAATAACATCCTCACAGTATTTTTCTAAAGCACATCAAGTGGAATCCTATTAACCTCTGTGAACCTAAATAGCACTTACCCAGACACTTAAGTAGCATTTTTGGCACTGATGCACAGTACAGATGTATACTTAGCATGCAGAGTAGGCATTAAACTAACTGGACAGTTATGTACATGTGTACATAGGTGTAACTCCAAAAAAAAACCAAAAAGGAGGACCATCCTCTGTTTAAACCCAAATGATTAAAAAACACCCCAGGGGAAGGAGACCAAGGCTCTACACCAGATAGAGAATAAATCTCTGTCTTTTTTGGCTTCCATTCACAAGGCTGTAGTAACCAGACTGCAAAGGAGATGACTCCTTAGACTCATCTCCACTGTTCCTCTTGACATTGAGCAACTGCACCTTGCGCTTAGTAGTCTTTGGTTAAAAAAGCAGCAGGGGGAGGGGAAAGAGGACAGCAGAATGCAGTGATTTTTGTTCTGTTGGGAAGCAAAAGACCTGGCTAGGACCCAGGGCCTGCTCCCTTCTAGTCTAGCATCTATCTCACTAAGCCACTGACCTTCTGGGTTCTCTTTCTTTAAACCTACATATCTCCCACTCTTGGCTGATGAGGGGACCAGCTTCAAAAGCAGGCCTGAAGAAGGGCCTGTACAACACCTGTAGCAGGGTGCAAAGCATTGTGCTACGAAACTGGGGAGATAAAGCTTCAAACCTCCTTCCCGGGCAAACACCCTAATCACTCAACTACTGGGGCTGAAACATGGGAGCACCCCCTGCTTGCCTAGTTGCGAGTTCTTGCCCAGCTACAATTTTGCATGTATTGTATATGCATATAACTGTGTAGCTGCCTGCCTGGCCTACTGCACATTCTCAGTATGAATACCTACTCTTATGTGTCCATATTGCCCAGGTAATAGAGGGTAGCAGCATCATAAACTGTGCCTATGTGCCAAAAGTCATTTGTGCAGCTGAGAAAAACCTGCCAGTTAGTTACGTACATGGGCAGCATCTATTCATCACGTATACACTTTTGCTTTGCATGAGTAGCTGTAGAGCTTGGTGATGGAGAGCTTCCCCAAGTATAAAAGGGCCTACAGATGTGTCACAGCTCTGCCATGTCTTTCGGGAATGTCTCTTTTGTCATAATAGATTATAGCAGGGAAAGCAATGCATCTTCACCATGGTGAGCCTACTGTTTCACCAGCTGCTACCCCCTGTATCAGCACAGTATCTCAAACTGTGTGTGTCTGGCTCTGATGTTGCAGGATTCAGCAAGGAAAGGTTACAGATTCCCTCATTGCTCAGATGAGATAGAACAGTTCCTTTGAGGATGCAGAGAAATCATTCAGGTCAAAGCAACAACCAGAGGCTACAAAGGACAACCAACACATCCCAGAGGGTGACCAGGTTTAGACTCTTATGTTGCAGAGCATCCTAAATAGCTTTCACATTCTAGGCAGGTTCCTATACTTACGGCATTCTGGCAACATGCACTTTTCCACTTGTTCCAGCTCCTCATTGCAGTCTCCAAGCTCAGCTGCTGATTTTAGCATCCGTTGCCTGGTCCTCATTCCCTTCCCACAGGTTACACTACAGTCACTCCATTCAGACCAAGGTGAGAGCATGCAAGGAATGGTATCTAATATAGGAAAAGAATAATTGGCAAATTTGTGAACCCTATTATGTGGGCATTTAAGTAAAAAATTTGAAAAGAAGTAATATGCAAAATGTGAGTGCTCAAAGAAGAAAGACAGCTATACTGAATTTGGCTGTCAGCTTAGATAAAATAATAATAATATAAAAAACAGCTGTCCTGATGCCTTTAGAAAAGCTCAGATAGAACCTACATTTTTAAAAAGAATAAAAGTCAGATTTGTATGCTATATTACTTCTAGTGGGAGATAACTGCTAACAGTTGTTATCAGTAAAGCTGGTCTTTACTGGACTTTTAAATATTTTCCATTAAGAAAACTGAAATGAGGTGTTTGGCATTGGTTTGGCCTGAACTGAAATATTTAATTTTCTGTCTGCGTGATATTAATCTGTCTGCAGCTGCTTCTATGGTGCTACATGGGAGCTGACTTGAACTTTACTGACATGAGACTCACTTAATCCCCTTCTGGCTGGATTATACCCCAGCAATACACCATGGTCTCTCTTCTGACTAAACTTCCATCATGTGTATCCCCATGCCCACAATGCGTTATGCCAGACATGTAGCCCACAGAATAGATTTGGGGAGTGAGGAAGCCAAACTGCAACTCCCAAAGGCATCAAAGCTTCTCAGATGCACACAATTTAGCATACAATTTGATGAACAGAAATGTTTAGACATTTCTGCCTTTCACCTTTTCGAAACATGGTTTTGGGGGAGAGGTTGAAGGGGGAAGAGGGAAGAGTGTAGCTTTTTGTCCTGTTTTGGCAAAACACTGGAATTTTCCACAGGCTCTAAATGTTAACTTTTTGCTCACCTCACATACTGTGTCAGTTCTGGTGAAGGTATTAGTTTAAATCCTAAGGTTCAGCATGTCCAGCAAATCCTGAAAACTGTACTCCTCATTTTCTTAAAAGATCACAGGACTTAGGGACATTTGTTCATTTGAGCCTTTCAACACCTTGATAACAACAATACCTATCGATGATAGTTGATGTTATTACCCGGTACTTATGAAGCAGTATTACTTAGTACTTCACTATTACTAGTACTATTACCTAGTACTAATAATATGAAGTGCTGAGTTCTATTACCTAGTACTTATGAATGCTTGCAGGTATTTTGCTAGTATATGCTAACTGGCAGGGCTACTGTGCTATTTGCAAAACAAAGTGTCATGTACTATACAAGTGAATATTTTTTTCTGACACTGTTATATCACCCTCTGAGAAGAACTGGTACCAAATGCATATTCCTGTGCGGAGGAGAATCTGATTCCATGGTGGGTGAAGGTTGGCAATACTTCCTATCAGGCACACTTTAGATGTGCTGAAGCAACATGTCAGCAGAGTCATCTCAATTTTCAGGCTGGCAGATGGCTCATGGATACTTACGGCATTCTGGCATCATGCATTTCTCTGCCTCTGTAGTTTCCGTCTTGCACATGGATCCATCAGCTGGAGTCATCTTAATCATTCTGTATCGTTTTTTCATTCCCATGCCACAGCTAGCACTGCATTCATCCCACTCTCCCCATTCTGTCACAAGGCAGCTACTAGGAGCTATTTATAATGTCAAAAGAGAAAATCACTCACTAATGGCATTCACTGAAGTAATGGTTCATTTAGCGCTCTTGCTATTGATTAGATTTCATGAGGCTAAATCAAATACTTACCACACTCCTCATTTACAATGCATTTCTCAGTTTCTTCAGTAGGCACTTTGCACATGGAACCGTCTTCAGGGAATTGTTTTACATATCTTTCTCTAGATCTTGTTCCCATTCCACAGGAAACACTGCAGGGGGACCATGTAATCCATTCAGACATCATGCACGTGGAGCCATCTAAGATACAGAAAAGAATAGCATTCGCTGATATTCATATGCAATATTTCCCTGATATAAACAGATATCCGTACTTCTGTTTATCGTGTGTATCCCTTCCCTGCCCGCTCTGTCTTTTTGATCTTTTTCTCTGTTCCTCACTTCAGTGCTTTCTTCTTCCTACTCCTGCTTGATCTTCAAATACCAGTCAGACAGCTTACTGAAATGCAATAGTGGACACAAGTGGCCACAATTTTAAGGGGCTTCTATAAATCTCTATGTGGGTGTTTGCAGATCTGTACACAATCATTTATGCATGCACTTTTCAACCATCATCACTAGATAGGACCGTGCAGCAACAGTAGCTGGCTTTCAAAGTAAAGTTAAAATGGGTCACACACTAAAAACATTCAGTGTCATCCTCCTCCGCATTTGTGATTCATTACCTTCATCACTACACCCTGGTCCCATACATGGTTGAAAATCCTGGGTGTCTGGACAAGGCACGCTGAGGTCCAGCTGAGCTTTAAGCATTCTCTGTCTCATCCGTTTCCCCTTTTCACAGGTAGAGGAACTGCAGGCTGACCATGGGGACCAGTTTGAATAGATGCAGGTTTCAGGGGTGTCATCTGAAGCCAATAAGAAACAGAACATGTCAATAACCAGTTGTCCTCCATGCAGTTCCTTTTCACTTTGCTCATGGTTGTGTGAGTTCAGAATGTGGCACTGCTTGCTGACAGACTTTCAGTGTTTTAAACTGTAAACTGAAAGCACAGAAAATTATCTGAAAACACAATTACCACAAATACCTCTCCTTTGGTTAGTACACTGACAGCTTTATATTTTAATTCCTGCCACCTTATTGATATTGAACCTATCCAACTTCTGTGGGCATGAAAGCCAAAGGCCAGTGACTCAAAGAATGGAAACTGAACTTGCATTCTGATATTCAGTGGGACAACTGCTTCTAAGTCACTTAAGCACTTTTGAAAATCCACCCCCAACAATGGCCAGTTATTTAGGTCTTCAGTGCAAGAATATGGATCCAACTAGCAGTTGCCAAGTTGTGTTTTTTTGTTGGGGGAAGGGGTTGATATTTTAGGTATTGTACTAATAATTCTACAGAGAGATGAGATCAGCACTGGAGGAGGAAACAAAATTTAAACTCACAAAGCAGAACTTAATTAAAAATACCTTCTTCTTTTTCTTCTGGAGCAAGATCTGCTACAATGTCATCTACATTATCAGGTACGATATTGCACTGTTCCCCCTGCAAGGAAGTAGTTAGGAAGATTTAAATTAGGAAACTGATATGAATACCCCTGTGGGTACTGAGATATAAAATCAATTACTAGAAGCTACACAACAACAGGAGCAATATTGGTAATGCACTTATAATGTTACAGATATGCAGTTATTCATCTCTGCAAAGGGCCAGTAAAAAACCTGCTACATTTCAACCGGATTCAAATGCTGCCCGGACCCTGTGCTGTCACCTTAACAGAACTCAAAATATTGTGAAAAGATAAAAACCTGAGATGTGGGATCTCTTAGGCCCCTGGCACACATTAATTTAATGGTGCAGTTGGATCAGATCACCAATTCAGACAGTTGCACCTCCTGCATGGCAGGAGGTGTGATTTTGAGATCAGAGATCAGATCCAAATTGCAACGTTACTACTTCTCAATGTAGGGGGAGCCCAGGATCACGGTCCCAGGCTCCCCCTGGACTAGTAACTCTGTGTATTCATGAACAGGCATAGTCCCAGGGCATGGACCAACAATCAGCTGATTGTGAGTCCCAGCCCAGGAACAACAGTGGGTTCAGGTCTAGACTCCAGTGTAGTGAGATGATTGTTGATCTCAGCTCTAAGACTCAGAGCTCAGCGCACTGGGATAGAAAACCTGTGTACAGCCCAGCTGTGCATGAGTGTTTTTAAGGTCCTGCGCACTAGGATACCTGAATTAAGGCAAGATTCCCTGATCCCAAAGTCCCTGTGCACTAGGGATGTCAGAAAACTGCATATGCAGCATGGTGACCCTCTGAAACCCAGCATCCTGGCCTAGCTGGTGAACTCCCTTCAAGCCAGGACCTTGAAAACAGCAAGGGGCAGTTCCATGCAGGGATGCATCACATGGTTGTCAGCTTGCCAACATGGTGGAGGTCTCAACCAAGCCCTGACATGCAGCCAGCATCAGGCTGCATACCAGGGCTATGCTGTAATGAGGCCAGATCAGAGCCCAAGCTCAGCCAGTCCCAATCAAGGGATCAGGGCAGTTCATCTCACAAGACTACAGAGACACAGGTACCATTTATAGTGAGTCCAGATTAGTACCCAGCTGGTCCTCCTGAAGCAATCAGGGCAGAAAATCCCTTGAGGCCACAGGCAACAGGCTCCACCGGCTTTAAAAGCCAGGCCCAGCCCACAATACCCTGTCCAGGCAGAGGCTGAAGTACTTGCTTCTTACTGCTGTGTGAATCCTTTCTTTCCCTTATTGGATCTCTGGTTTTGAACACTAGCTCTTGATTCCGGTCCTGACTTCTGGCAAATCCTGACTCTGGCTTTGGCTCCTGATTCTAGTTCTGATCCTGGCTCCCTGGGAACCCAGATTCTAGACATCACCTGTCTGTCAGGTGGCCATCCCAACTTTCCCACTCTCTCACATACCCTGCCACCCAGTCAATTTAAAGTGTGATGGAAACCAGCTCCAAAAAATATTGCACATATTTTGTGGAATATTTTTGTGGCTGGTTTCATGTTTTGTTGTGCTATTAATTCCCTGAATGTGGACAGGATTCCATTTATGGCACAGCAGGTTAATTACATTTTAAGTTTAATATCTGCCAGGGGCCATAGACAACTCCTCCTCCCTCCCTGCAAAAGAAAAACCTCGACTACCAATATTGTTTTGGAAGGAGAAACTTGGGTAGTAGATATGAATTGAGAAACTGAATGGTGATAGCAAAGAACAATTAAAATGGTTGCAGTTTCATAAAATGACAAACTGCACAGTTTTGAACTTCATAGACAGGAACATCTGACTTATTGGTGGTGGAGTATCACTTATATTATTGTGTACTGAGATCAATACATTTAAAGGAATTTGGAAAAAGCAACACCAATGATGAAGGGACTGGAAAATGAAAAATATCTATGATTAATAAGGCCCCAAAGATTTCAAGCTAGCTTGACATTTTCAAAAGCATACAGAAGGTCTTTCTATATAATATTTGTAAATGGCTATGTGTTTATATAACGTGGTCTGAAAAATCAAGGAAAAAGCTGACTTGCCCAGGAGGATCTCTGATAGAATGATGTGAAGACACAGAACCAAACTAAGACAACAGCTGGAGTATCAGGAAATATTTGCAGTACAAAGGTCTACAAGGCTATCAAACACGTTAGAATGAGACCTAGAAGTTAGAATGAGAAATCCCATCACTTGAGCCAGCTGAGAGTTAGCTGGCAAAGAACTGGAAAGCTACTGTAAGTTTCCATCCCACATTTGCAGTGGGACAGACAAGGTGATTTTGTGACAAAATGTCATCTCTAATCTCTTTAAGCATCTTTACACACGTTCTAAGCTGGGGGGGGGGGTTGTTAATTAGAGTAGCTCTCAAGAACTGCTCTAATTAAAGTGCCTGTAGTATCTCGCATATTCAGCATCCTGTGCTTCAAAATGGCAGCAGTGGTACTTTAAGTAAAGCTGGCTTGATGAGCTTTAGTTAAAGCATTCCTGCCCCCATTTTGAAATATGAGGACACTGAATACATATGATGCTGAGGCTGCTGCATAGGTGCCCTACGCTTCTGCAGAAAAACAAGTAGGATGCCTTTGTGGAATCTTCAATTAGCAATTACACCATTAGATGAAAAGCGCTTCAAGATCTATGAAATGATTAATCTATTAAACATATTTAAATTCTCATCCTAATGTAGCATTTCACTTTTTATATTATTTATGTACTTTTTCATAGAAGTTTAAATTTCTACCTTCCGTGCAATTCTCTCAATGACAACTCTGGCTACCAGTTTGATAGACCCTCCTTCTGGATCATAAAAGGGACTCTGAGGATGATCTAGGCTTGTGAGTGGCCTTATCTTCTCTTGTGGAACTGTAGGTTTGTTAGGTGACTGCAATCAGAAAGAAAAAGAAAAGGAATGAAAAACACATGCATTTTGAATCATAGGAAAAAAATAATCAGCTACGGAAATTAGAGCTTCTTTGAAATATTTAAAAGCAAAGTGCCCCCTTCCACAGATCCTGAATAAAATAAATTTCCCCCAATACTGAACATCCACTAGGAAGCGTTTCTGTAAATCCCCTGGGTTGGAATTTCAGGCTAACACACTAAATCACTTACTTGCCCATCCCCTACATTAGGGGCTTTCATTTAGATCTTTTTAAATAAGGGCTTCAATTTAGAACTTTAAAACATTTGCTCAGCTACTATCTAACTCTGGAAACACCTTTAAGCAAAAAAAGGACACTGGTGCCTAAAGCAGCATTTATTTTTAACTTGTGTGTCTAAGTCCATAATTGTAAGCCCCAAATCCCCACACAACTGGAACTCTAGAGGTATCAGTATTTGACTGTAAAGTTCTCTAGGTACCTAAACCTGCCATTTCTGTTCATAAGCACCTTAGTTTTGACAGGGCTAAGCAGCTTCATGCCTAGTTCCTGTCCAAGGGTACTGACAGAAGTAACACTTGTCACATGATTGGCCCCTTGAAAGTGCTCTCCAGCCATGCACTGACAGATAAGTGCCTGATTGTGAGATACATTAGCCTTCATACATGATGAACGCGCTTCAAAGCAGAGCACCTTCATTAACTTCTGTCTATCCTTTTACCAGTCGGGCCTGCACTGGTGCTGCCTGCAGGAAGGGAGGAGGGTGAAGGGAGGAGGAGAGAGCTCCAGGCCAGGATTTGCCCAGCCTGAGCTAGAGGGGGTGCACATGGATTGGCATGTGGACAGAACCTAGAGATGGCACTTCCCCTGCAGTGGCAGGGGAAAGTGCCTGCTGCCAAAGTGCCCCACCATACCCAAATCCGTGGCCAGGATTAAATGACTACGTGACTTGGGTGAGACAATTCTCAGAACTTACTGGCAGGATCAAAATAGGTGGTTGTGCTTTCTTTTGAAATTAATTGTCTTAGCATAGTGGTTTTCAAGCAGGGTGCTATGTCATCCCGGGGTGCCGTGACACTGGTGAGCACAGGGCTGCTCCAGGTGCAGGGCTGAGGTATACACGCAGACACCGCTGCTGCATTAGTGCTCTCTGATAACCTTAAAACAGGCAAGGCTGGCTCAGGTTGTAGCCCTTTCCAGTCTTTCCGGTGGGGAGGGGAGGATGAGGTGCCAGCAGGCAGAGTGGTCCTTGGGCTGCAGGGTGGGGCTGGTGCTTCCCTCTGTGGCAGCTGTGCTCCCCTCAGGTGGCACCCACCTGCAGGCAGTCCCGGGGGGCACCGCAGCCATGGAGGGAAGCACTGGGCCCCTGCGCAGCTCAGCCAGGATCCAGAAGGGAAAAAAAAAAGATCAGGCTCACTTCTTTTCTTGCCTGCTTTGCCAAGCTGCTGCCAGGCTGCCTGCAGGGCTTCCTGCAAAGCCATGGAACTGCATGGAGCCCAGTGCTTTCCTCCAAAGGAGTTTACTTTGCTGCACCCCAAGTCATTTAAGGTTCAATTACGCTGCTGAATTTCCTACAGCAGCTGGAATTAATGTGCAATACACTGCCAAGGTGTGCAAACACTGACACCATTAAAGCGGTGCAAAAGCATTTAGCCCACTTTAAAGTGTTGTGCATACATGCCTTTTGACACACTGCCATAAAAAAACCTCCTGAAATGAACAGAACCATAGCTGGAAAAAAAGTTAGAAAATTTACTGTTGATCACTGACTTCTATATTAGCTTTGTTTTTGATAGGTAAACAAGAAAACTCATTAAAATGACTACTGCTATACATAAAAGGAATCAAAATGCATGAAAGAGTTACTGCTATACATAAAATTTGGCTTTTCTGGAACAGCGAGAATTTGAAAATAAATTCCGATTAGTACATAGAATTTTTAAAAGAGCTGAGGAATGAACTGACATTATATTAGAGTGCTGAATACTGCAAAGACTGGGGCTCCATTATTCTAAGCTCTCTAAAAACACAGCTAGACCCACAACCAATAAAAGGTAAGGTGAAAAGGACAAGATCTTTAGATCTCCACCTGAGTATGCAGGTGAAACTGCTTTAATTAACAACTTACTGGATTTTAGAAATTATTTTTTCTATTTTTTTTATACCACAAGATGTGGGTTTTGGAGATACTAGTTTTAAGGAATAGTGGCATATTTTGCTATGGGAGGATGAGTAAAGCCAGCAGCCAGATGGCAGAAGAGGCACATAAGGATAAACACATTTTCTTTTTGAAACTGATGATGGAAAGTAATCTTTTGAATGCTTTGCTTTCCAATAGCAGACAGAAATCTTCTACTCAATGCATACATTATTTTAGTTGGGGGTTTTTTTGTTTTCAAAACACATGATTCACTACAGTACAAACACAGCAATATACAGAACAAAGAAGAGATGAACTTAGGAAAAAAACAGTTGAAAAACACTGGTGGGAAAAGAAAAGGCAAGTGTAGGAAGACATGGACATACATAATTAAGTTGTTAATTAAAGCAGTTTCACCTGCATACTCAGGTGGAGATCTAAAGTAATCAAAAATCTATTGCTTCTGCAATAATTGATAGTTACAACAGGCACATGTACCAATATTCAACAGCATATATGATTCATCCAAAACTTTGTAACTTTTTTCCTCCTCTGTTGCTGTCCTTCACATATTCCACAACAAACTTGCTCATTCTTTTGGGACCATCAGTCCCTTTGTTCTTACTCACAGTTTTGTTTCAAATTTTGAAAGTGATTTTTTTTTTTTATAACCACACATCTGGCCCCATCCTGTCACAACCTTTTGGACTTCCTCCATTTCCAAGATTTTAACCTATTTTCATAAATATCTATCGTTGCATAGCATGAAAGGCTAAAATTGTAGACAATGCGTATACTTTATCAGAAGCCCTGATCTGGTCTCATTTGCAATCCTGTAGCCTAAGTAACAAATGAGTCCTCCACACATACACATGCACAAATAAACCACAAATAACTAAGAGAAGACACTGTCAACTTCCATATATAGGGGTAGATACTCATAAATAAATAAATAATGAGCTTAAACATTACTCCAGATCAATGTTTAAAAAACAGTGTATGGAATTAGTGAATCCAAATTTGAAAATCGGCAATGCTTCGCAGACCCTTTCCTTTCATATATAAAGGAAAAAATAGAAGATTGCAACAAATATTATCAATTTCATATCCTAGCCCCAAACCTGGTGTTTTCAAGGTCTTTTATGAAAGGAAATATGTTTTCTTGAAAAATCTAAAATTGTATACCTACTTATATAAGCAAACTTAGAGAGAAACCAATGTATTTGTTCCCAGGATTTTTTCATTTACAAGCAAAAACCTTAGTATTTAGTATTTTCAAAATACCAAATTTCCAAATATAGGTAAATAACATTTTTTTTTGCGAGACAGTACCCTAGACACCAATCAAATTACAAGAACAATCAGCAGACAAAAAAAAAAGTTGGTCCTGCATACTGAACTAATCCAAGTCAAAAATATAAATCAACAAGACACTAAAAGTAACTAGAAAATAAAAAACTCGGAGAAATACCACATATAACTATCCAAATAATGCTTTTAATCTTGCATATCATACATATGCACACTCTTCACATGAAGAGTTACATATATATAAAACTCTTCACATGAACATGCAATGTCTACCTAGCCTTCCATGTGCAAGTCAAAAATGCCTAATAAAAATTGGGCTTTCCACAGAAAATTTTGAGAAAGATGAAAAAAACGTTAGCCAAAAAAAGAAGCAAAAGAAAGAGAAAAGAAACCCAAAAATAGCTTAACCACCACCAAAAGATTTGGGCTGAAATCCAAAAATGTTGATTCACAAATGCTCATGCCTCCAGGTTTTTTTTAAATGGGTGAAGCTCCCTAAACATTATTACCCATGATGTGCTGTCACTCTCTTGTTGAGATACCATAGTGTTTCCTTAGAGTCCCTGGCAATGGTACATCATGGAAAACAGTCTTACTGGGGAATCCTAGCTCATACAGAAGGAGCAAAGCATAAGTACATGATCCACAACTACCACAGGGCATCACAGTGACATTGCTGATTTAGTAGTAGTAGTATTTTTTGCTGACAATGAAAACATTTTTGGTTTGGGGGTAATAGATTCTCACAGAAAGCACACCTTTTTCTTCCCAAAAAATCATTTTGTCAAAAAAAAAAATTCTATTGAAAAATAGTTTTAATGTGACTTTTTTTTGTTTAGCTATAATGACTAAGGACATCTTTACATGTACTCCAGGGTGGAGGGAGGAGCGCTTTAATTAGAGTAGCTCCAAGACCCTCACTAATTACAGTACCCACAGCATCATATGTATTCAGGGTTCTGTATTCAAAAATGGTGGCAGTGGCACTTGTTCAACAAGCCTGAGTTAAAGTAACCCCACCACCATTTTCAAGCATGCTGAATACACATGATGCAGAGGCTGCTGGAGCATGCTCATTAGCACACTCCAGCAGGTTTGATTAATCAAGTCTGCTCCAATGTGTGCTAATTACCACATGTTGGAGCAGATATCTGGCATGTATATAGGTGCCCTAAGAAGCTGTTTACAAGTATTTAAGCGTAGGCACAGTTTTGGTTTGAATATCATGCCTTTGCTAACTTCTCTTGCCACTAAATCTAACTTTCTCTGTATTTAAATCTAACTTAACTGTATTTTAGTTACGTAAGAAGGCAAAAAGTTAATGAAGTCAGGCTGCTTTAGCTTATTAATGACTAATGGGATCCCAACTTAACAGCACAGCAGAATAACTGTTTGGTCTGTGGTACTGTATCATGTAAATGTGAGAAGAGTCCACCTTTTTTCTTTATAAGCTTCTGTTTAAAAAAAATGCTGTCTTCATTATCTTAAAACTGAAAACTGTCTCCAAGGATGATAAATGGCTACACTACTTGGGAAGTGGTTTCAGTTAAGATCTTTATTAATTATCTGGAAGAGAAAGTAACAGGACATTAATTAAATTTAGGCATGGCATTAAATTTGGAGCTGTTGACCTATAGGGAGAATAGACAGAATCAATGGTCTTAGAAAGGTTAGATATTGGGTTAGTAAACAGCAAATCCCATCTAGGAAAAATAGTTTGCAAACAGAAACATTCAAAGCTGAATATGAGCCAAGAGTGTGCTCTTGCTGCAAAAAAAGCCAACAGCATCCTGGGTTGTATTAATAAAAGCGTCACTTGCAAATCAAAGGAAGTCATTGTTCTGCTCTGTTTAGTACTAGTGAGGCCTCATATGGAGTACCATGTCCAGTGTTTGGGCCCCACATTTCAAGAAGAATATGGACAGTTTGGAAAGATTTCAGTGCAGGGCAACAAAAATGATCAGGGGCCCGGGAGGCAAGGCTTAAGAGGAAAGTATGGTGTTTTTATAGGTAAAAGGAATGGCAGAAGGAAAGGCAAGTTAATAGCCTGGAGAAGAGAATATTGAGGGTGGATTGAATAACCATCTTCAAATACCTGAAAGATGATTGTAGAGAGGCTGGACAAGGACTTTTCTTTATGGCTGTAGGGGACAAGACTAGTAGCAATGGCTGTAAACTGCAGCAGGGGGAATTACAGGAGATTAGGAGGAATTTAATATGACTACAACCGTAGTCAGGCACTGGAACAGGCTACTTAGAGAAGTTGTGGAATCTTCATGCTTAGAAACTTTCAAAAGCAGGTAGATAGACACTTGGTTGGGACGACTTAGTCAGGGATAACCCTGCTTTGAGCAAGGGGCCACACTACATGGCCTTGTCAGTTCCCTTCTAGCCCTACTTTCCTGTCTACAGAGGAAAGGGAATAAGGTACTGAGACTGCAATAATTCCACTAAAAACAAAAGTAATAGTAGGCAGTACATTTGATATAAATATAAACATGCAGATTTACACAGGGGCAGAAATATAAGATTTGAGACAGTCTGCTATAAACAAGAGAAAGAATCTGTATACAGACTGGTGAAGCCATAATTACATTACTGCACACAGCTCTAGATCGATTGTTCAGATATTGTTTACTGAAAACATACAAACAGTGCTCTCTGGCTTTAATGAAAATTACCAATCTGTGTAGTGTTGCCTTAATATTTTGTGTTATCATGTAATTTATCATTGGGAAAAGAAAGGAAGAGATTTTAATATAAACGTGGCAGGCAATGTAAAAAATGTCTTTTTAATAGAAGAAAATTAATGGCACAAAATATTTGATTATTAACACTTCTGTCATGGGAAATTATTTGAATTTTTTTTTACAACACTTGTTTAACCATTAATAGCATTTAGCTAACTGCATATAACAATTATAAATTCCCATAACTATGAACATATATAGAGCCAAATTCATTAAAAATAAATCACAATAATGACAGGCTTAGGTAACAAAGAAGAAAGGCTTGCTTCCTCATTCACCTAGTGAATGAATGAAGTTGCATTAATATAACAGTGATGCAAATGAACGTAGAATAGCTTTTTAGTAAAAACCCTAGCAGACCTATTTGTATTTCTGAAAGTGTCATGGCTGTGAAAAACAAACATTCAGCTTTTACCTGTGATATTGTTGACTTGGCCAGAGATCTTCTTTACATGAATATACAACTAGCTTTCGAATGCCAGGTGCATAAAAGAAGAACTGTAAAAACAAAGGCATCTCTCTCTTTTTTTCTGTATATCACTTAATAGAAAATTAGGTTATTTTATATCATCACATTTCCTTTTGGCCAGGAGCCAAATACGTTTTGGGTTCTGTTTTGTTTTTTATAGCTTTTTGTCTGTTCATATGTTCTTTCAATCATACCAGTGAAACAGAATATGCAGAGAAGGGAATAGCTGGCTTATATTTCCTGAGAAGTCTGAAGACTATACAACATCAAAAAATAAAGTACTTGCATAAAATTAAAGAGGACAATTCTCATTCAGGATCTTCTTGATTATAGTTCTTCTGCTAGTAAAGTCCAGTTGCTCTAAGGATACTTTCCTCAGCCTGTTCTCGCAGCATGACAAATTTCCTGTCTTTCTTACCACCACTACTCTCCTCACTTTGGAGGTTTACTTTACTAGCTAGATTAACAACCGAGATTTAGGGCCATAACACACATTACATATAGGATGTGTTAACTGCACTTAAAATATAAGCATCCGCACATTCAAGCAAGTTACGACTTTTTGCAGGAGTATTTCCAGATTGTGTTAAGTGAAAATGTGTTCAGCTATTGTCGGACCACTCCACAAAAACAATACAAGGAATTTGTGCTCCCATGAGGTGTCCATTCAAGTTGTAAGGAGCAACAGTATGCAGAGGGGCTGAGTCTCACAGCCCCCCATTCCCTTCTGGGATTACAGAACTGCAGCCTGTGAAGGGCCCAATCCTGCTTTTTCTCCTCACTGAAGGGGCACCAGTGCTGGGGCTGCCCTAGCACCACACTAGAGCCCGGGATGTGTCATTTAGATTGTAGTAAAACTCAGTGAGTGTGTTTGCATGTGTAATTAATGCGCATCAATAAACTCCAGAGTTTATTGCTCCAGAGTTTTTTGCTCCTGAGTGCATGTTTGAATGTGCACCTAGGGATGCTTCAACGGTGTCCACATGCTTTGAGACCCTGGTAGGGGCATGAGGGTGCTTCAGCATATGGGCTGTCTGCTGGCTAGCCCCTCACTGAAGCACCCCGTGCCCCAGCCAGCCCTGTTACCATCTATACGTGCTTCTAAGTACAATAATTTACTGTGCTACCAAATAGTATTTGTGTCTGATGGAACTATCCAGTGGTGCCGTAAATTAGTCCACTGAGCCTTAAGTGCTGTGCATATATAGAAGTTAGATGTTGAAACACACAGCATTGTAAATTTCTAGGTACTCTGCCTCATGGAATCTGGACTCTCAAATTAGGTGCCTAGAGAAGAGTAAGGTGCCTAAGAACAGGAGACCCAGAAACCAACATGCTGGACAATGAACTGCCCATGTTACCTAGAAGGAAATGAAGGAGAAACCTTCACTAAGTCTTGACTAAAGGGATTAGGTGCCTACCTATGGGCTGAGGGAAGTGTCTCTCTCCTCAGGATTTAAAGCTGACACCCCTCTGCTGGAATGACTACCTGAGACCTTTCTTTAAAAAACAAAGATAATGTCCTTTAATTCAAGAGTGATAAGACCAACCATTAGAGTGAGTGTTCAGTCTCTCTCTTCTTGAAGCTCGTCTACTTTGCTGTAATTAAAGTGTGGTCCCCACCCCTGGAGCATGTGTAAAAGTGCCCTAGGTGACCATATAACTCAGAGGTAAAGGCACTCATCTGAAAGGTGGGGAGAGAGATCCTATTTACTGTTTTAATGGAGATTCCAGGCAAAGTGGAATAGATGTCACTGGGCTGAAACTCTAAAGAACTGGGGTCTGTTCCTTGCTGTGCTACAAGCAACTTCTGACTTATCCTCTGTGCCATTACTACTCTTCTGTAAAACACAGATAATATTGCTCTCAAAGGCAGTATGCTCAAAAGACCTAGTTGTCATGGGTGACTTAAATTACCCAGACATCTGCTGAGAGCAGTTGGCCAGGTCTGCCTGTTCACGTAGGTCCTTAACCTGCATACAGGACCTGCATCTAACACAGGAGGTATGCAGTCCCACTAGGGGAGATGCCTTACTTGACTTGGTCCTGGCCACAAGGGAGGACTTGGTGGGGGATCTACAGGAACAAGGTAACCTAGGTGACAGTGACCACCAGTTGATAAGGTGGGAAAGACAACTAGTAGGGCAGTAGTTCTAGACTTCCGGAAGACCAACTTCAATGAGCTCAGGAGATTGGTTAGGGTGGGACTGAGGGGTAATCACATGTGTGAGATGGGAGTCCAAGAAGGGACCCCTCATGGGACTGATCCTACAGGCACAGAGGGACACCATCCTAATACATGGAAAGGGAGGCAAAAGAGCCAAAAAACCTTCTTAGCTGAGCAGGGAAATCCAGGAGAGCCTGCAGAGGAAAAAAGAGGCCTACAGGCTGTGGAAGCAGGGGGCAGCCACCAAGGAGGAGTATACCTGCTTGGCTTGCACTTGCAGGGAAGCAGTGAGGAAGGCCAAAGCAGATACAGAACTCAAGTTGGCAACAAAGATTAAGGATACCAAAAAGTCCTTTTTTAAGTATGGAAGGAGCAAGAAGAAGGCACAGGGTAATATAGGGCCCCTACAGCATGGACTATGGCAACTCATAACTAATAGGATGGAAAAAGCAGAGCTCTTAAATAATTTCTTTGCTTCTGTTTTCCTGGATGTGGATACAAATACACCTCCCAATGAGCCTTTAGTTTGGAATGAGAGTAATACCAATCCACCAACAGTTGGCACTGACCTAGTGAAGAGGCACTTGGAAGGCTTGGATGTATTTAAGTTGGCAGGACCTGATGATCTTCACCCAGGGGTACTAAAGGAATTGGCGGATGACATAGCAAAACCACTGGTGGGACCGTTTGAGCACTCATGGCACTCGGGACAGGTCCCAGAGGACTGGAAAAGGGCCAATGTGGTCCCTATTTTCAAGAAGGGGAGAAAGGAGGACCCGGGTAATTATAGGCCAGTTAGCCTCACCTCTATTCTCGGCAAGACCTTAGAAAAAATCATAAAGGATTACATTTACAGGGGGCCAGTGGGTAACACAATGTTAAGGGGCCACCAGCATGGGTTTATAGCAAGCAGATCTGCTCATATATTATACAGATAAGCACCCTATAATAGCAGTATTCAGACAAATTAAATGATTAATAACTAATATGTAGCACTGATACAGGAAAGCATCCCTATTTAGGGTGGAGCTTAAACATCTGCTTAACCATACATACTTGCAGAGAGAAAGAGAAAAACAGGAATTAGATTTTCTTCATAATTTGGTTCTCAACAAGTTCTGAATGCTAATATGGCAATACGCTGTGCATTGGCAACATGTAGGGGGTGCACGTGGCTGCAGGTGCACCCCCTGGAAGTCCAGCCATGAAAAGGAAAGTGCCAGCAGAAGTGCACTTCTGATTTTGCCGCTGGCTTGGTGATTGACCGCTGGCTCCCTTGTGTCAATGATCTGGTGCCCCCCACAACTCGGGAGGCACCAGTTGCCCATGATGCTGTGAATATGCGTGCACTTCAGTCAGGTAATTTGTGGTTATCTTATATATTTCTGGTGTTCAAATTAATCAAAATTATGTTGGTGTCCTTGAATTCTTAATGGTACGTGATAAGTTAATACTGTCGATCATTTCAGTACTTAGGGGGCACGTCCAGATGTGTGTGGATATTTGGCTCTCTGGGGACAAGTAGTGGTGGTTCACTTTCCTCTGCCACTTCTTGAACCTGGGGAATGCCTGTCCCATGTGTGCTCTGGCACGCAGCAAGTTACCACAGGTGGGGAAGGGAAGCCAGGGGCCAGCCTAGTGCCCCAGCAGCCTTACCTGGGGTCCTGGGAGCCTCTTGGGGCTCCAACCACAGCAATTCTTCTACACAGAGCCTGGCTGGCAGTGGAGCATGGCTTTGGGAGGGCCAACTCCGTTTTTCAGCAGTGTGCACTGGCCAAGTGTGTGTTGCTCTGGGGTTTTTTTCGCCCTTTGTAGTCCTAACTCTGGCTTGACTACATCTGCATTTTTTTCCATGTCTATGGCTCATCTTGTTTCCCTTATGAAGCATCTATGCTCAGAGTGGGAAAACAGGCACAATAAAGGATAACAAATGTTATCCATGCCTGTTTCAATTATCTGTGGTTTTCCTGTAAGCAAAGTGCTTGGAGAAATGTAAAGAGGTTTTCACATGGCATTATAAATATTATGAATACCTCATAGGTAACACCACTGTCAGTGCCAGCGTCCCATGGTATCAGATCCTGAACAACTTTCTGAACCCAGCCGCAATCCTTGGTACAGAGGTCTTCAGCTGAGAGTCCAACATTCCAGTCAGGGCTGGGTCCCAGCATGGTAAGGAAGGACATGAGATGACGATGCCTGTCTACAGAAAACTCAGCAGAGGGAGCAGCTCTACTGCAAATAGGAAACAGGAAAACAACATTAGCTGTTGAAATAAAGTTTGTCATTTGTTCAGCTCTGAAACTTGTGCTTTAAAAACAGAAAGAGTTAGCACAAACGTGACAATATGCATCTGAAGACAAATAGAGAGATGGGACAGAGTGAGGGCATGACACAACTCTAGAACATTATATCTTTTTCAGCAGTAAGCCTTCCTTTATGCATTATTTAATGATATAACTTTTACTGCATTCAAGGATGTGTAGAGTTTATGTTGTGTCTCAGGGTGTTAGAATGAAGAGCTGCATAAGTACCCTTTATTTCTTAACCCTGGAAAAAAGACTGTCAGGCAGGCTCTCATATACTGTAACAAACTATGAAATGTTTGACTGCCAGAATATTTTTATCCAGACAGAAGAACTATGAAACGTTTGGTTGTCAGGATGTTTTTATCCAGGCAGGTCTTACGGTTGCAGTTTAAAAAGTGCTTAAAAGCACAACTTTGTAAAGCAATCATTAGTTAGCTTTTAGTGCTTATGTAAGTAAGAGATTGATGATGCTGGTCAGGCCCAGAGAAGGCAGCCAGGCGTTATGCAATATTCTGCTGATGTACGTCAATGAAGATGTGCAAACACCCCTACTTGCCCGGTTCTTGCCAAAGATGTTCTTAAGGAGAAACTGTTAATCGCATTGAATGATGCAGGACTTGGTGATCTAGACCAATAATTATCAAATTCCTATTCCATGAGAAACAAATATAAACTGAGACCACCATCTACATATGTGCATCTAAAGCATTAACTCATTGTGCCACCTTTCCCAAAACAACTTCTTGGTTGCTTTAGATATAATTTTGCGCTTGCAACTAATCTAGATCTGACAGTTTGGCTCAGTCAAACTCTGAGTTCAATGGGAGTTTACCTCAATTGAAATATTCAGACCAAAGTACACTCAGTTTTTCCATCAATCCCAAACCAAAGCTATCTTTTTGCTATGGATTTTAAAAAGTTATTCATTTTTTCTCCAGAACTTGTTACTTTTGTTCACCCATATCCTCTGTGTTGTGGAGTTATGTTTGCAACATATATATACACTATACTTCTCCCCCAGTCTGTAGGAATTTATTTTTCTATAAGAGGTTGTGTCATTGAAAAAGAAAAAAAATGAATTTATATATTTCCACTGATCCTTAGCATTGTTTACAGAACACCTAGCTTATTCAAAATGAGAAAAGCCCAAAAAACACATTGTATTTTTGGTGTACTTTGTATAAACATGGTTTAATTTCAAACTTGAGTTGACTAAGTTATGGTGTCCATGTCCGCCTTTGAAAGCAAATCATTCAAATAGGAGCCTTAACAGAAAGTTGCAATTCAAGAAATTTAATGATAAAAAGTTTGTTTTGGCTCTCCCTACCATAAAGCCCACAGCAACAGTCTTTATGGTAGTTTCAAACTGTTGACTGGATTGACTTAAATACCCTAGATAGACTGTGAAGACCTTGTTCATGCTGAGTAGAATTCCATGCTGACTACCCTAAGACAATTTGTGTAGTACAAATAAAAATTATAGTAAGGTACTATACGAAGCTTTGGTCACTTATTTGATTCAGCTGATATTCGGCCCCCGAAACTCCACATCTCCCCCCTCCTCCCGCTCAGTGACTGGTTCCTCCTGGGTCTGGCAGGGGCACCTGGGGTCCCCTCTGTGGCCAATCACCAAGCCGGGGTGGGGGGGCGATGCAGGGTGGTCCACCTGTCAGACGCTCCATCAGTCCCACCATCTCAGCATTCATGAGACATGCCTGGTACCTCGAGGTATGTAGAAAAAACATTTAAAACTGTGACTATGGCCAAATCACTGCTTCTCTGAATCAGCATTGAATTTTCCGATTTGGACTCAGCCGAATCGAATCGGGACAGTAATCTGAATCAACAAATTGAATCACTGTCCTCAATTTGGGCGGAATCCAAATCTGAATAAAATATGGTTCATTTTGCACACCCCTACTGTGTAGCATGAGTAAAAGTATCAAAATTGGTCTCTGAATAAAATATTTTTGATATACAATACCTCTGAGTTACATGCTGGTGCTCATAGACTGCCAATAGACTAAGATAACAAAAGGATGTTACTGGCATACAAAAATAGTTTCTGAGCATGCCCTATAGGCATTTTACAGTGAATACTGAGAAATAAACAGACTTTTGAGCAAATTAAGGTATTTGAATACATGGCCCTCAGATGGACGGTATGTACACACTGCATATGTAGATAGCAACAAAAGCTATTTCAGACATTTTGATGAAAAACTTATGTGGATTTAGTTATTAGTCTCTAACACCTTCAATCTCTTTATAAAAACAGCTGAGAAATTGCATGTATAGAAATTACAATGTAACGGTTGGTTATATAATTATTGTTCTTTTTTTTTTTTTAAGGAATACCATGATGCTAAATCTTTCTCTAACATATGCTGTGTACAATGAGAAACAAAGTCCTCAATACCTGAATGTCAGTGACCACAATATGATTCACAGAATTTAAGCTGGAGAAGAATCTGGTCCATAATATGTAAGAATATACCAAGACACAACTAAGCAATCTACCCTGATAGGTTATATTGCAGCTGAGCAAATGTTTTCTGAACGATCAGCTGCTGAGGGAAATCCTAGGTTTTAATTCTTGCTATCCCAAGGATTTGTTGCACAGGCTTGGGCAAATCACTGTAAATAATTCTGTTATCCACGGAATAACAGATTCACTTTCTATGCCTACTCTGGAGCATAAGTCTGTTGGGGTAAAGCGCCAAAAATGACTTTTAGGAAAGGGAAAGGGCCCAAGACAGCAACCCTGCATTTTCAGAATCTGTTGATCCAGTTACAATGTTAATTGCCAACATCAGCATCAATGGTTCAAACCAGTCTACTAGATCTGAAAACCAGACACTGGGAATCTTCAGTCCCTAAATTGAACTTTATAGATTAAATCTCTATATCTCTAAAAATAACTCATTAGCTTGTAAATTTTAAAAGTGTGTGATGCAGAATTAAGAAAACGCAGTATTTCAACTCTGCCATTAGTTAATCATGCATAGTGCTCATTCCTCTTATTCCACTTCCAAATTTTGTCAGGTATAATTGTAAATAGTAACAGAATATCCATGCAAAAATGGACCATATTTCCATAATACTGCTAAACCATTCAGTTTGTATGCAGTATTTCTTCAGCCTCTGTAATCCGGAAGATAAGGATCGCTGTTCTCGTGTATATCCACTTCCTAGATGCAAGTATAATGATAATGACTAGGGTGTGTATTTTATTTAAAAAATAGAATTAAAATGTCTAGCATCTGCAAGGATGAAGAACTCATAAAATTGAACCCAAGTCTTTCCACAGAGTTCTGCTAATATATCTGATTCCTCATCAAAAGTGTCTTCTGCTCATTCTGAACCTCCAGGGAGAAAATAGCATAACTCATTCAATATGTAGGTATACATAAGTTAGATGTCCCAAATGTTATTAAGGAAAAGACCCACAAAAGCCCTCTGGTTTTTCATCTTACAGACAGGTTCCTAATGCTTTTTTCATTCTAGTGTTAATGTCTGAAGTAGTAAGAAATCCACTACTTCCTTTGGATGACTGTACTACCTTTAAATAGATTTCACCAGTAGATGATCACCTTGGCTAGGGACAGACATTCAAAAAGCCTGAGCCTGAATTGATTCAATCTTTGCAGGTTAATCTAATCTGGCTAGGCTAAATCAGTTTGTAACTGTACAGACATCCCCGACATGCAGGCACATGCTTGCAGTGGCTCAGGCTAGAAGCAGCCTTCCCTTCCCTTCCACAGGACTGAATTGAGGGGGGCATGGCCAGGCCCAGCAGAATTAGGGAGGGGTTCCTCCCCTCTTTGATAACAGAGCATTTATCACCTCTGTTAGCAGCATTTATCACCCCATCAGAAATCCAACAACTTCTCTCATTAGTTCAAGCTTTTCTTCAATAAAGAATGTAGAAGTAATTGGCTTACTTGATTAGAAAAAACAGACAAAAACCAGAAATGCTGATACTGCTTAATTCAAATGTTCCAAGATAAGGAATCCGCATTCCTGCATTCCTTGGGTTATCTTGATATCTTGCCCTGTGTATT
>NW_017728947.1:19462551-19464245 GCF_001723895.1 Crocodylus porosus
TTTAATCTCTTTCTCTGTCGTTAGTATAAATATGCTTGTAAACTTAGAGAGTCTGAGAAATCCTTTGAAACAGACAAGTGGGTGATTCCCCTTGCTGTATGGAATTCTCTCTGTGATCACAGTATAGCCTTAAATAAAGAAAAGCTGGCTCTGTCATTTCTTATTCAACCACAACATGAAGTTTGATTTCTTCCACAAGAAGGAATGGAGGGATATTACTAGCTGAGCTGTTGACTCCAAAAAGTCCTAAGCCAACACTCTTGTCTGTCACAACACGGACAGTAGCCAGCATATGGCCTCCTAGCTAATGTTGTGTGTCAGGGAGTGGTGAGGCAGGGAGGAGAGAGCAAGAGGAAGCCAGGAAGATGCTATTGTACCTGCAAGTCTCTGTCAGAGATGCAACCAGGGAGCAAAGGGGAAGGGTCAGCCCTGCTGTGAAGCAGAAAGTATGCCAGGATGCTGGGGGAGTCTGATTTAACTTAAATCAGCAAGCGGTCTGGGACAGATATTGCATAAACTGGTTTGACCCAAATCAGTTAAGTCTGATACTACATTCAAGCAGATTTATCTTAAACCAGTCCCAGCCATTTTGAAACTGGTTTATGTGCACTGAACTTTTGTTCTGTTATAGGTTTAAACCAGTTTCTGATCATTTAAACTCGTTTATGTGTGTAACAGGGAGACACTTCCCTGTTACAGGAACATCCAGGAAAAGCACCCATTTTGTTGAGAACTTTCTGTCTGACCTGTGGAACTGAGCGACTGTTTGCCCATCCAGGATACTAAATACCCGTTATGGACTTTGGTGAAGTATCCATTACTTGCTGACAGTGGTGAGGTGTTCAATCAGATTGAGATAACAAAAGGCTTAATTGCCAATTAAGTCTTTACAACTGGCAGCAGACAACCAGAGAATGACAACAGCCGGGTGGAAACATTGTATAAAGTACTGCCAGAATGATCAGCACTTCGCTGGAAGGGGAAGAGGAGCCAAGGTTTTAGACACCAGAGACGGCAAGCAGGCGATGAGAGAGAGAGATTCACCAAGAATTTCTTGTTGATGTGGTGAGTGCTGGGCATCTGGACCGTTGGAAGACAAATTGCTGATTCAGCCAGATGACTGCAATTCAGTCTGGATCCGTTGCTGTGATCTGATAAACAGGGTAGGCTTGCAAATGCCCACCTGGTGAGTGTTCATTGCGGGACTGATAAGTGAATCTGGAACTTGTAGGGAGAGCCGGCTAAGGGAACTACAGCTGGTGGCTAGCTGAGTTACACTTCTTGTGAGCAGGCACTGCTGATGCTCGTTATTAAAACTAAGTGAGCATTCCTCTCATGTGGTGTCCCCCTTTCATTACTCCCATCAAAGTCATGGCAGGAAAGATTAACACTGAAATGAGAGAAGAGGAAGCTATAATACCTTATTGTGTGCCCTATAAGAAGGATACGCTTACAATGTGTAACTTCTGTCCCTAGCCCCACAGTTCAGGGGTGTTTGGATCTAGCACTGTCAGTCCAACATGTAGAAAGGAGCAACTATAAAAACAAGATCTAAATCTAGGTTCAAGAATTGGGAGGGTTGTGGGGAGAGGGCCTGTTTCATAGATTTCATAGATTTCATAGACATTAGGGCTGGAAGGGACCTCGGGAGATCATCGCCAGCCCCCTGCCCGAAGGGTAGGAAGTCAGCTGGG
>NW_017728947.1:19464345-19480336 GCF_001723895.1 Crocodylus porosus
GTACTTATTTAATAGGTTGGCTTTTTCCTGGGCGTCAGTTGTCAGTTGCCCCATCTGGTTTAGCAGGGGTCCAACATTGCCCTTGCTTTTCCTCTGGCTCCCCACATATCTGAAAAAGGACTTTTTGTTGTCCTTGATGCTTGAAGCTAGTTGGAGTTCAGCTGCAGTTATCTCCATGGCTAAGTGCAGACATTCAAAAAGCCTGAGGCTGAACTTATTCCATCTTTGAAGGTTAGTCTAAATTGCATAGATTGAACTGATGAGCAACTGAGCAGACATTCACTTTTGATTCTAGAAATGCAGCCACAGGCTTGCAGTGGCTTAGGCCAAAAGCTGAGGAGCACTAGAGCATGCCTCCCTGCTAGGCTGGAACAAACAGCTTGGGTTAAGTCTAGCGCACCCACCCTGCGAGGGGGATGGGCATTTGCAGGGGAGGTACAACGCATTCTGGAATGCTGAGGGACTGTGAGTTAACTTGAATCTGGAGGGTATCTGGGACACAAGTTTAATAAACTGATTTAACCTGAATCAGTTAAGTCTGATACCACATCCATCCAGGTTTATCTTAAACTGATTTTGGCCATTTTGAAAGTGGTCTGTAGTGGTTCAGTGCACTGAACTTCAGTTGTGTTACATACTTGAATTGGTTTCTGATCACTTATATTGGTTTGAATGTAATTTCTGTCTCTAGCCCATGTGAGTTGGCAGTGCCTGCCAGTGTGGGATCCCTGGGGCCCTTCATTCTAGCAACCCCTCTATATCATGCCCCACTCATTCATCCTTAGTTATGCTATGAGATGCAAGTCCAAAGCACTAAGTGACAGCTTTGATTCTAAGACTACAACTGGAGTGCATACATCTGTAGTTTGAAGCAGACACAGTATTTTTTCACTCTGGATATTTATCTCACTGTCCCTGTTGACAATTCCTGTCACATAATACAGAACAAAGCAAAGGAACAGCTATTGCCATGCATCCTGATGCTCTTTTATACTATCTTTTTAAAAAATCTTACTATGATTTAGCCCACCAGCATTTGGAGTGAGATAGTAGGTTTCCAAGAAGTGCTGCCACTTCTTCAGTCTCTGGAGAGTTAAAAGCTGCACAAAACTGGTTTCTCTTTGTAGGGTTTGCCATCACTGAAAAACCAACCTAGTAGTTATATCACCAGTATAGAGATGTAGGGCAGGCATTGACATTCCAATGGAAAATTCTACTTGCTACAAGCATTTATTTTGACTGTTGAATCAGTACTGCTATGTCTACAGTGGTGCTAATGAAAGTGGGGAGAAGGAAGATGATCATGTGATTTAAGATGATTTTTGTGGACAGAAATAGCAAAACATAGTATTATCTTTACACAAAATATTATGTATTATTATCAGTAGTATGTCATACCCAAAGTCCATTTTGCTGGTTGTCTTTGTCTGATCACTGTATGAGGATATGAAGGAAAGACGATGAGCAGGGATCTGAAGTCTTTGGAACAGATAGATAGTGAGACACAAGGAAACCAGGTCTAATTATACTAATAACTTTCCCTTATACTGTTGCATGTATTGAATGTTGATCATATGCTTAGAGATGCACCAAACATGGGAAGTGATACAACTCCTGCTGCAATGACTTTACAGTCTCAAATATTACCTTGCAGCTAAGGATGTCTATTTTAAAGATGAGGTTCAGGAAGGTTAAGTGACTTTCTGTAAGCTGGTCCTAGGGATGTGTGAAAAGTGCATTAGCACAGGTCTTGGTCTTGACCTGCAGCAGATCTTCAGCAGCCAAAGTGTTATGGCTGGCAGCTACAGCAATAAATATTTATTTCTTGTTTCAAAAGGGAAGAAAATTGAAAGACTGAAAATGGTAAAACCTTTCTACTTGCACCATCAGAGCCTTCCAGATTCCCTCTAATTTGAAAGAGGCAAAGCAAAGTCAAAAGCAGCATAGCAAAGGTTACAACAGCAATACTAGCAAGCACTTTATCTTTCCCTGTGTGTTGCACTGAGAGAATGCAGCAGTGGTAAATAGTTCACTTGTTTTCTAAAGACCTAGCCTAATTCCAATAATCCACCCCTAGAATCATTTTATATTGCTGTTCCCATCCTCCTAGTCCCAACAATCAACAGCAAATGTTTGGCATTAAAAGAGACACCCAAGCCACTTTCTAATGCCTCCAGGATACTGACAGACTCATGGAAGAAAATTATTATAGGCCAGGTCTCGCACCATTGAAGTCAACGGAAATATTGTTATTGGATTCTATATATACATAATCATAAAAGCCATACATTTGTATTGCCCTCATTAATGCAATTAGATATAATGTTTTTTAAGCACTTCAACTTATGTACAGACTGATTTTGAACACAGAGAGCAAAGGGGATGTTGTCTACATTGCAAGTTGCAGTGTAACAGATGCCTGAGCTAACTTTAAACTACAGGTTTCCCTCGATTTATGCAGTACATGCATTCCCAGAAAACTATGCATAAACTGAATTCACATAAAGCGAACCCAGTTTACAATGTAAGAAATAGGGATATGTTCCCACAGTGGTGAGGGAGGGAGGGAGTAAGGCTGGGACCAGAGAAGGGCCAGGGGGAGGGGTGCAGCGCAGCCCGTCGGCTGCTTCTGGGGCTGCAGCAGGGAGCAAAGCAGAGGAAACTGTGAGTGGATGTGGGGCAAGGGACAGGGGAGGGTGCAGTCCTCGCTGCTACATACACCCCAGTAGGGCTGCGGGCTGGGAGGCTGCGCGGGGCTCTTCCTGGGGGCGCATGCCCACAGATGTGTGCATGGGAGGAGAGCAGGCTGTCACTGCAGGCTGGGGCTGGCAATGGCACTGGGCTCTTCCCAGCAGTTGGGTCAGGCTGCGGCGATGGGAGAGGAGCTGCTGCCACCCCAAAATTCACAGTAGCCCCCCAACCTGCCCTCACAGCACTGCCACTGGGAACAATCCAGCATAGCCCCATGGCCTGCAGTCCTCCTGGGGTGCACATAGCAGCAAGAGTCATGTCCCCCCCGTCCCCAGCCCCATACCCACTCACAGGTTCCTCTGCTTTGCTCCCTGCTGCAGCTCCAGGAGCCGTCAACAGGCTGTGCCATTCCACTCCCCCCCGGCCCTTCCTCTACAGACTTACCTTGCCATGTCCTGTGCCCCTGCTTCTTCCCACTCACCCCGACTCCTGCTGTAGCAGCCCTGGGAGCAGCTGACACCACTTATCTGCACCACGGCATTGCACAGCCCAGGGGCTGGGGTGAGTAGGGACAAGCAGAGCCCCAGAGCCAATCACATAAGAATGAGTTTACCTTTCATATAACAAATTTGTGGTATAACAAGGGTCATTGTATAAGAGTGAATTTACATACACGGAATCCACATAAATTGAGGGAAACCTGTAGCTAGTTTAGGTACCAGCAGACTGCAGTTTAATATAGAGATGCCTGAACTAACTTTAAACCAGCTAACTGAGGTACTAGAAACAGTCAGCAGCAGCAGTGCAGCACTCTGCTCAGGCTAATCTACCCTGCTTTTCATAAACTAAAATTGTGTTAGAGATTCTTGCTACAACAGAGACATGAGGTAAAGCCTTAACCAACTTTAGTGATGCCAAGGTAGTACTGACTCGTGAGAATTTTAGCAGCCTCCATTTTGGCTGTGGTTAAAGAACAATACCAGTGGGAGTAAATGGAGTGTTAGGAAGGGGAATGTGAGAATGAAACATGCACAAAACTAATTGTTATGATAGTTGTTTGAAACTAGGATGGGCTTCCAACACAGGTGATAAGAGTCAAATACTTTTAGATTATGTTGGGAAAACTTGACTGGCTCCATGGAAGTTAAAGATATGTAAAGATATGAAGCATAAGGTGATCTGGGATAGCTGGTCTCTTTGTTGTTTGGGAAAGGGCTGTATTAGGGTATATGCACTGTAAGTGTGTTAGTAGGACAAAAGGCTTCTTGAATCATATACTTACATTGGAATCTGAGATTTGAACAAATTGAGAGTTTCTAGCCTTTGTGGATGTAAAGAAAATCTTGAAAACATCACTTGGATGTAACTGATGCAGAGATGTCTGCACAAGACCTTAAATAACAGTTCTCAGAGGTATGAACTTCAACTTAAGCTTGTTGAAACCAAGACCCACTGTTTTGCAGGTATCAAACATTTCCACCCCTACAAGAGCCTCCATGTGTAACAGGAAGAGAACAAAACAGTGGGATTGAGATCTGACTCATGAAGATTCACCTTCTTTGATGAGATAAGGACAGGGACATTTTGCTGTCAGTTGTGCCTCTAATGTAAGGAGGAGACCTCTACTGCCATACTTGCTGAATCAGTGGCAGAGATGATAGGGTGGATGGGGCCCTATATTGCTGCCCCTGCCTCTGTGCTAGCTCTTGTCATGCATGTTCATAAGAAGGTCTGCCGGGCGTGTCCAGGGCTTTGGAATTTTTCATTTGGCCCTTATGCCATAAACAATATTTTGCTATTCAGAAATTCTCCCCATCACATGCACACGATTGGAAGTGTGTGTATCTGTCTGCATGCTTGGCATTCATACTTTTTCTCTTCTCTGACAACTTTTTTAAAGCATTACAGAGTTTACAATATAACTGCTTTTAAAATAAAAGTACTTACACATGATGTAAATGTCAGACCAATTCTATATCAGGAGGGCCCCCAGGTTGCTTTTGGGTCCATACAACTGAGAGAACCATTTTAGGCTACTTGCCCAGAAGCACTACCTGAACACTACAGATAGGTACTTTAATATAAACTCCTAATGGCAACTTACAAGTCTTCACTATAGCACAGACTGAAATAGAACATGAAGGGTGACTGTGCAGAGATAGCCCCTAGGAAAAGACTTAAGTAGAACTAAATAAATCAAAGTGCCAACTATAATAATGAAATTACTAGGGGACTGCACATCTAGAAATCCCAGGGTGATCATGCCTCTCCACACAACATCCAACAGCTTCTTAGAAGTCAGTTAGTAATATATTAGCAGTCTTCCTGAAATATTGTCTTCTGAGTCTCACTGCAGCATACCAGAAATCTAGAGGTGAAAGGGCTCCTATACACGTGCACGAAGCCTGCTCCGAGGCACTGGAAAGCCAGCATGTCAGAGCAGACTCAATTAATCAAGTCTGCTGGAGCATGGAAATTGGCATGCTCCATCAGCCTTCCACATCATGTGTACCAGTGTCTCTGCACTGAAAAAATGGCAGTGGTGCACTTTGAAATAAAACATGTTCAACGATCTTTAGTTCAAATGTGCCCCGCCACCATTTTTTCAGTGCAGGGATGTGTGGTGATGCTGATACATGTGACGCACGGGTGCTTTTAATTAACGCAACTTACTAATTAAAGCGCTCAGTGCCAATTCCCACAGCACGTGTAAAAATGCCCGAAGAGCCTCTCAAGCTATCTAGTATTGGTCTACAGTTTTCATAGAAGTTTCCCTCCAGTATGCTTTAGAGTGGAATTAAGAAGGAGACTAAATCCAGTGAATCATGTTATCCAATATAAGAGGGTGGCATTAGATACAGAAACATCACTTGTGCTAATAAAACAGTATTACCATTCTTAAAGAAGTAAGATGTTGTGGAATGGTCATGTGACAAGACAAGCTACATATCTCATGGCGGCTGTAAATAAACTATCCATGATAACTGTGGCTCAACAAGACTAACATCCTTCTGTTTGGAGGTTCTCAGTTCTTCATGAGGACAACCCCTCCGGTTACTGTCTGAAAGATGTCTTTATCCAGACTCATGTTTGACATGTCACTGACACAAATGCCACTTTGTGAATGCAAACGCATCTTATAGTTTGTTGTTCTTGAACTGTCAGCTCTATATAGTTCACCAGCAGCAAGCACCTACACAAGTTCTGTTTTCCTTGCCTGAAACTTAAGGAGTATGAGAAATGAGCACAAAAAAAAGCTCTTTATGAGAAGAAAGAAATGAAGAAAACAAACAAAATCTGTAACTAAATAAAAAACACTGGCCACATCTACATGTGGCCGTATGGAGCCTTTGTTACTGTGCTGTCATTCAGTACTTCCTTTTGGAAGTACTAAAAGATGGCGCAGTAACAGCCCATACTGCACCATGCCAGCCGCGCACAGTTATTTTTGGCTGCTACATTGCTGTAGCAATGTGCTATAATAAGGGTAGCGCATTACTATGATGACGTAGTGGTAGTGTCATGGTTTTTGCTAACGAACACTATGTCACTGTAGCCCATCGTTATGGCACCGTAGTGTCTTTTGTAGATGTGCCCATTGATCTCCTAAAGCTCAGCAGCTGACAGAATAAATTAAGCAGCTTATTATGAAAAGAGTTTCGGAAGTCATGTAGATGAATAGGAGCAAGGAAAGGACAAGACACAATTTCATCACCAGGTTTCGAGTTGAACGTAAAGATAGCAGTTTGTAATTTCAGAGAGGGGAAGGCTTGCTTAGCAAATGGAAACCGCTGACAATCTTCTGAAATATAAAGCAGATAAATCTTTAATTTAATTAATAATTGTAATATGGGCATATCCCAGAAAACTTAAAAACTAAACTATTGCAAAAAGATGAACACTGAGAGGCAGATTTTCTTCCATTATTGGGTGTCTGAGTGGACCTAAGCGTGCATTCATTTTAGCTTGTTCTAGTCTCCGAACAACTGTTGAAACATAAGATGGGTAAGTCTCTGCCTCACTGTGGCACTGAACAGGGTGGAGTAAAATCAGACTTAGACAAAAATGTGCATATATACTTAACTGAGCGTCATGTATAAATAATGTGAAGATTTTTCCTTTTTCTGGAGATTCCTCAAATATTCTTACAGAGCTATGAGGACAGTTTTGAAACACTGATTGGTCTTACATCTTATATTCTTTGCAGTTTGGTCAGCGATCTCCTAAGTACAGTATCCCACATGAATCTGCAAGTCCTTGTTTTGATTTAAAAGTACATATTCATTTTTGTTCTTCATGAGAACGGGCTCAGATCATTTATTGCTCAGTTACAATCAAATAATATCTCAAATATCTTTTTCTGCCATCTGGCATTATAATATGATATCCAGGGCCGGTTAAAGAGAAAGCCAAAAAAGCACTCCTATAAGAGTTCTGTAGTTTTTAAAATTGTGTACCCTTTTAAAACCAAAATGCAATAGGCTGTCATTGTAGTATGACATGAGAAAGGCATGCAGGTCTGTGCTAGAGGAAGGTCTGGAGGGAAATTCTATGGATCACAGGTCAATCCACATGGAAGGCTACCCCTGCTGCTTCTTTAGGAGTGGTATTACCACCAAGGCATTGCTTATATGTGCACACTTTCTTCTTAGACAGAGAGAGTGTGGAGCAACTCTATGGAGGCATTTCAAAAGGAAATTCTCCCAGGTCACAAAGGAATATAGTGGTTCTGTCCCCAACAGCAGCCAGTTATTTCTCCATATCTGCAAAGCTCTGACCATGTGATGTTTGAATTGAGAGGCATGAGGCTGATTCTCTTTGCCACATGTACATGGCAGGAGGCATGACTCTGGGATCACACATTAGATCCAACTGCGCCTTATTACTGGTGTAGGGCAAGCCCGATCTGGGCATGGGCAATTGGTGCTGCCTTGTGCCCCTCCAGTGACTAGTCCCGCCAACTGGGCTGGGGAGGAGGAGTCCCCCATGGGCGATCCTGCAGACTGGGACAGGGGTGCTGAGCAAAGTTATCTTGTGGACAGGAGTCCCCCATAGGAGATCCTGCAGATGGGGTGGGGGGCCTCTGTGGGAGATTCTAAAGACTGGGGGGGGACAGGTCTGGGAGCAAGCATCCTACACATTGCCACTGGATCTGGGGCTTTCCCTGCATTGGAAGAAGCAGGCACCTGAGAGGGTGGCTTCTAGCAGTGAGGACAATGCACAGCCAGAACCAAGAGCCCCATCAGCTGGGTGAGGTGCAGTCAGAACCAAGAGCCCCATGTGGGCCTGGGGCTTTCATGTACTCCTGAACCCTGGGTACCATGGCAAATTCAAGTGATCTGAGCCCATTCTCATGAAGAACAAAAATGAATGTGTACCTGATAGCAACCAGCTATAAAATAAGTACACATTTTTGAGGTTTAACTTCATTGCTGGCTAGAGTTTTTAATCATGTGATAGTTACTTTGCATGTATAGCTTGTCTAAGGGTAATTGTGCAGTTAATCAGTTAATTGCACAAAGCCTGTAATGTGTAGAGGATGCCTTGAAGCCACTACAGCAAAATGATTTCTAATCCTGTCCTGCTGTATCTCTATGGATATGGTAGGAGAATATAATAATCAGAAACTTCATTTTTACTTCTCTAGTGAAAGCAATCCCTGGCAAAAGGTCAGAACATAGCCTATACATCACTTACATTCTATCTAAGTGTCAAAATTGGGCTTATGTGGTGCAAAGACCATGTACTATTGAGAAATGAATTTCAGCCTCAAAAGACTTTATGGCATACAGCCCTCTAAAGCATTCTTCCACTGGCACAACTGCATACAAACTACATAAGGTATTCAGTCAATTTCAAGATGCCTGCTTACAGAGGCCAGACAGTGATATCTTTGGGCATCTATACACGTACATTTTTATAGATCCAGCACACTGGAGCAGACGGCATTGCTTGCAGTTGTATAAGTCGGTGCTGTATCACTTGCAGTTGTATAAACAGTGAAATGCACATCAGCAAAGATAAAATGGCAGTGGTGTGCTTTTGAACTAAAACATCTATGTGTTTTAGTTTAAAAGCAGACCGCTGCCATTTTATGTGTGCTGGTGCACATTTCATCACTTATACAACTGTAAGCGATTCAGCACTGGGTGCTTTGAAAAGCACCCAGCACTGCAATGCTTGCATGTGCAAAAATGCCCTTTGTACTTACCCACAAATTTTACTCGGAAACTCTGTGTTTGCTTCCATTGCTTACAGTTGGACCATTCCTGATATGAGGTACTACCCAGTGGATACATCTACATATGCCCCTGACCATGCAGGTGGTACTGTGCAGTCATTTAGTACTTCTTAAATTACTACCCATGATGTAAATGTCAGACCAATTCTAGATCAGGAGGGCCCCCATATTGCTTCCAGTTCTATACAATGGAGAGAACCATTTTAGGCTAAAGCAAGTACTAAATGACTGCACTGTACCTGCTGGGACTGTGCAGCCTTGGCAGCACATGGGTCATTTTTGACCCTACTACACAGTAGCAACAATGTCACGGCTAGGGCCCACCGATGCTGTCACCGTAGCTCATCACTATGGTGATGTAGCATCTCATGTTCGTACCCAGTGTGAACAAAGGTGCTATATTCTGACCCTTACAGATCAATAGCTTAAAATTTCTCACTAAGCACAGACTGTAATGAAAAAGATAACTGATCTTTGCTTAACTTGAAGGCAAGCTTCCTATTAGATCAGATAAGAGAAAAAAGATCAATAATTTATTAGAAAATTCCCTGAAAGTGTCTATAAAAATTACTGCCTAAAATGCAAATCTTGAAAATTACAGTATATTAATTTACTGTTTCAGCCTCTTTGCTAAATACTAGGGCTGTGTGAAATGGCACTATTCTGTTTTGTCTCGAGTTTCAACGGTTCGATGGAACCGTGTGTGGCAAAAGGCCACCTCTGTTTCTCCCCCAAAACCCTGCTGTGACAATTTGGTTAGTATGGGCCCTGCAGAGGGTACCCACCTTACCCTATCTCCTTAGGTAACCTGAGCTGGATACATTCCTGAGGGCAGGGGGAAACCTACTCCCTTTGCCTACGTGACTGGTATCACATACCTTACTGAGGGGCTTGGGCTCTCTGGTGGGCTAGAAACTGCCAGTCTGCCCAGCAACCAGTGATGCATTTCAAACTGGCTGGCTGACAGCCAACAGGTGCTGGCCTCCATTGGACTGGGTAGATGAGATAATAAGGGCTATATAAGTTAAGGACTACCCAGGAGGAGGAAGCAGTAGCCATGATGAAAACTCAGAGAAAGAGAAGAGCTGGACCATCTGAAATTTGCTCTCTCTCTCAAAACTCATGATCAATGAACTGCCTGCCTCCAGAGGGAATCTCCACCTGCCTCTGGATGATACTTGTGAGTAAGCTACCTGAGATCTAATTAGATATATAGCTTGCAGTAACTCAGATGCATGATCAAAGGCTATTCCAGCCACCCTGTTTGCTCTATGGGATTTCTCTGATACTACTTAACTCCATACCCTATTCCAACCCTACTCCTTGTAACCAATAAAGTTCTCCTTTGTACCTGGAGACTGATTGGGAGTGGGTCTAGATAATGCTTTGGGGTCTCTTTGGTTCGTCTGACTACGGGAGACCACTATGTGTGCTTCTGATTGAGGGAAGCATCCCAAGTTCTTGAAGTGAGTCAAGTACCCTTGAGGGCTACTAGGCCTGCATTTCCCAGGAGACACTGTGCCAGAATCAAGTCCATCCCTGGGTGGTGGCAGGTCTACCCTCAGGCTAGTGGGTGTGCTCCAGGAAGGGGGTCGGCCAGACATGAGACACCCCCAGGCAAGCACTTGGAGCCTGGAAGGTGATCAGGAACAGTGAGGTGGGTGGCTCAGCACAGGAGCACCTCCTACTGGCCCACCACACAGCATTCCATTTTGAATTTCATTTTGATTCAAAACAGCTGTTCTGTTATGTCAAAACAGAAAGGCTGTTTCTATGCTGTTTCAACATTTCTCTGGGGGTGGGAAGTTAACCTAGATGGGCTGACTTTCCATCTCCATGGTAGATTGCACCTGGGGGCAAGAAGTCAGCCCATCTGGGTTGACTCCCCATCCCTGGTGCTAGATCGCACCTGGGGGTGGGAAGTCAGCCCATCTGGGCTGCCTTTCCACCCCCCCACACTAAATTGCACCAGGGTGTGAAGTCAGCCCAGCTGGGTTGACTTCTCATTCTCAGCACTAGATCATGCTGGGGGCTGACTCCCCAGCCCTGGTGCCATCTAGCACCAGGGATGGGAAGAAGTCCAGCTGGGCTGACTTCCGGACCCCTGCACCATCTAGCACTGGGGGATGGGAAGTCAGCCTAGCTGGGCTGAGTTCATTTCCCTAGCGCTATGGTTGAAACATTCTGACTTTCAAAATGTTTCAACTAGCCTCATTTTGTTTCAAGGCTGTTTTGCAGCCCTTTGTTTCATTTAGATTTTGCTGTTTTGACCTCAAAATGAGTCAAAACAGCATTGTAACAGAATGGTTGGTGGAATTTCACACAGCCTTACTAAATACATGGACGCTGAGATCTCACAGGTAATACAGACCACATTTGCAGCTATATAACTGTTGATACAGAATAGATCACCTTTGAGACTAGTACGGGGGGGGGGAGGAGAGGAAGGGCAGGTCTAATTTACCCCAGCCTCCTGGGCCAGATCTAGATTCCAGGGCCTCTTGTGGGCTGAATCAGGACATGGTGGTGATACAGCAGGTGGCAGCAGCGTGAGTGGAGGCAGTGGCAGAGCAAGTGATGGTAGCATGGGCAGAGTGTAAGCCATTTGTACTCCTCTTCACATTCTGCCTCCCCCTCCCTCGCTGCCAAAGGCCTTTCCCAAAATCTGTGGCAGGTCCCACTGCCAATCATCCCACCCCTAAATTTCCAGGTCTACCAGGAGCCCTGTGTGCTGAAGCAAACAGCTCTGTGGGCTGCATGTTTGACATCTCTTGTTTAACAGATTTACTATATTTCCAAAGAAGCTTGGAAAGGAGAAAGTAATAAAGAAGGTTGACTAATGGTTGTTGAACGGCTAAATCTAAACCTGTTGTCCAAAGTTCCATCCAGATTATATCTTTCCAGTATCCCTTAGCGGCTTTTGAAAACATGATATTTTTGGATATTATCTTTCCTCAGAGCTCTTGGAAACAATAGAAATCTGTTCTAAATACATTGGACCTTACTGTGAATCCTTTAGGTAAATCGGTGAGCAGATACTTTACTAGTCATACTGAAACTAATGTGATTGTCTGTGACAGTAATTGCTTACTGATGTGAAAAAATCTAGTACAATAATTACAGGGATTGTCTTTATTCTTTATAATCCTATTAAAAATTTAACTTGACGGGTCTTACCTGATTCTGTCAAAATTAATATTGCATGATGGATTTTGCAAACCCTCATCATGCTCTTATGCATGGGGCTAAAAATCTGTTGGCCCTTTGTAGCTGGTCTACATGAGCTTCCAACAAACATTTTGTTTAAATTCTAATACTGAAAAGAATGGAGGGAACAATTTGGATCCTAATAAGGACATGATTGCAAATGTACTGCTCATTTTGGCATTGAGTTATTCATGTGACTAGGTGTCTTTTCTATTGACATAAAACTATATGCAGTTCACATGCAATACACATGCTTTTTTCCCTTTCAGGCTTAAACTGGAAAAGATTTAACTGTACCTATACTGCTTTCTTCCTTTGCCCATTTCTTTTTAGTAATAGCAGTTGCCCTCCAAAAACAGATAAATATCATGTCTATTGCTTAACCAAGCCACTCTCTATCAATTTGGTTTAATCTAAGGGTCATGTTTGCCATAGAGTTTGGTTTGAAAGGGTGACAGGACTGCTGGAATATCCACAATGTAAGATTTACTTGGAACTTCCCCCAAAGTTCTCAGAATGTAGAACTCTTGCTCTGTCTCAGAGACAATAGATTTTATATACAGCAAACCCTTTGCCATTGTACTTTATGGTTCCCTGTTCCCTGAGTAATCTCTGAAGATGCTAAGCATCTCACTAGCTTTATTAACACCATAAACATTCACCTCACTCAGCATCTAATATATACAACCCTAGATAGGTTTCTTTAGTTAATTTCAAGAAGAAACTTAATTTAAGGCTAATTAAGCTACAACCAATTAAGTGAAAGGTACATTGTCAAATTCAATTTTATTTCTACAAAATATTATGAAACTGTTTGTGTTTTCTACAAAATTAAAAAAAATATGGATTTTTTCTTCCTCTAATTTTTTGGTGATTGTTTATATAAGTATCATGTGATAGAATTACTAAATAATTATATAATCATATGAAAAGAATACATATGCTATCATTCAGAAGATTATAAATGGAAATTATCTTGGCCAAGGGAAAGATAACAGATGGTCAGGAAATAATCATTAAATAGTAACTACCAATGGGAGGAACATATGAAGAAAGTAAATGCAAAGACAGAATGATACAAGTAAAAGTTTTTTTAAATTGACTGGCCATTAATTTCAATGAACAATGTAGGTAAAGTTTTTATGGTGATAGTAGTTAATTTAGTTAGATCTTTTCTATTTTGCAATATACTTTTCCTCTATTTTAAGCTTTTAAATGCAGCAATTTCAAATTTGCATAGTGATATTTGAATTTTAAATAAAAATATATAAATGGATGCTAGATAGGAAGTACAAGCGTCTTGCTGTGACAAAAATGATTCATATAATTCTTTCCTCTCCCAAAAAACAAAACACATTTCTCTTAATCTTTTGAGACAACATCATACTTCTGTTACTGTGGGTTTTGAACTATCTGTCAAACAATTAGATGTCCTTAACTCTCAATAAGATACATACAGAAAACTAGAACTCTTGGTTCCAAAATGATACCTTTTATTAGAACTGGAAAATGGCAAGAAAATTGTCCTCTTCTGCAAGCTTTCAGGATCAAAGACCCTATGTCAGGCTCTGGGAAAAGTGTAGATGGTACAAGATGGTAAAAAATCCCCATAGGTAGGAAATAAACTTCATTTTTGCACAGAGGGAGCTGAAGATGCAAGGTTTTCCCTCTGGGTCCATGAGAGTGTCTTGGTGAGCTGAGTTGAGTAGCTATTTGATGTGTTAATCAGGTACAGTTCCTTCCCTGGAGGTGTCAGATGGCAGGCAGGAAGGTAAAAAAAAACAAAACTTCCTTGTGGTTCTGCAATGAAGTTTAAGATCCAAAATCGGCTAAAATTCAGCATCTTTCATGTTTCAGGAGTGTATTTGGCAGCCATGCTGGTCTGAGACAAAAAGACATACAAAAAAATAGAACTCTTGGTTCCAAAACAATACCTTTTATTAGATCAACTGGAAAATGGCAAGAAATTTTTAGCCGATTTTGGATTTTAAACTTCATTGCAGAACAAGGAAGTTTTTTTACCACCCTGCCTGCCATCTGACACCTCCCGGGAAGGAATTGTACCTGATTAACACATCAAAGAGCTACTCAACACAGCTCACCAAGACACTCTCATGGACCCAGATGGACAACCTTCCATCTTCAGCTCCCTCTGTGCAAAAAATGAAGTTTATTTCCTACCTATGGGGACTTTTTACCATCTTGTACCATCTACACTTTTCCCAAACCCTGACGAAGGTACTTTGATCCCAAAAGCTTTCAGAAAAGGACAATTTTCTTCCCATTTCCCAGTTGTTCTAATAAAAAGTATCATTTTGGAACCAAGAGTTTTAGTTTTTTATATGTCTTTTTGTCTCAGACCAACACGACTACCAAATACACCCCCAATAAGATACATAACACTTAAGAAACAAATTTCTTATTGGAACATAATGTACAGTTTTGTGATTAGGGTCTAATCAACATTTAATCAATACATATGTGTGACTGTAAATAAGAGGAATTGGGTAATTATAGTACTTTAGAATAGCATGCAATTAGTGAAACTGCTGAATCTACAAAAACGTAAAGATGTGCAAAAGTCAGCTTTCTGACAAAATGTTATTTAGCATTATTAAATGTTAAAATTAAGAACTAGGCTTTTCCTTTAAATCAGTGGTTCTCAATCTTTTTATTATCAAAGCATATTTTTGGAAAATACCAGCTCTTAGTTTCATTTGTTTATTGGTTACAGAAAAATAGCAAAATAATTCCTCTGTTGTAAAGTCATCAGTAAGACTATAACAGGTCAAACTGTTTTTGAGACTATGGATTCCCATTTGAAATCTCTGGGTTTATTTTATGAACCATATTTGCACAACCTAACAGTGATAACAGTGCACAGCACCCCATGGCATCCTTGAAAGGATGACCAAGCACCTGAGTTTGCCATGGCACCCTAGTTGAGATTCATTAGTTTAAAAGTACCTTTGAAAATCTATTCAACTGGTGGGATAGGCAGTGTGACAGCAGCATTTGGTGCCATTTTATATGGATTTAAGGCAATGTACTTGTAAGGGTCGCATCTACATGAGATGCTTTGCTCACAATTAGAGCAAATTACTGCTCATAAGCATCATAGTCTACACACATAGGCATTTACTGTGCAGTAATCAGCTCTAATCATAATTAAATTGGCTGCCTGTAAATACAAATAGCAAATTAACTCCCGATTACTTACTGCACTGTACAGCATGTGTAGACAGGTAACTGGGAGCAAATGTGCTTCCAGTTGGCTGGGCAGCAGGGGATGGGAGATTGTTCCCTACCCCCAGAAGCTGCCTGTTGTCAGGGTGGGCTCCATCACAGAAGCCCAAGTAGGGACAATGTCCCCCTGCCCTGGCAGCAGGAAACTCTCAGCAACTGCTTCATGATCAAAGTTACAAAGTGAGGCCCCATGACTGTGGAGACTGGACTGGAAGATCAGAATTTCCCAGCCCCAGCCCCATGATCATGGAGCAGAGGATGGGAGTTCCTTGCTGCCAGGGCAGAGGGACACTGTCCCTGCCTGGGCTCCCAGGGGCAGGAAGCAATGTCCAAGCCCCAAGGCCTAGGCTTATACTTCCTGCCATCCCCTGGGTTAGCCTGGGGCCAGTGGGGCCAGGAGCGCCATGAGCAGCAAATCTGTTCCCATGTCCCTACACATGTAGAGGACTGTTTGGGGTAGATTTACTCTAGAGTAAGTTATTCTAGAGTAAACCTACTCCAGAACATTTGCACATGTCACAAACTCCTGCAAGACTGTTTCAGGCTGGACATAAGGAAGAATTTCTTTACTGTCTGAGCCCCCAAGGTCTGGAACAGTCTGCCAGC
>NW_017728947.1:19480496-19494972 GCF_001723895.1 Crocodylus porosus
AAATTGGATGCTTATCTTGCTGGGATCCTATGACCTCAGCTGACTTCCTGCCCTTTGGGCAGGGGGCTAGACTCGATGATCTCCCGAGGTCCCTTCCAGCCCTGATGTCTATGAAATCTATGAAACATGTAGACGTGCCCAGGTCTACCCTAGAAACAAGAATAGAATGGACATTTATCTGGGTAAATGTATTGTTTTATATTTAATTTACCCAAATGTGCTCATGCACACCTGAGGTCTAAGGATAAATGCATGGGTTCCTTGAACTTTCTGGATGAACACACCACCACTAACTCAACATTTCTCACAGGAGAACTTGCAGCTGTCTTGTCAATAGTTTTCTTGAACATGTGTGGTTCAATTCATGGACTATCTATCAGGGCTTTGAGGGCTCTGGTGGCATCTACAGATACTATTTAGCTAACACTGAAGTCTCACTTGGAACTGAAATACGGATTGAGTGTGTGTTTCATCCCATGTAACATGCAGGCAAATTATTTGAGTTGGTCAAAAAATGCCAATATTTTATATGAGAAGTTAACTGAAAACCTTAATTTTTCACAAATATTTTTAGATGCTGCCCAAAACCAAAAGCTAAAAATTAAGTTAGTTCAAATTTTTAGCAAAAAATATCCATTTTTAAAATCCCTCCAAAAGAAGAAAAAAAGCCTCCCAAAGCCACACAATTTGGATCAGAGCAAAACTATTCTGTGAAAAGTTTCTATTGTAGTTACTAAACTACCTTTTGGCAAAAAACGTTTTCAGAAAAAGTATTTTAACCAGCTCTGTTGACAATGTACATACTGATCCACAGACTATGAAGACTCCTGTAAACAAAACAAGTTGTATCGAATATATTTTTCTTTCTATAAGAAGATCCCAAGGTACTTTAAAAGGTGTGCATTACAGCTCTAGAAATCTTCTCACAGCTTACTGCAATAGTGAAAGATAGCAGTCATTAAACAGCAGAGATTGACACAGCACAACATTTTAGTGCTGCACTTAAACCATGTATTATTCTACAGGAACTGTAAGGGGAACTTTCTATAAGCAGAACACACACAAGCAGAAGTATCAAAATGCGGGGGAAGTTGGGCAACAGCCCTGGACACCAATTTAGAGAAGACCAGAATGGCAGCTCCCTGGGGAGTCCAGGGAGCTGCAGCAGCAACAGCTCTATGCAGCAACAGCAACAACCAGGGCTATGCAGTCCTGGTCTCTGGCTCTGAGCACCCTTCTCACAGGGTTTTGCCCAGGGCACCAAACAAGCTAGTTAGGTTTTTGTACATAGGCTGGAATTTGATCAGACCAGGAAGACTAATACATGCTACTTTTGCAAAAGTGCTATGGAAAATTACAGAACCAAAAATGTTGGAAACCAGACTTCAATTTCACTTCTCATTCAGAAGATGGCATGTTGGGAAAAGAGCGACTGTTAATTCCATTTAAAACATCTGGAATCGGGTCTAAACAGACATAACTCCACTGAAGACATACTATCCCTATATTAGACTAACAGAGCTATAACAGTTTACAGCAGGTGAGGGTCTGTCCCTGATTTGTGAAACTGTTTCTCTAATATGATAACTTCCAATTTTATGAAAGGTTGCTGCCTTACTGCATTCATATTTAGATTGACAGATACCAGCTCTAACCACTTATTAGGTTATGCTGCTTAATGTGACAGTGGGAAGAAAGACAAAAGCCATATCTACATACATACATACATACATATATATATATATATATATACACACACACACACACATATTATATATACCCACATAATCTCAGTAAAGGTTATTGTGCTTTTGTCTTGATTTTGCATTATTTCAGATGTAAAGCTGGAATATTCGTAATTCTCTTACAATCACTAAAAGGTTAGCCTTTGCCTTTTATGTTATCACAAGTCACAGTGCATAACTTGCCCCTCCCCCCATCTACTCTTTTGTACATCAGATGGTCCTTTCTTTACACATCAGTATTTCTCTCTACACTGGGGGGGTAAAACTCTTCTATTTTTGACATTAAATTTCACTGACTTCATACCAGCCATCTCTAAAATGATAAAGAGAGAAAATAGCTGAGCTAGGAACACCATATTGTTGCCATAGAAACAAGCAACTCTGCCTGGCCACTTCATTTCTAACACAGATTCCCCAAACTGTGAAAATGTTTCTTTAATACTATACCATACAATTTGGTGAAATGTTACTGCACTACTGCATTCTTATCAGGATTGACAGATATTGGCTTTTACAAATACTAGGTTACACCACTCAATGTGACAGTAGGAGATAAGAGGAGACAGCAGGGATTTGGGGGGCGAACACCCCAGAGAGCTGTATTTAGAAATAAAACTAAAAATGTAAAACCAGCCATGTTGTGTTTTCATGCTGTGACTCTCCTGTAATAGTGAAATCCAGCCAGTCAAGGTTGAGAAATAATTGGGAGAGAGGCGATTTATAAATACTTTTCTGGATATTAGTTTAGGTAACAATGGCAGCAAAAAACTAACCCTATTATCTTACAGCATTTTCAAAGTGTATATCACCAAGCCATCTAAGTTGATTGCAACTGCAGCTTAGAAGTTTGATTAATAAGACAGCAGCACTTACTTTTGTCAAACAAGCATTTCCACAAGAAAGTAGCATAGCAGTATAGTCTTTTTGTTGCTTCCTTTTTTATGGCATTGATTTTTTGCATAAGTTAGGTATGGTAGAATCTCTACACCTACTACCATGAAATTGGAGTTATTTCACAACTTCCAGGGACCTAGGAACATATTCTAAATGCAGAGATATTAGTTAAAGTACTCACTTAAGCCTTCCATGAGCAGCAAGCATGAAACTGGAATTCTCCAAGGACAAAATATTTCCCTCATCTCTACACAAAGAAATTTGCTATCCCTAAACAAACAAGCATAGATCTCACCAGGGAGCCCAGTCAAATAAATCTGAGGAAATGTTTACCTTAGACTGCCGCAATCACATTTGTTGTTCAAAGACTGCATTGTTCCTCTCTGTGAATCCTTAAGAACTCAGCTTCTTTTTGCCTTTCTTTAGCATTTTGCTTCTTTCTTCTACACTTTAAGAGACTGTCTTTTAAGGGAACAATGAGTTATTGGTAATAACTATCAAGATGCTGCGGTTTCATTGTGAAACTTCAAGATGATTTTATGCCACTTATGATTGATAGAAAAGAAGGCCATTTCCCAGAGTAAGGCAATAGATTGTACAGGCAACCCCCGCTTAACACTGTTTCGCTTAGCGCTATTTCATTATAACGCTCATTTTAAATTGATACCTGATTTCATTTAGCGAGTTTCCTTATAATGCTCACGGTTGCCATCTTGAGTCATTAAAAACAATTGTAGTCGCCATCTTGGGTTGTCAAATACTTTTGGTTTCGCTTAACGCTCGTTTTGCTTAATGCTTGGTTTTTCAGGAACCAATTAAGAGTACTAAGTGGGGGTTGCCTGTACTACTGGTTTGCATTTCTAAATGTGAGACACTAGAAAATGCCAGGATTAAAGTTGCCTGGGTAACTTTATTCAGGGTGCAGGGTGGAGGTGCTATCAGACTGAATCAGCCCAGTCCCAGCCTCCGGGTCCCTATACTAGACTGGTCATGTGGAGCTCAGTCTTCCTGTTCCCTTCTTCCACTATGTGCTTTCACACCCGGTTCCAGTCCTCCACAGGCATGCTGAACTTCTAAAGCATATTCAGTATACACATGCACATTAGAAAGGTACTGTTTTAACTTATTAAAACAGCTTACAGTAAACTATAGAAAAGCAGTCAAATTCTTTTGCATAGACAAGGCCAAGTCACTTGGGTTCTTTTGAAAAATGTGTATATGACAGACAACATATCTTGTATTATGCATGATGTTGCTAGACTGTCAAGTCTCTTGGATTAGTCTTGACAGTACTGGTGTTGAAAAAACAAGAGCTGTACATATATACATACATATTGTATAGGCAATGCCATATAGAAGTCCATCTACTGTCATATTAGAATATTTTTCAAAAGCATATAGACTTAACAAAGTCCTTGTTATGAAAAATTACAGATTTCTTCCTTATGTAGCAGCTTTTAATATGATAAAGACAGACCCAGGATCTACTGCAAAAGCTGTACTTCATTTCGTAGAGTTGTCTATGAGCAGCCATTGAGGAGGAATCACTTGGGAATGAAAAATACTTCGAAGATACAGTAAATTAAAAGCTGTTTAAAGGCATTCCTACTCCCAACAAGAAAGAAAACAATCTAAATCATGATTCTCTACACCAAAAAAACCCCTTTCCTCCCTTCTTAACATAGACCAGCTAAGATTAGAAATACAACCACTTTGCACTCATCCCAATTCGCAATCCTGGCAATAAGTTAGAGTACATACATAATTCAGGCAGTTTGTTAGCACAGCTCTGATTTTCATTCTCCATGCTCTCAATACTAATGATTTTATATTTCACATCCCTTTGCTTTATGTTGCTTCTGATGACTTGTTGTCAGTGACTGAGTCAGGTCTGTACATCTCTTTAATTATTTCCTTGCCAGTTGTTTTAGGATGCAGCTATTGTTACAGTGAAAATTATGTATCATTGGCTTTGATGCACTTAAGGTGAACCATTGTTGTTGTTATGGTGCCAGTAAGTACATTGGATGGGTTTTTTTGACAGATTTCCCTACTGGGTGTTTTACAAGTGAAAAACTTGCTGCTCTGGTCAAAGGTCTGTTGATGCTTCTACTATAAACTATTGTGTCCCTCAGGAATCTCTTCAGTGGCTGTTAAACTTCATTCCAGGCAGAATTTTGTCACTGCCTTAGCCTGAGAGTAATTTGCTCTTTTTTTCCGTCTTTTTTTTTTTAACTGTTTATAGAGTAATTTATTGAGCTGCTGAAAAAAAACCCCAAACAGCCAGATTTTGCTACTGCTTACACTAGAAATAAATGTTAATTGTAGCTATATAACTTTGCTTCATTATCATAACTGAAAAATTATGAGGGCTAGCAGCTTCCATAGCCTGTTAAATTCAACATACCCACACTTGTTGCATCTAGTAGTTATAGACTCATTGGCAAGGCCCACTTGATTTTCCTACTGTAAATTTACACAGTAGATCCAACATACTGCTTGACTTCACGGTCTACAGGTCCCCTAGATGACTTCTCAAGTAAACAACGACTGCAATTAACTACACTAAAGGAATCCTTCATCCTTCCTCCATTTCAGTCATAGGATGTACAGAATATACTACATCAAGTGATCAGGACTGAGTTGAACCAAAGAACTGAGAACTACAGTCTGATCCTTAACACTTTATTCAGCCCTTTGGTAGTCAACATGCAACAGCTCTGCTAACTGAATGCCCTTATAATGTGCATCTATGTTTACATATGGTGCAATTTAGTGCACTGGATACGGTGCTCAGTTAGGTAAAAGAGTTCATAGGAGTACAAGAAGAAAAAGCAAATAAACAACTGGGCCTTACCTTATATCCAAATTTACAAAAGGAGTGGAGGATCAATAGACCAAGCCATCAAGAAAAATATGTATTAATAAAGAGTGAAAGAAAAAATGGGGGTTACAAAATATCCTATCAGAAATATAACATGTAGCTATTAAATAATAACTTCCTCATTCTATATAACCCTTATATAGAGACTCACTCACTCTGTGTGAAATTATACATGCATGCCTTCACTTTCAAAATTATTAGGTGGAACACTTTATAAGCAATTTGTATAATCAAATGCTAATGAGATACAGGAGATGGATGATTAAAGGACTATAATATCAGCTTTCTTTTTCATTTTAGAGGAAATAAAAATTAAAATGTGCACATTACAACTAATAATTTAGAGTTCAAAGTCTGCATTTTACTGTTCAGAGAATATGATATAGTCAAATTCACAGCAACCATTTGAAATTTCATGTGCTGATGTGTGTGTTCAAAACACATCTTCTATTTTCTTTTTTTAATTGTAGTTCTCTGCTGGATAGTCTAAAGACTTGATTAATTGAGCAAAACAACAATTCAAAGCTAATTTGTTAATTTGTTATTCATACTTCTATAAATTAGTTTTGTGGATTAGAAACTACTCACTGAAAAAAGTCATATTTAATGCCAATGCATTGTGTTCCAGTACAGTAAGCTACTTTAGTATTATATTTAGTAACAAGAATGAAAAGAAGTGTATTAAACAAAACCAATCAAATATGTTTATTTATTTGTCTATCTTGCAAAATTCACACTACACAACTTATTTCCTGTAACACATTCTAATATGAATAATGGAAAGAAAAGTGACACCATTAAAAGTAAAGTAAATATTTTTCATTTTTGAAGTTGGTGATACAAAATGTTTGGATACCAGAGTGTGAATTTTAGTTTGCATGCTATAGAGAGCTTGGTGTGTTACTGGTGAATAACTCTATTAATTAATATTAACATATTCTTAGAAGACTAATTAACAGCAGGGACTCAGCAACGTCACTGAATCTCTGGGGTCTAGGTGTTGTGAATTTCATTATTTTTCTCTCTAAATCCTTTCAGTTATCAAAACTGAAATCCAAATTGATCTGAATCTTCCCTGCTCAGTCCTGATTAATAATAAGTTATCAGAGAATAGTATTTGGCATGCATAGTAGAACTCTAGGTCAGACTGCCTGTAAAATATCTGGTTATACACAAAGACTCTGAGGGACTGTTTCTACTAGGATTAGTGAATTTGTTTAACCAGACCAAACCAGCAAACTAATAAAAATGTCATATGTCCTCACACTGATTAGAGAGCATCCTCAGAATAATGGCTGCCTAAACAAGTGATTTAGTGTCACTGTGGTACTTCAAACAGGAACATATTTCAGAGACGTGCGCTCCCTAAATATTTAAACTATCGTTATCAGCTCTGTATAGGTAGTGTACCTTTTGTATGAAAGACATATTACAAGACATCCTGGAAGAATGCACTTTTCTGCTCTTTTCTACTCTCTCACTCTGGCAATTAAATGATGTTTACGCTGCAGCTGTGACATGTAATTGCAGTAGGAGTCGGCACACCCGAGCAGTCTTTACATTAACTTTTTCAGGTAATGATCAGTGGGTGTGTCTCCACCTGACGCTACACTGTTGTAGCCATGTGCTACAGCGACATAGCGTCAGTGGGCACAAACCGTGACACTGATGCTACATTGCCACATCAACAAACTACCTCACTCTAGTGCATTGCTGTGGCACTGTAGCTGCTAAAAGTAACTGTGTGCCGCTGGGACTTTCTAAAGCAAGTACTAAATGACAGTGCGCTTGGGAGATGGGGAGCACGTGTACACATGCCCAGTGTGGATGCGAGCAGACGTTACATTTAGGTCAACCTAACTAGGGTTACATCAGTCTAAGCACTGATCTGTTCAGATATTCAGAGAGGTTAAATCAGGCAAAAATAAATAAATAAATAAATAAATGATTTAATGGTCACCTGAGGAGATGAACTAACTTAGATTAGGAACTGGTTAGCTTAATCCACTGAATGTCTGTACACGATTAGGGTGCAGCCCCAGGGTTGGGAAAGCCCAGCCCCTTCCCCAGCTCCAGGGCTACACTCTTCCTATCCCCTTCCCCCAACTCTGACCAGGTAATTTTTAACCTCCCCCCGACCCCAAAGAGCCTGAGCAGAGCTCCCAGCAGCAGCTGTGTCCCACCGGCTGTGTTAATGGTTAACCATTTAACCGATATAATTAGAGGGGGTTAAATAGATGATTTTTAAAACAATATTTACATCCTTACTTAGGATACATTCAAACTATTCTCGAAATCAGCTGAATTCTACAAATGCTTTGGGGGCAGGTGGTAAATCACAAATGTTTAAATGCTTTGATTTGAGAGTGGTCTAAAATGAATTAACAAAAAGTAGAAGGGTTGGCATTGAAAACCCTGGAAATGAAATACTTTGCTTGACCAGAAACAGTTTTGCTTCTTGATTTTTAGTTCAGCCAGCAAACTGAAAGAAATCAATGATTTGCATCTCTGTAATCACAATAAGATAGAAAAGAAGATAAAGTTTTCTTACTAAATAGGAATTAGCATCTGGTCTTTATTTATTATAAGCACATGGCCTCAGCGCCCTTAGGAAGTGCAGCACTTCCCAAACTTTTGAAGTGTGAACCACCTTCTTCCAACTCAATTTTGTGCTGCTAAAAGCTACATATCTCCCACTTTTAGATCTTCTGCACCCCTTCACAGCTACTTCTTTATGCCCTCCCCATCCTTTGGGAAACACTGATGATACTCGTCATGTGATGCTCAGAGGTATTATTTTAAGTTTTCTGTGAACTCTGGCAGTCATCATCACTGCATCAGCTGACCTTCAAAACGTGATCCGAGTATTTCTTTCACAACTTTACTAGAGGCTAAATTAAACTATGTTTAGCTACTCTTTGAAGAAAGGACTGGAACCTGGGTCTTCCCCCAACACATACTATGCTATACAGCCATGTTTGCTCACTTTCTCTGGCCTACTGAATATTAGTTACTTCACACAAGGTGGCATGGCTTCAAGAGGAGAGCTTAAGAAAGCTTTACTGAAGAGTACCTATCCTGTAGCCTGGTAGTTACAGCATTCACTTCAGAAGTAGGAGATGCAGGCTCAAATCTCCTTAGCAGAGAAGTGAATTGAATCCATATTACCCATCCCATTTTGGTCTACTGGCTATAAAATACTTCCTGCTCCTGTTTTGTGAGGCCAGGTATGCTTTGAGAATTCCTACCAGCTCAAGCTTTGCTGGTGAGATTAATGAGGAAATGCCTATTTTGTGACAGCTGCTCAGTACTATTGGGACTTAATACTGTTCTAGGCATGTCCAGAAGCGGTTCTCTAAGCACCTAAGGAACTTTTCTGGTGGATTTTTAGGCACCTCTAGGATTATGCACCAGCTGATTTAGGCACCTCCCTGGGAAGTTAGGTGGCAATTAGGTGCCTAAGTCTTTCTGTGGAGCTAACACTACTCAGTGGGTGCATCTACACGTGAGGCAGACTGTGCAGTCATTTAGTGCTTGCTCAAGTGAGTAACCACCGTTACTGCACAGTCCCATCGGCTGCACAGTTATTTTTAGCTGCTACTGCACAGTAGCAACAAGTAGTGATATAGCATCTCATATAGACGTGCCCATTGAAATCCATGATGCAAACTTAAATGGAGTGGATGAGAAAGTAGGATAATGAGGATATACAAAATTCTAAAGTAGGCAATCCACACACTTTACCCTCTTGCACAAAGAGTGACAAAACTACTAGATATTATCATCTCATATTATGAATTCAGGTATTGTTACTACAGTTCATTCACTGTTAAATACTTCTTTTAATTATTCAACTGTTTATACATTGTGGGATTGCTATCTTACATGGGATAGGGAAAAGATTTCACTGACTGAACCTCTAAGCTAGATTCAGGATTTTAAATTGCCTAGCAAAAGCCCTTTTGTTGTTTTGGGGAGTACATGATAAAAAACTTCTCATAGTTGTACAAAGGAAGACACAAATATTTATGAATAAATATTAGATAGTCAAGAATGAAGACCTTAGAAGCACCAAATGAATAAATAAAATATTTAATACATAGTAAATAATAATAAAAATAACAATAATAATAATATAATGGGTTTAGTCTGTCTGTCTATAATGCTCTTGGAGTACTCTGGCTATTGAAACAACCACTCAGAGTGCTCCAAAAAAGTGTTATGGGCAGGAAGAGGAAGTGGTGGTGATGCAGCAGAGTGCTGCCATGATGGCAGGGATGGAGTGAGGGTGGGGAGGGGGGGAGAGGCCAGCCATGCATTTATATTGCAGAAATACTCAGAAAACCACATCTGAAAGGCACAATCCCTCTCCTTGAAAATTTCTGTTAATTCTGCTTGCGCTTGCAACTTGCCCATATATCTGATATACAGAAACAGCATTCCCAGGCAGGTGTACAACTGCACACAAGAAATATTGGTTGCAGTTTATGATGCAGCTCATTTTTTTCTTAATTGTTGATTTAACCCTGTGCAGCTATCAGATTGCATGTGTACCTTGGCAGCACTTTTAGTAGAATGCCTATTAAGGTAAAGGGTATTTTAAAAATCTATCTGGTATGGCTAAATGCATTGAATAAATGTCCTTCTGGAGTCAGCTGTTATGTGTTCTCCATCCAGGCTTCCTGACTTCTTACTTTTCAAGCAGGAATAACAGTGCTTGGCACAAGTAGCTTTCTCAGGTCATGAAAGAGAAGCTGCTGCTTCTTCAGATGGAACAGGCAGTCTCCAAAGAACATCTCTCCCACTGCCTGATTGGGTTTGCAGAGGAAGAAGCAGCAGGAGAGCTAACTAGAGGGAAAGTCTTGCAGTAAAAAAGAAGTGACTAATTCTGTTCCCTCACTTCAGGAAACTCCTGCTGCTGCTGCAGGAGAGCAGATGAACGTACCTGGCAACTTCTTTGAAGCCTCTGGCCATTTGTCTCTTGTATTGGCTTCCCAGGTGTCTCTAGACCAGTGGTCTTCAAACTTTTTTGATCACGCACCCCTATCATTAAAAAAAATTTTGAGCACGCACCCCCAATATACGTATATTTATATTCGCGCACCCCTATCAGTAAAACATTTTTGAGCATGCACCCCCAATATATGTATATTTATATAAATATACATATAAATAGAAGTTCTAATATTTTCTTCCCACACCCCAATGGATCATCTTGCGCACCCCACTTTGGAGACCACTGCTCTAGACCATTCGGCAGCCAGCTGTGGAAATGACACAAGTGGGAAGGGAGCCAACAGCAGACACTTTGGCCAGCTACTTGGGGCAGTGGGAAAAGGCATAAGAAATGTGTGGGAAGAAAAAGTCAAAAAAATGCACTTCAGGGTACTTAGGGAACTTGCTGGAGCAATCCAGGACCATTAGCAATTCTGCCAGCAAACCTGTGGAGGCCCATTGAGATGCCAGAAAACCAAACAGTACCTATCTTTAAAAAGGGGGGAAATAAAGGCTAGTCAACTCACCTTCACTTCCCAGATAGATACTGCAAAAAATAATCAAATAATCTATTTGTAAGGACTAGAAGATAACAAGGTGATAAGTAACAGCCAACATGGATTTGTCAAGAGCAAGTCATGTCAAATGAATCTAATTTCTTCCTATGACAGGGTAATAGACCTTGTGGATAGGGGAGAAGCAGTAGATGTGACATATCTTGACTTCAGTAAAGCTTTTTATACCAACTCACATGACATTGCCTTACAAGAGCTAGGCAAATACTACTTGCTAGATAAAACTACAGAGTACAACTATTTGTAAAGCTACACTTAAAATAGTTATCAGTGGTTGGCTCTGAAACTGAAAATACGTATCAAGTATGGGGACATAGGGGTCTGTCCTGATTCCACTACTAGGCAGTCTTTTCACTAATGAGTTGGATGACTGATTGTATGATACGAGTACCCTTTACACATTTGCAAATAATACCAAGGCAGGGAGGAACTGTAAGTACTTCACAGTACAGGAAAAGAATTCAAAATGTTTTTGATAGACAGGAGAAATGGCCTCCAAGAAGTAGGATGCAGCTTAATAAGGACAAGTGCAAAGTACTTTACTGGATCATAAACAGAACGTGTCAACAATGTGACATTTTTGCAAAAAATATCAGACTGTCATATAAACAGGAGTGGCTTGTGTAAAATATGCCACTATACTTGAGGAAAGATGTGGTTCCATTTGTCAGAACCCAGAAGGCAGCAACAAAAGTATCTAGAAAGCATATCATATAAGAAAAGATTGAAATAATTGGCTTTGTTTATTCTAGCAAAGAGAAAACCGAGGAGAAATATGTTAAGAGTATTTGAGTACCTAACACACTTTCACAAAGAAGAAGAAAAATGAATTATTCTCTATGTCCTCTAGGAATCAGACAAAAGGTAATGGCTGAAACTGCAGCAAGGGTTAAACAGCAAGGAATAGGGTTGGACATTACAAAAAGCTTGCTAAGTGTAAGGATAGATAAGCAGTCTACCTAAGGAGACTTGGGAAACTCCATCATTAGAGGTTTTTCAGAACAAGTGAAACAAATATCCATTTGGAATGGTTAAGATACTGGTCTTGCCTTGGGGCACAAGGATGGATAGGTCTGGAAAGGAGAGGTCCCCTCCAGACATATGAAAATGGGATGTAGAAACTCGGGAAGGTGAAAATAAGGAGTGAACCAAGCAATGAAAAAGAGGAAAAAATAAAGGAAAGAAACAGGAAAAGATGGGGTAGTTTGGATGGGATATTTTGGTGAGTTGATAAAAGAAGGGTTGCAAGGTACTTCATATTGTGCTGAGGAGTCTCTTCAGATAATTTTATGTCCATTTCCTCCATCAAGGCTACAACATGAAGTTAATAAGACCCGATAATAGAGAAATAAACTGATATAAAACTTCCATAACAAGCTGAATCAGATTTCAACACTAGCTCAAAACTGAGGCTATTTTTGGTAAATAGATTTTCTAGGATGAGCTTCAGAAGAGCCAGGGCCAAGTGAACTTGACCTGACTGATGGTTTAAATTGAAAACCTTCTGTGTTTTGGGATGGTCACAAACCAAACAACAAAACGCTGTCAGGTTCTTCTGAATTTTGCAACCAAAGTGATCCCCCACAGAGTGTAACTGGAAATACATCTGTGCCTTTGGATTGAAACCTGTGCGCTATAAAAACCACACCGAGGCTATAGAAATTGTACAAGACAATAGTAGGTACAATAAACTGAGGCCTTGATCAAGGAGAGTGGAGAAGCAAAGTTTGATCATTAAACTTCAGGAAAAATAAAATGTTCTGTTGCTGACTCATCAGCCTCTCAATTTGCCAATGTCTGAGCCATAGTGCAACATTGTAAAAACAGAGGACATTTAAAAAGAACAGAGGCTGTGTGGGCACTGGAAGAATAAGCAAAAGATTATGAAGGAAAAGGTTTGCAAAAACTAAACAAAATCACCCAGTTATCTGTGCTTTTTAATTCTGAAATGCTTTGTTTAATATTCACTGAGCACAGAAAATTAGCTCTTAAAATATTTTTTATTCAAAATTTGGCAGAGGAATTGTGGATAGAAGGGACTAGAGAGAGGAAGAAGCCCTACAAAAAAAGCTTAAAAGGAAAAGGGAGGGTACCTGCTTTTGCCAAATTGCGGTTCTGGTGTAAAGCCTATGGATTTCAATAGACTTTGGCCCATGCCCCCAATTCACATCTCTCATGGGGTCTTAAGCCAATTCATCTTATTGGACAGCATCCTGTATGGGATGATGTGAGGCAGCAGTGATAAGGCAGATTGTTCCAGAGATAGTGCTTAGCACTGAGAAAAAAGGAGAAGGAAGAAATGATAGAACTGAAAAATCCATTATGCTCATATCTCTAATGAGAAGCTTGCTATCAGAAACATATCCAGCCCCATGGGTTTATTGTATAGACTGGACTGTGAAAAATGACAGCCCCAACATAGGTTTTTCACAAGGGAAAGCCATTCTCTACTGAATAATGAGTTGCAAGTTGTGCAGGGAGCTGGATCGTGGATTTATTTCGCTCCAATTTTGATATTTTATTCTCCTGCATGGCACAGGATGGGGAGGAAAGCATAAGATTATGGGTAGACAAGGTTCTTTGGGTGAATCTGATATCTTTTATCAGACCAACTTAAATAGTTGGAAAACAATTATTAAGCAAGCTTTCAGATTCAAAAACCCTTTGTCAGGCTAAGGAAGTTTCAGCAGTTGATGTGTGCTCTTCCTGGATGGAATGAAAAGTAAAGAAGCCAAAGGCTGGGTTGGTATGCATGCAAGATAGGTAGTCAGTGAAAATGTAGATTGAGGAGTCAATGGGTGAGAGACAGGCTGGGGAGGCGGGGGAGAGAAGGGGGATGAATAGTGGAGAAGTACCTGGGGAGTCAGATGTCAGGCAGGTTATAATGCGTCATAAATCCAATGTCTATATTTAGTCCATGATTTTCAGTATCCTGGAGGCTGATGAAGTGGAGTTCATAGGCTGGTCTCTGGGAAGTGTTTTGTAAGTTTCCTTTGAGGATCAGGACTGAGAGATTGGCGAGAGAGTGGTTTCCTTGTGAGAAATGTGCCCCCACAGGTAATTGGGTATTCCTGTCTTTGATGGATTTCCGGTGTGTGTTCATTCTGGTGCGTGGTTGTAGTTTGGTCTCTCCTATGTATTTTCCATCAGGGCATTTGGTGCATTGGATGAGATATATTACGTTTCTGGAGGTGCAGCTGTAAGATCCAGGAATGCTGATGGCTCTGTTGTGAGATGAAGCTATGAACTCCACTTCATCAACCTCCTGGATACTAAAAATCATGGAGTAAATATAGACATTGGATTTATGACGCATTATAACCTGCCTGACATCTGACTCCCTAGGTATCTCTTCACTATTCATCCCCCTTCTCTCTCTCCCC
>NW_017728947.1:19495072-19499663 GCF_001723895.1 Crocodylus porosus
CAGCCTGTCTCTCACCCATTGACTCCTCAATCTACATTTTCACTGACTACCTATCTTGCATGCATACCAACCCAGCCTTTGGCTTCTTTACTTTTCATTCCATCCAGGAAGAGCACACATCAACTGCTGAAACTTCCTTAGCCTGACAAAGGGTTTTTGAATCTGAAAGCTTGCTTAATAATTGTTTTCCAACTATTTAAGTTGGTCTAATAAAAGATAGAGTCACCCAAAGAACTATGATTGCCTATGGCCTTCGACCAACACAGCTAGAACCTACACCCCTGCAAGATTATGGGTAGATCAGTCTGAAATGCCTCATGGCAGAATCATTACAAATAGTGTGGGTGGGAAAGAAGGGGGTTAATTTCCACAACCAGCACAATTTATTGTCAAAAGGTTTTTAAACATTTGCATATTGTCTAAAAATCATGTGACAAACGTGTTTTCAAACTGAACATTCCAAAATCTGCAGGATCAAGAACTGGAAAGTGAATTAAGAGTTAACTTCATTTAATTCTTTTGGCTGGAAACAATTCAGAGTAGAAAGATGCCAAGCAGAAGAGATAAAATAGGATTTTTTTTTCTTTTATAATCCAAAGGATTGCTGAAAAATATTGGAGAAGGCACTTGTTCATTCAATATCTCTGATTTCTAAATTGACCAGTTCCTTTCAGCTTATCTAAAACTGGCAGACTAGACCTATGATAGTATTTGAAAAGATGATGTGTATCTGCTTGATTATTTATTTATTTATTAGGCACTGACACTTTAGCAACTGGGTACATAGCCATTTGGCAAGCTGATTCTGTCCCATGTCTGATCCTTGCTTTTCCTTGCAGATAGAAATGTTAGACTGCATCATATTCAGCCTTACACAACAGTGGTATGAACTCCCTGCTTCGCAGTGACCAAGCAAAATCCTCAGACACAGGAGGTCTGATTCAAATACCCTCCTTCTTATCCCTGTTAATGAGGAATACTGATCCACCTGCATTGGACACATTCTGGTAACATAATTCAAGAGGCACCCTGAGAGAAACAAATTAATGTGAGCTGCAGCTCCAGCTGTGCGCTTCCAATGCACAAACCATTACAGAGAGCTAGAAATTGTGTGGCAAAATGAAATCCCTCGCTTATAGTTTGGGGTTTAGTCTAGAGGTCCAGCAATTTTGGAAAAATCACTGAAGACTCCACTATCCCTTATTGCATTATTGTAGCTACAGTCCTAAATCCTCATAACAAAGAAGTTGCCTGCATAATAACCTTTTTTTTTTCTGGTGGTAAAGGGTCACAATGGGCAGAGAATATAATGACCATCCTGTATACAACTTCACAGGTGTAAAACTAACAAATGTGATGACATCACTATGTAGCCTAGATTTCACACTCTCATCACAGATAATTTGGCTCTTGCCAAACTGTGGAACTGACACAGCTTCTTCCATGCCTAGGAGTTGTCTCTCTTCTGTGCCTTACCAGAATAAGATAATTCCTCCTGCTCTCACACACTATCTCAAATTAGAGAGTAAGGAATGATACTTCCCAACAGGTTTGACTGTATTTGTCTAGTGATAAGTTAGTTCAGGAGTGTTAAGCTCACATGGGCCAGATTTGGACAATGGGACTCCTTGAGGGTCAGATCCAACCAGGGAAAGAGGGAAGCTGCAGTGGCTTCTACAGCAGCAACAGTGGTGAGCAGTCTGGTGGCAGCGGGTCTAGCCAAGCGAGTCCAGAGGTGACCAAATTCACCATTGATGGTCAGGCCCAGTGTGGCCAAAAGGGTCCCAGATACTGTGGCAAGCCATACCCCACAACTTCTGGTGCCCATCGGTGGCCTACCAGGCAAGACTGAGAGGCTCTTCAGGTTGGATCTGGCCCATAGGTTTGACTCCCCTGTGTTAGATTAATTCAGGACCAATCCTGATGTCTTAGTACAAGCAAAGCTCCTGTTGAAGTAAATGGGGTTTTGACACTGTAAGGATTTCTCCATTTGGACCCACAGACATAACAGAAAATGTTTTGTTTTGTGAAGGAGCTCTGGGCAAGATTTCTGAAGGTATTTAGAAACCTAACTCCCATGGAGTTAGATGCCTAAATAACTTAAATTCTTGCCCTCTGTGCCCCCAGATTCTGCCGTCACAGCTTGATTATTTTACATTTGCAGCTCCTGCGGTTTGAATGCCAGCAGTCCTATCAGAATTCTACTGATGGGATGTTTCACCTCCTGTCTCCCATAACCAATGATCAGCTGTTTGCCGCTGGGTGTGAAAGTGAAATCTGCTTCAAGCTGAGAACAGCTGAGAGGCAAAGAGCACTGAGCTGTGATCCTGTTTTATATGGGTGAGATGAAAACCACTCTGTTTTGATCCCTGTAGGCCATCTCATGCTATCCTTGCTCACAGTGAATAGTACCTTTCCTGGTAAGTGTTCTCATTGAAATCACAATTTCAATAGCTCAATCTGGGCCTATAACCATAAATAGCAGGAAACAATGTTTTATGATGTTAGTTCACTTCTCTTCTCATGGTAATAATGTTCCCTTACATGTTGTGCAGCTATAGTGCTATATCACAAAGACTACAAAAGAAAACCTCCTGAAAACAAGAACCTGGGGGAGATTTTCTGCATGCTGACTGGCCTGTATTCTGGGTGCCAACCTGGATAGAGGAAGGCTGAATATAACTGAGAGGGCGGAGGACATGGAAAATGAGGAGGGAAAAAGCTTCTTTTCTTACATGTGAAAGGGAAAAAGAAAAGGAGAAAGGAAAAAATAACAAGGAGGAAGTGAACTAAGCCTATTATTTGGGTAGGGATATTTTGTTGGATTGGGGATTGACAGTGAGCTAAAGTGTATTAGTTTTAACTCTAACAGGTTACAGTTAAAGTATTACATATTATTACATCTGCCCCATCTCAGCCCTGACTGCCACCTCTACTATATTTGTTACTTCTGACTTGATGTCTGTGAACTGGAAGTAACAAATCTTTTGGGACAACATGTGCTTATTGCATCTCGACTGAGAACTACTTGTTTTCTCCTTCCCAGCCAGAAGAGAAAATTTACAGTTATATTTCCCTTTAATCTCTGTCTCATGCACTAAAGACTTCTCAGTCTCAGTTAAGACTGAGGAATAAGTGTTACAGGCCTTTGGGTTCAGGCCAAAGCTTCTGGACTTGTTCCTTATATCAGAATTTCTTCTTTCTTTTTTTTCCCAAGTAAAATTTCTAAATTTCATGCTTGTGATGATGAATTTGAAAATATGGCTTTAGAATACCCGAGGAAGTGCCAGCTTTCTGAATCTGTACAGAGCTTAAAACAATAGTGATGTGAAGTCTGACTAGCCCCATTCACCAGCTAACTCCACACCAGCAGTGAAGAAGTGCAGATGACTTGGCCTACCCACCCAAAGGCATTCTGTACTGCTAGGGTAGGTATTGGAAGGCTGCCCTACTGTCACAAGAGCAGAAGAGACTGCTTTTAGACATCTTGAAAAAAGCTGGGGGATTCTACTGTTCTCTTGAAGAAAGAATCATAGAATCATAGAAAATGTGGGTTGGAAGGGACCTCAGGAGGTCATCTAGTCCAACCCTCTGCTCAGTCCAGGACCATCTCCAACTAGATCATCTCAGCCAAGGCTTGGTGGACCAGGGTCTTAAAAACCTCCATGAATAGGAATTCTGCAACCTCTCTGGGTAGCCTGTTCCAGTGCTTTACTACCCTCCTTGTGAAAAAGGTTTTCCTAATATCTAACCTAAACTTCCCTTGCTGCAACTTGAGACCATTGCTCCTTGTTCTGTCATCTGCCAGCACTAATAAAAGTCGAACTCCATACTCTTTGGACCCCACTTTCAGGTAGATGAAAGCCACTATTAAATCCCGCTTCAGTCTTTTCTTCTCCAGACTAAATAAGCCCAGTTTCCTCAGCCTCTCTTCAGAAGTCATGTTCACTCGTCCTCATACCATTTTCACTGCCCTCTGCTGGACTCTTTCCAATTTGTTCACATCCTTTCTGTAGCAGGGGGAGGGGGAGAGGACACAGTACTCCAGATGTGGCCTCACCAGTGTCAAATAGAGGAGAAGAATCACTTCCCTCAATCTGTTGGCAGTTCTCATAATAATGCAGCCCAGTATGCCGTTAGCCTTCTTGGCAACAAGGGCACACTGTTGGTTCATATGCAGCTTATTGTCCACTGTAACCCCCAGGTCCTTTTCTGCAAAGCTGCTGCCCAGCCAGTCAACCTCCAGCCTGTACCGGTACATGGGACTGTTCCATTCTAGGTGCAGGACTTTCTACTTGTTCTTATTGAACCTCATGAAATTTCTTTTGGTCCAATCCTCCAATTTGTCTAGGTCTCTCTGAATCCTAGCCCTACCCTCCAGTCTATCTGCTACTTTCTTCTGCTTGGTGTCACTGTTGTTGAAGGATGGGGGGACTACTGCCACTGCTGGCCCGCTGAGCAACCCTTGCAAAGCCAGGAGACCAAGGCACTTAAGGGAGCCCACCCCTGCCACAGCCCTGGCACAATCTGTGGGCAAGGCAAGAGCCCCCAAGGGCACACTTGCCTGCCTGTACACTAATGCCAGGAGCCT
>NW_017728947.1:19499674-19592027 GCF_001723895.1 Crocodylus porosus
TCCTATGACCCCAGCTGACTTCCTGCCCTTTGGGCAGGGGGCTGGACTCGATGATCTCTCAAGGTCCCTTCCAGCCCTGATGTCTATGAACAAAAAAAAAAAAAAAGAGATATTGAACAAAACTGGTCCCAGGACCAACCCCTGGTGCACTCCACTTGATACAACTGCCAACTACATGCTTAGCTATTGATGATTACTCTTTGTGCCTGACTCCCCCCTTCCAACCAGTTTCTATCCACCTTACAGTCCATTCATCCAATCTGTACTTCTTTAGCTTGTTTGTGAGAATGTTGTGGGAAACCATATCAAAACCCTTGCTAAAGTCAAGGTATATCATGTCTACAGCTTTCCCTGCATCCACACAGCCAGCAATCTTGTCGTAGAAAGCGATCTGGTTGGTTTGGCATGACTTGCCCTTGGTGAATCCAGGCTGATTGTAATCACATTCTTCTCCTCCTTAGAAATGGAGTCCTTGAGGATTTCCTTCATGATTTTTTCAGGGACTGAGGTTAGGCTGAACAGTCTTCAGTTCCCTGGATCCTCCTCCTCCTCTTTCTTAAAGAGGGGCACTATATTTGTCCCTTTCCAGTCATCTGGAACCTCTCCCAATTGCCATGAGTTTTCAAAGATGATGGCCAGCAGCTCTGCAATCACATTGGCTAACTCCCTCAGCACCCTCAGAGGCATTGTGTCGGGGTCCATGGCCTTGTACACATCCACCTTTTCTAAATAATCCCTAACCTGTTTTTACCACTATTGGCTGCTCAACTCCTCCCCAAACTGTGCTGCTGAGTTCAGTAGTCTGTAGCTGACCGTGCCTGTGAAGACTGAGGTAAAAAAAGGCATTAAATACTTTGGCTTTTTGTCCATCATCTGTCATTAGGTTGCCTCCTTCATTCAGTAAGGGACCCACATTTTCCCAGATCTGTCACCTGTTACTGAAATACTTGCAGAAAGCCTTCTTGTTACCTTTCATGTCCTTTGCTAGCTGCAACTCCAATTGTTCTTTGGCCTTCCTTCCTATTTTCATCCCTGCATGCAAACAATACTTATATTCCTCCCTAGTACTTTGTCCAAGTTTCCACTTCCTGTAAGCTTCCTTTTGGTGTTTTAGCTCATTGAAGAATTCCCTAATAAGGCCAAGCTGGTCTTCTGCTATCTTTGCTAGTCTTCCTGTGCATCAGGATGGTTTGTTCCTGCACCCTTAGCAAGGGTTCTTTAAAATACAACCAGCTCTCCTGGGCTCCCAGGAGATCCTGCACATCAGTTCCCCTGGGAGGCCAGACTGAGGGGGGAAAGGAGTCCAAGAACCTACCCTCCCCCCATTCCCATGCCCACACCTACAAGAGGAAATGCCAGACCCTGCTATCAGTACACTTGGGCAGGGGGGATGGTCATAAGGGAACCAAGAGCCATGTTATGCCAGGATACCTAGAATACCATGATCTAGGCCTGTCTTCTGTTCTGGCTTTTATGCTCAGAAGTTTTCCCTGCGATGCACAGATCTGACATCTGCTTGATGCAGCTGGCAAGTTTTGAGTCTGCAGGCCTTTTTGGTCCCAAGTCACATTATGCTCAAACACTTGTTAGCCAATCAGGTTCATTTTTCAGCTCAGTTAATAATCTGCAACTCTTTGTTGCAGTTTTTTTAATTAAAGTGACAAGATAAACAGCCCATCTAGTATAGCATTCTGATTCTGGTAGCAGCTAATCACCAATTCTCCATCACAACAGGCAAAGATGTAGTAATATAATTACAGCTGTCAAAACTTTGAAATCAATGTAGGAAAGTAATTATATCAATAAGTTTAAGTGCTGTTAAATATTGATATTTTAAGTGTAACTAACACAATATGATAACTTGGATGGGTAACTGCTTCCTGATCCCATTTAGTATTCATTTCAAACTCTGAAACTTGACCAGACTGATTTCCTTTGCTAACCTGTGAAACTTTTTCTTTCGCCTTCTGCAGTTATTTTCTTAATGTTATGTATTTGATAATAGTGTTTAATATACAGTAAACTCCTTTGCCACAATAGAGCGATATACTGCAACATAGCTTAACATTATGTGATGTGATGTTTTGACATATTGACTTAACACCAGACCAAGAAAAGTCATAACACTCATGACTACTCAAGAGAAAATTATCCATGCCCATTACCCGGTAGAAAATTAGCAACACATGCTTGCCAGAATAAGTTTGCTTTGTTGTGCACAATAATTGTCTAAATGTTTGTCTGATGTAGCAGCTTTAATTCTTGTACAATCATAATTTATATTCCAACAGAGATAATCAATAATGTTAAACAGAAAATCTAACAAGAGAAATATGTGCTAATTGAAAAGTTTATTTTCTTTGGAGATGGAAGCAGACTTTAAAATGGAATTAAAAGAGGGGTACCACAACTATATATGAGAAACATAATGAAAATGGTTTTAAAAAAACAAACCACCAAGTAAAAGAGGGAAACACAACAAGAGCTGTTGGGGAAGAAAACCTTTGGGTGACATTTTACAATACAGTAGGAATATCTGGATATCTGGAATTTTTCCATGGATGTTATTGAAGGGTGACAACAATTGACATATGGAAAAGAAAAGATGTGGCTACAAGAACATCTGGAGCGTTGTTGAGAAACATTGTCATAGTTAGCTCTGTTGGAATATGCCTTAAAAATGTTTGAAATGGTGTTCTAATAAAAACATCTAAAGAGTCTTTTGTTAACTCCTTTGTGAAACTGTCACTTCTGCATTCCCTCTAGCTGATATAGCCAGGGGCACTATAGTTTAATTAGCTTTGATTTTTGTGTATGAATTTACTGCTTTTGAAAGATGATGGATTGACAGCTCTGGAGATGGAAATCCTCTATTTATCCCCAATACAGTCAAAGAAATGAATAATACCATGTGCCCCTCCGACAATCACCACCATATAATGTGTGTGATAACTGTGGAGTGGCTGACTGCAGAGACAAACCCTTGCAATATTGATCACTTTAAGGCAAAAGCACCATCGCTGCTGTTTTCTTTGTTCTTTTTTGTTTTTTTTTTAAGGTTATAGGCAAAAACAAATGGTTCCCCTGAGCCAAACAGGCTCTACCGGATCAGAGCCAGGCAGCGTAATGACTTTCCTCATTTAAAGAATACCAACTTGGTATGCAAAAGAACAAGTAGGTCAACGCCAACAAAAATGTATTGAAACTTACTACAGGTAAGCTCAGTAATGGGTCCCCCAAACTAACAGATGTTGAGCACAGTAAAGCTGGAGACAGTTTCTGTGAGGAGCTCATTATCTGAATACAGCAGCAGAGGAACATGCCAAAAGGTTCTAAGGACTCAAGGCAGCAATTAGCTGTGCAAGACTACAGACATATGGATTTTAAGGCCAGAAAGGACAATTATAATAATCTACTCTGAACTCCTGTATCCCACAGATAATCGCTGAACCTCACCCAGAAATCCTGCCACAGACATATAATTTTTTATTTTGCTTTCAGAATCTTTTTAAGAAAAGTATCCAAGGACTTCAGGTGAGAAAAAAATTCATCATAGCTCTAGCTAAACTGTCCAAAGGGCTGAACACTCCTAACTCTTAAATGCTTCTCTTCATTTCTGGTCTGCATTTCTCTAGCTTTAGCCCCCTACCACTAGCTCTTCTTATGCCATTATATGCTTGATTAAGGAGCCATCAGATTGCAGCTATCAAAAAACTTTTCTGATCAAGTTACTTCTTAATTTTTCCTTGGATAAACTAACTGGCTTCTTAAGTTTTAAGCTTCTTTGGTCTTTTACCAAAAAAATCAGTGTTTTCCACAACTTGATTTTTAGCTTTTCTCCTGGCTGCCATCCCTGTAGTTAATATCTTTTTTGAATTGTGGATGCTAAAACTGGGCACTCCAGTAAGCCACCATCCTAATGCTGTGGACAGAGGTCATGCCACCTCTGCCTGATGCAAAGACTGTACTCACCCATTCTGAGCCATAAAGGCAAAGTGGGTGCTCACGTTTAACAGGGGTCCTTTATTAGTAGGACAGAACATAGCGCCTTATCTAGTAAATGTCACCTACTTTCTTTATTCCTAGGTGGCTTTGCAAAGCCTGTATTTTAAAAAACCCTGTTGCTGAAGCCCAACCTCCAGTGAGAAAATAAGTTTCATGCATTTACTTGCATTCTGCACATGTCCTAGCCTAGCAATTAGGCAGGGTAGATGGCTTCTCTGGTCCTGAGCCCTTACTGTTTTGCTGCTCTCAGGCTTTCTGCCCTGGGAAACCTTAAGAGCAGCAATGAGACTAGGGTGAATGCAGAGCCAAGAAAGCAGGCAGAGTTTATTTTCCACAGCAGTCGTCCTGGGCAGGGAAGCTGTATAGACACATGTTGCCACCTTATCTAATGATTAAGGCCACTCTATAACTGGCCTGTTCCCACTATGAATTTACACCTTCACCAATTTTTAAATTATATACTGTACAAATTTTACCAATCGTGGCTTTATATTTTCCTAGAGCAGTAATATTAATAACACAGAAGCAGCAACAGGTCAAGTGTGAAGGAGGAATAGAAGATCTGAGATTCAGAAGCATTCACCTATGGGAGCTCTGCCTTGTTTTGTGTTGGGAACCCAAGAACGATAAGCATCCTGGGATGATGAAGGTGAGCCATGTTCTCAGCTCAGGTAATTATTATAGCTCTACTGAAGTCAGTGTCACTATGGCAGTTTACCATATCTGAACCTAGGGTTCAATGTCTTTGAGAAATTAACTTTCCATAAGATATATTTTGGAGCTTTTTAGGATCCGTCCCCCCACCAAAGAGGATGAGAGAATGAATGAACTGGTCAAAACAGATTATAAAGATACTGTGTACTGAATAGGAAAACATGCATACATTTTATAAAAGTCATAGTCTGATACAGACACAACATCAGCAAAATGATCTGCTCTTTCTTTTGCCTGAACCAGCAATCCCAAAGTAAGCCAATAATAAAAGAGAGAGTTGCAATTATTGGCAAAATACCAAGCACAAGACAAACTCATCTATCAACAATATTTTTATATTGTTTCTTCACAACAGCAAACCATTGTGTGAGGCAATAAGTTTGGAGTACCTGTCAGACGATATTGAACAGAACTCTTTTGGGAGGCTTCATTCCCTACCTACTTACACGTTTACTGGTTGCCAGGCAGGCCACTGTGCTTTCGCCTTGATGACAGTTAAAACCTCATCACTCTGCAAAGGGAGACAAAAACAAAACAAAACCAATCAACAGTTATTGGGACACTTTTATTATGAGAGTAACATTCCTCAATGATTTATAGCACCAAGATGAGGCACTTGGTGTCTCAGCATTTGGATGAAGAGCCATGTACCTTATGCCCTGTGACGTTTGGGAGGTGCGTTCTCTGCTACTCTGGGTGAGGAAGAGAGCAGCCAAGAAGGTATGGGAGCTGCCCAGAGAGGAACTACGTTAGTATCCAACCACTACCACACTCACATCACATCAGTGCCTCTTCCACTTATACTGCAACTGAACTCAGCAGAAGGGGTTGGGCACACGCTGCAGCATGGCTCGTTACATTTAGTTTCCCTTTATGAGTGCTGCAATTTATGGTATAAGAAGTACTGTGACTTACTGCTGTCTCCAGCTATAATTAATTTCTCTTCCACCAAGGTCTTGGCTGTCTACATGACACAAGCCAAGCCAATGACAGTGTGATATAAAGGGGTTTGGGGAGATGGCGCAGTGAGAAAAGCCATAAGACTGCTCTGTAATTCCCACAAAGCTCATGGACATAGCAGCATGTGGCCAGTCCTGCTTCCTAGAGGGAAGTGTGATAAGGCAAGAGCCTTCTGAAAACTCTGGAGGGCTTTATTGTTACTCTGTGGGAAGGAGTACACTTAAGTCTTCCTAAGGAACAAAACCCAAATACTGTCCCTTGTAGGCTCTAGCAATGGACATGGATAGCACTGGGGAAGAAGAATAGGATCAGCAACTCATGAGCTGGGATGAATGTCTTCAAAATGGTACAGTAAAATAGGGTTGAACTGAGGCAAAGAACTTTCTCTTGAGGACTAACCCTAAACAATGGCATACCCCACAAAGCTGCTTATGAGCAGCGACACAAGCTAAATGACCGTATTTCCTATCCAGCAGGATTTAATGTTACATCAACAATCCTTAACCGATGCACTGCAATCTCCTTTAAATGCAACTTTTAATAGCTACTTTACCCACTTCCCCCCCACACACATAAAAATGAAAGGCTGAAGTATGTAACGCACCTGTAGAAACCCAGAGAGTGGCTAAGCACTGTACAAAGATTCCCCACCCCCCTTAAAGCCTATAAGGATTCCTGCATCAGCAGTTTTAAAATTTATATGCAGCATAATAAACCCTGAACAAAAACAGCAGACTGTTTTAACAAGGCTCTGGTGCACAGAAGACATCTATCAAGTGTTTCTTAGAGCCTTTTCCCATCTCCCTGAGGATTCCTTCCCAGTAATTTGTTTAAAGGAATACAGAGTTCACAACTCACTTGCATGATCTCTGCAGCCTTTTAAAAATATTTCCCAATTAAGCTAAGAAACCCATCCCATACATTACTAGTAATTGGCAGTTCCAACAGAGCTGTCCTTTTGTTCAGTGCTAATCTTGCTGCCTCCCCCTTGATAGCAATGCCTCTGATACCTCAGGCTAGTTCTAATCCATATATGCCCCAGTTTAGGGAAATCAATTTTCACTGGTCATTTCTACCAGAGCCATTATTTTTCAACTCCTTCTTTGTACCAAAGTAAAGCAATTATAGCCCTGATGTGCCCTATCCATAACATGGAAGCATCTCAGACTTGGGTGCTCATCCATGACATGATCTCTTCCTCATCCTGAGAGAGCAGCTTGAAGTAATCCATTTTTTTATGAAGGGATAATTTGTGGCTGCTGTTAGGACAGATGCTTGGTGAGATTCAGAGCTGCATTAAATTCAGTAGAGCTCTGCTGAACTACATCAGCTGAGAGTTTAGATCCATGTGCTTAAATCAATATCAAGAGTTAACCATTCTCATATTATTAGTGGGGTCGGGATAAGGAAAATAGTGCTGCGAAGGGGAAGAATCACACACACCGCGTGCTGCCCAGGGCAACCAAGCTGTGTTGGGGAAATCTATGGGAGCTGGCTCTGCAGCCTTTACACCGGACAAGACCACAGTGCTCCAGCAGTCTGATTTGCTGCTCTTGCTTTTGTCGTTCTGCTTCTTCCCTCTCTCACTGCACCTCCTACCGACTCATGTTTGGGCAGTACTGAAATGAGCTCTGCATCACTCAGTGCATCCAGTATAAACTTAGCATTGCCATTGTGTCTTGAGCTGTCTGTGCTTTTGGATGAGGGGGAGACAGTATTTTCCCCAAAGAGGTTAAAAATAAATGAATGGTAGAAACAGACTAAACCAAGAAAGTTAAAATGTGCCTGATACTCACTTCAGTCTCCCTCTCTCTTCTCTAGTCTCCCTGGGCACAACTTGCTCTATGGATGGAATAAACCCTGAATGCTGTCTGAATTTTGGCTTCCCTGTTTCCTTTTGGCTGTATGCTTCAACACCTCAACAACTTCACGCTTTTTAAATATGTATATTTTCATTTACATACCCTCAGAACACTTTGCATTGACTGAAAGGATTAAGCATGTATTATACACACCAAAGGGAGTTTGACTCTTATTACTTAAAAATGCCTGTTTATACAGACACTGTGTGTCTGTATATGGTGACTTATTTACTTAATAAAAATCAACAGCTACTCCAGGCCCATCCAGGTCCCTTCACATAAGGAAGTGTTTATGGCATATGCTGTGCTATGCAAATTTAAAATGCACTCTAGGAACCATTTTTCAAAGTGTAATAATATCAATAGCCACTTACTGCTGAAAGTGGAGAGAGGGAGACCTGAATCAGACTGCCATTTGGATTCACACATTCGTGAACTTTTGCGTAAAGTCAGAATCCAACTGGGATCAGAACATCAATGTCAGTACACCCCTCTTTATAATAACCAATTCTCTGCTCAGAAAGGTTTGAAATCCAGATACAAATGAAGTAGAATTAGACTATAATATAAGCTAAAGGCACCTGTGTTATTTCATGTAATCATTTGCTAGATTTCATTCTTATGTATGGACGCTGAATAATGTCAATGTTAAAACAGTGCATAGAGACATTTCTGATTACTCAGAAAATGGATTATTTTTAACTTACTGTGAGATTATTAAATATATATTTTAATAGTCTTTACACATAGAGCCTACACACTAAAGAGTTACCCAGGAATAGGCTGTGTTTCTCCCCCCCCGCCCCGAGGAAAAGGCCCCACAGGGAAAAGAGTAATTTCTGAACACGCTGTTGCATTTTCTGTCTGCAAACTAAAACCAATATAACATCTGCAGCATACAAATACAACAGAAATGTCCTTATCCTTACATATTCAAATGTAACACACACACACAGAGATGAAAGTCAAGATGGTAGATGAAATCACCATCTTGGCTGACGTGCAGGGCCTGCAGCGCCACCCACAGCTAAAAGTACAAACCTCTACAGCTTGAGCTGAAGAGTTAGTTTTCTAACGCAGTTATTAACTGGGCACAGAACAGAACCTAGAACATATACCGTCCCTATGGGTTACATACATGTATATCTGTGATGGATTACACATCTTTGTCTGCCTTCTTTTCCATCCACAGAAAGTGTGTGCATAGTAGGAATCCAAGGCAAACATTGTACAATTTTTGATAGAGATACACAATCTGCAGTTAAAGTCAGCAAGTGAACAGCCAACCATTTTCAGCTGAAAGTAGGATTCTCTCACACCGGTGTTTAAAAGGCTGTCCCGTACTAACCAAGTGCAAAGACCACAGAAGCACTGTAAAATATACGTATTCTTTATTTCAAGGAGTTCAGTCATACTTTTCCTCTGGGTTTACTTCCTGTCATTAGTAATGATGTTCTCTCTGCTCTCTGCATTGCCAAAATTTTGCTTTGATATTTACAGACATAGAAATTCCCAAGCTCAGGTACAAGAAACAGTATGTTTCACTACTGTAGTCTTATGTAGAGTTTACAGTAGTTCTATGTAGAGTTTAGATTATGGTTGTATGAGATGGTTTGGATAGGGATGATCCTGTGTCAGGCAGGGGATTAGACTAGATGACCACTCCTACCTCTCTGTGATTCTGTTATAAATGCTGTAGAGTGCCTAGCCATAATGTTCATGTGTGAATGGAAAGTGATGATGCTAATGACTGTAATTGCTACATTTCGTTACATGGAAATCTAGATTATCTTCACCACAGAGAGACAGAAAATGCAACACTGTCTAGCTAGTGAAGGGAAAGGAAAGTGGAAGGAAAAGAAAATGCTTCTAAGCCCTTCCAGAATGTCTTCAAGCTAAAACTAATCTAAAGAAAAAAATTGGCAGCTCTGTGTCACACTTCTCTGTGGCCATGTCTACACAAGATGCTTACTATGCAGTAGCTCATTACTACTGTACTACTGGACACTACTGTACAGTACCACCAGCAGTCTGCTCATACCCACACTGGCCCTGCAACACTCCCCTGCAGCAGTCAGGGGGATTTCTACGTGGGCACTAACCTAGGGGCTGGCAGGGAGCAAAGGGTCTCCTGAGCTAGGAGACAGCTGTCTCCTGGCCCCTGCCCCCAGGAGCTGCATGCTCCACCACTGGAGCTCAGGCAATTGTGGAGCTGGGGCAAGGAGATAAGAATCTCCCAAGTCCCTGTCAGTTATCGTGATCACAGACCAAGAGCTGGGAGATCCCTGGTGCCAGGGCAGGGAGACATTGTCCCTCCCTGGGCTGCAGTGACAGAGCTGCCCAGTTGACCAGGAGCATGTTTGCTCCTAGTCAGCTGTCTACATGTGCCATACTGTGCCTTTAATTACTCTCAAGTAAATTTGCGACTTGTATTTGCAGGTAGCAAATTTACTTGGGATTAGAGCAAATTATTGCTCAGTAAGCATCTGCATGTGTAGATGGTGACACTTGTTGTGCAGGAATTTGTTTTAAACTCAAGTGCAGCATTTCATGTAGACATGCCCAGCATGGTCCTTCAGGTGGGAGCAGGGAGCCTATACTAGAAGCCCAGAAGGGAATACCTACTAGAAGTTAAAAAAATCTTCTGAACGAGAAAAAGGGGAAAGTGGGGGGAAAGAAGAAGTGGTCCACAATCAGGAGGTGCACTGGATACCAGAGAAGCTTGCTACCAGAAAGGCGAAAAGCAAAAGTGCCTCTCCTGCAGCCTGTGGAGAGGGGCTACATGTTTAGGTTTTCTCATTTATTTGCTTTTTTAAAATTTTTTTTGTCTGTGGGAGCAAGGGTTAAGTTTATGTTCACAGGACGTAGAGCCTGCTGCCGCAAAGTCGGCCTGCAACAAAATAGTCTCACTAACCCACTTGCACGCGGTGGAGATGGCAGGCAGCCTTCAGGCGCTAGCCATCAGAATGGACCCAGAGGCAGTGCTGAAGCGGATGGAGAGGCTGCAGCAGCAGCGGCCACAAGCATTCCAGCAACACCAGCAGGGGTTTCAGCAGCAGCAGTTTCAGCAAAAACTGGCAAGAAAAGCAGCAGTGCTTTATATTTAGCTTTCTGGAACAAATGAAACCCAGCACACAGGTGGTCACAGCTCCCTTGTCTGAGGCTGAAGGGGATGAAATGCTTACAAAACTGGGGCCTGACAATGAACCTGAAGGATTTTTTTTTAGAGACTTTTGAGCAGGTGGCTGGGATGTATCAGTGGCCCTGGGAGCAGCGAGCTACTGACCTGGCACCCTACCTGACCACTTGTTTTTTTCCTACATTACTAGTGTGCATTTAGCTTGACAATTGTGATGCCCATCCATCAATATGGTGAAGCCTTCAGATATTGTAGTGAACACAGTATTCAGCAGAAATAACCTTTTTTCCTGTCAGTTGCCTGCAAATAGCTACATAAATCTCCTGTAACTGGCACTGTTGTTAGTCTTAGCAGGCAATCCCAGAATATATTTGCATACTGGGCATACTGGGGGCAGTGAGAGAAACTGGGACTGGTGATCTGCACATATTCTTTGCCTAAACAAGACTGGAGTTTCCAGTCCTAAATACCCACTTTTACAAGTACTTATTGCTTGCTCTGGTAGTGACTGGATCTGAGCCAAAAGTAAAACACTTACAGGCACTTTTTGTAAAGGAAGAAACTACAGTAAAAAGAACCTATAATTGTACCCCAACCTGTTATTTCAATTAAACAACTTTTCCCTACCAAAATACCTTCCCAAAAGGAAGCTTGGAAACTTGACTTTAGAACAGATATCCAGACACTGTAACATAGACATGCTTATTTTATATCTTAGGCCATTGGCACGTGTTCATTTAAAAGTGTGACAGGATCTGACCTCTGAATCCAACAACCGTGCCTCCTTCCATGCAGCACATGTATGGCAAGAGACGCAATTCTCGGGACTCAATTGTGCTATTACTACTTTTCAGTGCAGGGGGAGCCCAGGATCATAATTCTGGTCTCCCCCTGCACCAATCAATTGAAAGAGAAGTGTCTGCAGGTCTAGTCAGAGCCAACAATCAGCTGATTCTTTGCTCTGGCCCCTGGTACTACACCAAGGAATCAAACTAGCTTCAGTGTGGTCTGGGGCCAGGGTTAACAATCTAAAAGCTGTTTGTAGGCAGAGCTCAAGACTGCACCAGGGCCAGTTTGTGCCCCCCAGTGCAGTAAGGTAACAATCTGCTAATTGTTGGCCCCAGTTGCGACAGTCTGAGGTCCAGCTTGAGACTAAACCTGCCTGGGCCAGGGTGACAATCCACCAAACATGCCCAGCAGCTATGGCCAAGCTGTCAGGAATGAGGGATCAGAGGTACCTAGCAAGGCGGGAAAAAGATGAAGGGCTTCTGGCACAAGGGACTTTATACTTTGCCAGGAGCCTCTGATTTCCTGCATCCTGGCAGCCCACCCAGAGCTGCAGGGTGGGGAGTTTAAAGTCCTGGGCAGGGAGGCCCAGGGACATGGCCCCAGCTTGATTCTTATAGGTCCCTGGGAGCCATAGAGAGGGTAGCCTCTCTCGTTGTCTGGTCCAAGTGCCCATAGAATTTTAAAAAGCAATGCTGGGGGTCAACAGGAGGAGGTGTGCTCTTTAAAGCTCCCCCACATGCTGGGATCCATGCTGCCCCAGCTGCCTATGCCCCCTCCATGCAGCTGTGACACGATGAGTTCCCAGGTCCCCAGGTGCCATTTTCACATGCTTTTAAAGATCCAGGGTGCAGTGAGCCCAAGACCAGGGATATGCTCCTTGATGTTTGGCTCACAGTGTCTACCCCACCCCCAACTGCCTCTGGGGATCAGTTGGGGGTACCAGGTCTGGGGAAAGAGGACCTGAGGCTATAAGGAAGAAAGGCACAGGGGGCAGAGGTGATGGGAGGGGCAGTTACAGTGGGGGGGGGGGCAGGTAGTGGGGGCAGACAGATGGCAGGGGACAAGGTCTGGATGGATAATCAACATTCATAGATATATAAGCTTTCATAAATAGTAGCTTACTTTACCAGATATTATGAATGAACTACAGATGCCTTTTTGCCTTCATGCAGATTACTTTCAAATGTATTAGTCCAAATTTGGTGCTATTGTAAGCTGGTGAAAAGCCATTTCAATCTCTAGAATGATGTTAACATTGAATTTTGCCCATATTATTTTCCTCTGTTCTGTACTTAGATGGCAATGATTTTCTGAGGCAGGATAGAGCTGCTCTTATGCCCTGACATTTTAGAAATGGTGACACCTGAGAAAACTACACATCACAGCAGAGGCTTATAGGTATTCCTGGAGTGAATTCAATATTTGTACTATAATATATATAAAAACAGACGGAATTATTCTCTGCGCAACTCCATCATTTTTAATTTATGTGTTTCTCCTTTTTTTCTCCCACAAATAAAGGAACCAAATTTACTTTAGAAAATACATAAACTACTCTATCAGCTCAGCTGAGACCCCCAAAGCCCTTGAGGAATGTGTTTACTGGACTATTCACAAAATCCCATTGAACTGCAGAAGAATGTTATGCCATGGTTGAAATGACTAAGGAAGAACAAATGGAATGGAACTGAACACCCGGGAGGAGGGAAGCACAATCTAAACCAAGATCTGCATGTTTAATGCTGGTATTTAATGTTTAATACTAGGTCCCAATTCAGGAAAAGCATATAAAAATGTGCTTTGGTTCAGGAGTGTCAAACTTACTCTGTCCCCTGGGCCAGATCAGGACCATGAGGTTGGATCTGGACCTGACAGTGGCAGAGCAAGTGGTAAAAGTAGTGGGGCCAGTGCTGTAGGGAGAAGGCAGTGGCTGTGGCACTGGTCAAGTGCCCTCAGGATGAATGGCATCAGACCAAGTGGCAAAGAGGCAAATGACTACAGGGTGAACAGGGCTTTGTTAGAATACCCCTCACTGAACCCTTTGCCACTGACAGTCTTGCCCAATGGGGCCCAATATCCCAGAATTTGTGGCAGCCCTGCTTCTGCTCACACTGCCCCTGAATTCTCTGGCTGGCAGAAGCCCCACGGGCTGGAGGGAATGGCTCTGTGGGCCAGATGCAGCCCACAGGTCACATGTTTGATACCCCTGCTTTAGTCTATTCCTATTACTGACAATACTAAGTAGCTACATAAGTGATGGGTGTGTCTACGTGTTCATTAATGCTACTTAGTAATCGTGCATTTAGTTTAGTACTTACTTAATGAATAAGAATGTTTCCCTGATGCAGCATAATGGTGCTGCTGTTCCCTGATATTTTTAAATGATAGCAACATGTTGACCTAGAGGACTAGTCCCAGCTCAGGCAGTGCCATAACCATATTCAGATCCCAGGTTGTATACCACTCCTTTGAAATGCAAATAGTGAAGTAAATTGATAAGGCACTGACTGGATAGATCTCAGTCCACTGTGCATTTAAGAATCCTAAAAAAAAAATCTTTGAATAATTTCCAGAAAGATTATAATTATGTTGCATGCTGGTAGGATGACACCAAATGAAAAGGCTGCTGTTCTATATCCCAAAAACATCATTCCATTTTCAGTTGCACCCTTCCTCATTTTGTCCCTTATCTGCCCCCAGGGACTTTCTTCCAGAGAGAAAGTAGCCGTGTTGTTGGAGCAACATGGGATTAAATTAACAGCAGGATTGTTGCTAAGGGCAACAGTGAAAATAATGTGCCATATATCATTCCCTTTAAGGCTAATGTTATATAGGAGGGTCCAGGGTCTCCTGATAAAACAATATTTCATTCTTGCTCACTATACCAAAGAGCAGCTTGTGTTAATGATTCCTAGGTATTCTGTATATATTTCTGTTTTCATTTTTAGCCACTGAACTGATTGGCATAGTAGGAAAGTGAACACTGCTTCAGGCCTTGCTGATTCCAGGTTGTTTTTTTGCTGCATATTTTTCATTCATTCTGTACAGAATGTTTTGCTGGGTTGGGTTGACATTTCCCTCCTGGCTTTTTCCAAAACCCATCTGCAGTATTAAAGTTACAACTATCAAAAGTAAGGATCAGGTCTTTATTGCATTTACAAGGTCAGTTTTGCAAAGAGATAGCTTTGTGACATGTAACTTACACTGATGTATCTGGGTATAAATTACCCCCGCCTGCTCGGCATTTTGTCTGACACACTCCCCTTTTTCTATTTGTATCTGGAAATTTTACCCCTTGCACCAGCTTACCAATGTGTAATAGCACCCAGAAATCCCACTTCTGAATTTGACCAAATTGCTTTGCATGAACGTGATGTACTGTTAGTGGTATTTATTACATATGAATGACCTAGAAATAGAGAGACAGCAGTGCACTCAGGACATTCAGTGCCTCAGAAATTGAATGTATGCACAAAGAAGCCTCATGATCCTAAACATGTTCTTAAAGAAACATAAAAGAAAAGTCAAACCGCAGAAGATATCTTACATATGAGAAAGTGAAAATACCTAACAGAATAACAACCTGCAATCAGCCAGATGTCTCGAACAGTTTACAGGGGATAATGAAAAAGAGTGGCCTTATCTATCCTGATCACCCATTAGGCTCATATCCAGCTAGCTGTACTTCTTTATGTTCACAATATTCAACTGCTTTAGTCAGGTGCAAACAGCTCTTGATGACAATGTCAAAGTGGTCCCTAGCCATACAATTAACCAGTGAGTTAAGACCAGATTGAAGGATCAGCAGTTAGTTTAGGGAAAAAAATGCGAGGAAAAGATAAATTGTTCTATAAATAGTTCAGCAGTCTGGGACTGAGAACAAGACTATTCTAGAGTAGGTTAGAAATATTTAGAAGCCCCTTTAAGTACTATATATATGTTTGCTGCTGCTGTTTCTGTTAGATATCAGCGTGCGAGTCAACCACAACATCGTGGTTGTAGGACAGAACATATTTTTCCATTAAGAGCAAGTGTCTTTAATTAACGCCATTTTGCATTCATAAGTTTGGTGAACAGGTGAGTTTTTCTAAGCTTTGAAAGCTCTTTTGACAAATCAGCTTAATAGTATTATTCAGGCAGCATGTACAACATAAATATTCCAAATGTGTGTCAGCTGCTCTGCAAAAGCGAAACTATTACATTTTCCCACAACCACAGAAGTTGTGCCTAATCTCTGCCCTCACACCTGCCTCAAAAATAAGTTATTAACACAACAACCCTTAAGAATTGTTGGAGAATAGGATAGGTTTTCATTATGAAATCTACTTGGCTCAATCCAGAGAAGAAAAAGAGTTCTTTTTAAAAAAAGAGAAGAACATAGTAAAACTACTCCTCTGCTCTTTCCTCCATGATTTTCAGTTATTGGACTGACGTTGGTTGTGTTTTCAGTCAGTTATCTCAAAGGCAAGATTTCTTCAAAGCTGCACACAACCTCTTGGCTTCAGCTTTATATGCTAGGTTAGCAGTTCCTTCTTAGACTTGTCCACCCCATGCTCACCTCAGCCTGTGTTCAAATCTAAGTTAGGTAGATACTGAGGAGGATTTTTCTCAAAAGATCCCCCCATAGAAATCCCATCATCTCACCCTTTCAGAGGGAGAGGGTTTAGCAGCCATATTGCAGAACAAGCCACAGGTCTCTCCCCAGACCTTATGGATCCCAGAGGTTCCATGGATGACAGAGTTACCAATATGGAGCTCTTCTGCTTGCTCACCAGCTCTGACTCCAGGTGGGCTCCTCGGCTCCTGACAATGTGGTTTCACTGTAACTGCCCAAAGAGGTTCTCACTTGGAGAGCTGCAGCTCCTAGGAAAGTCTTGTGATGGAAACCAAGATACAGAACTTTATTAATATTCCTTATGATTCTGCATGAGCCGGAAAGTGAATGTTTGCCTTTCACATTACTTTGGGAACACTCTGCTTCCTTCCCCATTCCTTAGCTTGGATTTTGGACTTATGGATAGAACAAGTCCAGGTAATGGAATGGGCAAGAGAATCATTGCTTCGGACAAACTGTGCCTACAGATAACTTGATCTAGCCTTTGCTTAAAAAACAAAATGACCAAGGAAAGTTTTAATTAGGATACTGAGATATGCAAAGAGAGGTGGTTAGCAGTTTTAGTTTGACAAGGTAGGGCAGGGTAATACCTTAGAGACTAACTGACTTGGAGAGTCATGAATTTCTATCAGGTACATTGAATGAAGTAGTCTGTTACCTACAAAAGCTCATACCTCACTGAACCAGTTAGTCTCTAACATACCACTCTGCCATAACTTCTGTTTGAGATATGCACAGAAAAGTGGACCCCAGGGTAAATCTTGGCTTCTGGCCTTTTAGTACCTACAGAAATGAACTTATGCCTAATTGTGGAAGATAAGATAAATCACATCCCACCTTTTGGTTGGTATGGTTAGCACCTATTGGTCTTAGGTCTGAAGGTATCTTCAGAAAGGTCCCGATGACGGATCAGTTAATTTATCCACGAATGGTACCAGCAAATAGAATTACTATTTGCTTGTCTACAGCATACCCAAAATATGTACTATTTTGCTTTTGGGAGAGCAAAATAAAAAAAATTAAACGATTTTTCCATAGTTATGGCTGCACAGAATAAGGATAGAGCTAAAAAATCTGCAAAGCTGTGACACGGGAGAAGAGAGAGATTAGGAGTAGCTAGCACACAGCACAATTGTCAGAACAATGTTTAGCTTGATTAGTTGAGCATCAAGACCAATAAAAAAGGAAAGATGATCATTTCAATGTGTGAAGTAAAGAACAATAAGCTATTAGGTAAAGTGACTCCCTTAACTGCCTGAAAAGAAATTCCACTGTTGCTCATGGGCAGTTGATTTTGGAGCAGGAATCAAAGTGGGGGGCTTCTATTCTAGGCAGAAAAATCAGCTTCCCTGAGTAAGACATGCACCCTGATTTTTTTAGGGGGGTGGAGGAGTCTGATTTTGAAGAGGAAATGTATGATCTGTAAGAAAATATGGTAATGCTATGAACAAATTGAAAAATTATAAATGCTTCATATCTTTAAAAAACAGAAAGAGCTGACAAGCTGCCTGAGTGGCACTTGCAGTCTAGATGATTAACATAGCAAAGCAGTTCATGGCTTTGGGTCCATAGATGCTTATTTGGAATGGTGAGATGCAAAGATGAAACAAAGAGAAAGGAATTGAAAACTTTCAGTCACTAAACCAAACACAGCTCTGAATCTAGCAGGGAACACCATTTGGGGGATAGCATATTATATCCAATAAACCAAGAAATCAAAAAAATAAATGGGGCTGAGAGAGGAAAAAGAAAGGAAACTTGAGGCCAGGCAGATGCATCTAACTGGCAGAATGGCCACAAGAGACAGAGGAGAGGAGAGAAGGCACTCCCTGATATTGCTTCTGTGTGTGAAAACTAAGGTGACCATGGGTGACATTAAAAGAGGCCTAGGTCATATTCAGTAGAAGCAAGGCCCCCAGGTCTCTATTAATATATATGTCATAGGGTTTCAAACAAAATACTTTTTTATGTTTATGGTTTCCTTTGTTTCAGAAACACTGGACACACCTACAAGACATGCTACGCCACCATAGTGACGCGCTATGGCAATGTAGCATCTGTGGTCACAAACCAGGAGGCCGACACTACACTGCTGTAGCTATGAACTACCTCCTTATAGCCCATCAGCTATGGCAATGCAGCTGCTAAAAATAACCATGTGCCACCAGGACTGCGCGGTAACTGCGCCGTGGGGGGCATGTGTAGATGCGCCCTCTGTATCAAATTATTCTATTGCTGAAGTGCCTCTGGCAGAACTATGCCCACAGAATATAGAGATGGTAAAAGATCTACCATCCTTTTTATCCTACAATACTTTCATGGGTACTTTAAACAAAGTTTTTCTTCCTATTAAATGGTCTCTTTAAAGTAACCTAGAAACTCCCTGTAGGGCAAAACTGCTGTGTTCCATTCATATAATTATTTTAGGAGAGACCCATACAGTGAAATACATTTTAAAAGGAAGCATTTATCTTACTGAATTGATATCAGCTGACCTTAATATATCATGCTAAGAATAGGAAAATAGTGCAAATTACTACAATGATCTAGGGACCAAGATAAGATAGTTGCTTTATTTTTAACTCTAAAAAAGTTGTAGCATGGAATATTAAGGACACATTTTTAATGTCGTGCACTTAAATTTCAAAGTGGCCTGTGACAATGAAATAGTAAAATGTACATTGTTTTTGCCACTGCATATACAGTTATCTAGTCTGCATGTTCAGCTCCATGTATTGCGCTGTGAACTACAAGTTCTAGCTTCAATTTGTTGCTTTTTCCGGAGAAAGGCTGAGATCTGTTTCTACTGTATCTACATGGACCTTTGTAAAAACATGCATTTGCTATACCTGAGACGTTGCTAGCTACAAAAAATTATTTCACTAACCATTAATATATGGATGTTTAGAAACCGTGTAGGGATTGAATTAAATCATTTAGCATTAAAATCAGACAGCTACCACTCCTTCACTTCTGAGAAAGTAGCAGGTCGTTATGGATGCTGGCCTAGCCACTAGGGGGAGTCCTGCTCCTATGTGCCAACTTGTTCATTAAAATATGTTAATGTTTCTTAAAGAAGTTTCCAAATTGTTTTCCATGTATTATGCAAATATCCCAGTAATTTGCCCTACACATGGTCAAGCCATTTTGGAGCAGCACATAATTAGAACTGCAAAACTTGCCTAGTGTCATGTTTCATTACAGAACCAAAACTCAGACTCAGTTTAATTGAAGATACATCACCTTTTAACTAACGTAGGTCCAATGATCTGTTTTGTATCCCTATACCATGAAATTCATGGCTCCAATATAAAATGATGTGAAAGTCACAGCTTGACCCCTCCAAGGTTACAAATCCTCATCGAGTGAAAATGAGGAAAATATTTTCATAAAGTAAAACTGCCAAGTGTTGCACTGCAGTAATAGGAAAACATTTTGTAAAAGGCTGGTAAATATGCAATTAAATGTGGCATTGTCTGAAGTCTGCTGAACCAGTTAATAACACGTTGCATTTTTATAGCACCTTCCAGGAAGGAATCTCAATGTGCTCTGCTAACATTAATTAAAGCTCACAATTCCTGTGTGCTATAGATATTATTTCCCCCACTTTACAGATGAAGAAGCTAAAGTTTTAGTTCAAAGGACTCTTCCTTAGGTCACCTTGAGCACATCTACCTGAGATGCTTACTGAGGAGTTGCCTAATTAGATCCGCAGTAAACATCTTAGCGTCTATGTGTGTGGCCCTATTAGGCTGCAGGAAACTAATAAACTCCACAGCAGGATAGGATTTGCAAATACAAGTCCCATCCTGCTGCAGAGCTTTTTCATGTGCAGCAATGCACGTGTAGATGCTGACATGGCTGGCTGGGCACAATAGTGCTTCAGGGTGGAGGCTGTGTGCCTGCTAACCCCACACTGGAGTACCCTCATTCCCCAGCCAGCCCCTTCACAGCATGCTGAGCTGTTTTGGAGCAGCCCTGGGCTGGCAGGCCAATTTCCTGGGTCCCTGCCAGGCACACCTTATCTGACATGACTCAATGTGTTGCAGTCCTGGACACATGTGTAAACACAGCACCCAGGAGCAATACACTCTGGTGCAATGTGCACCAGAGGTTATTGCGGTGCACTAATATGCTTGTCCAACAGCTCTCCCAAGTATACAGTTGGTTCAATAAAAGATCTCACAAAAAAACGTTGCCTCTTCCTGGACTATCATAGCTACAACACCACCCCAACCTTCTTATTACTACATTTGGCTATTTTCTACTTTCTGAACCAAAACTTTTTTTAATACAAAGGCCAGATACCATTCCCATTAAATTCAATGAACTGCCCTTAGAGTCAGAAACTACTCAGTATCAGTAAACATATGCAAATATCTGGCTACTGGTGGTGGAAATGAACTTCTAGGCTACTTTCCAACTGACCAAGGGCCTACAAAACAGGTTTTTGTAGTTCATTTGAGCCTTTTAAAATAGTAAGGAAAAAAAAAACTTCCAGTGGCTTCAGTCACCTTCTGATCAGGTCCTGTGTGTCCTTCCTAGCGGTGAAGCTTCCTATAGCATTATGTGCCCTGCTGTCCTTGATCAAACTGAATCAGCATTTCATCAAGAGCTTTCTCTTAATCATTGCATTCTGCAGGTCAGCAGGAACTATAGGAAGCCTCAATAACTTCTACAAGTACTTTTTCCCTTTTTCAGATCCAAATTTCTGCTGATTCATTCTGCACATTTTTTTCTACAATAAATCACCCAGCATTATTGGTCCCACATGGCTGCAAGCCTTTCATTTCATGAACTAAAATCCAGCCTTCTTATTGACTGCAGCTGCTTTTAAATACACTTCAGTGTCAGCAATGATTTACTTTTTAATTATATTATTTTATTTTAGATGAGCAGTCCTATTGTTCTGTTAATGGGCGATTTAATGGCATTTTTCAAATAAATGAAATCTCAGCATTTGAGCAGAGAGAATAGTTAATTTTCAGTTAATTGACAATTTAAAAGAATCTCCTGCCAAACCTTTTTTGATGGAAGTAATTCTATGTTTCCAAGATCTTTTACTTTTGAGAATGAAGACTCACATCTCATTTTTACTTCAAGTAAATTCTACTGGTGCATTCTTCACAGGTGCCTACTGAACTGGCCTTGTGTCCAGCAGGGGTAGTACAAGACATGGATTATTAACTAGAGGTGCATGATGCATTGGTCCATATTGTATCAGCACTGGTAAAAGGAAAATTGACATTACTGGCAACTGGCTTTTATTGGGTGGTGTGGTCGATAATGTCACTGATAAATAAATACCGTGTTCATGTGTGCAACCTCAGCATCCATGTGGCCAGCCCAGCAGCTTGGAGAGCAGCATCTGGCTGGAAAGTCTGTTGAGAGGAAGGGGCGAAAGGGAGGGACAGATTGAGGCCCCTGCAGTAAAGGAGGAGTGTGGCTGGGGCTGGGGCAGGCAGTGTACAAACAGGGAAGGATGAGGTGTGGGGGCAGCCATGAACACCCCAGAAGAGGCACAAGGGGTACATCCCCCCAAATCTGTGCACTAGGCAACAGTGGGCTGCCACTGTGGGTTGTGGCTGAGGATTGTGCCACGCTCTCCCTGGTATGGGGGTTGGGTCGGGGCTGCATTTGGGGTGGGCAGGAGTGGCACCGGGAGTGGGAGCTACTGCGAATTCTGTAGCTCTCCACCACTGCCACCTGCCCCAAGTGCACCCTGGCTCAACCTCCCTGCCAGGAAGAGCCCAGCACCATCCCTAGCCCCAGCCTGCAGTGGCAGCCCACCCTCGCCCCACTCACAGATCCGGGGGGGCACATGCCTTTTGTGCCTGGGCTGGGGGTGCATGCAGCAGCAGGAATCAACCCCTCCCCTCCCTGTGCCCCCCAGTTGAGCCATTCATAGCTCTGTCCCACACTCTGACCTGGCTGGGCAGTGCCTGCCCCTACCCCAGCTCCTGCCCCACACCCTCCCTCACTGCAGGGGCCTCAATCTGCTCCCCCCACACACCTCTTCCCTTCCTGCCCCTTCCCCCCAACAGACCTACCAGCTGTAGGCTGTTCTCCAAGCTGCCAGGCTGCATATTGGCAATCAGACTGGTATCAGCCAATATGGCTTGTTAATAATCAGCCATTGGTATTTGCCAAAAAAATCTTTATTGGTGCACCCCTATTATTAACTACAATTCTGGTTGTCTCTATTAAACCATAGACAGACTTTTTTTTTTTTATTTATAGGTCTTCCACTTCAGCAACTGCAGAGCCCTAAACTCACTGCAAAATTGGTTTGTTTAAGAAGCATCCACATGTCACTGTACAGCAATGTTGCTACAGCACTGTGTGTGCTTTAGTACTTCTTTTTGAAAGTACTAGAGCCCCACCTCCATGCCTTTTGGAAGTAGTAGAGCACAGCATAGTATGGGCAGTTACTGTACCGTGTGTGTGGCGCATGGTTAGATTTTGCCGCTACATCGCCATAGTGGCATGCTATGCCAGGCGAGTGTACTGCTACAACGATGTAGCTGGTGATCACATGTAGAGCCACGATTGCTATGTCACTGTAGGGCAATGTGTAGACGTGCCCTTAAAGAGCATAAGTTTTGGGCCTTAGTTTCAGGTCCAATTTTACCCTCCAGCATGCATATGTCACTCCAACTGTCTGCAGTGGTTCTTTACTGGTGCATCCAAGGGCAGAATAAAGTTTATAGTCCAGCCGGTTAGTATTTCCTCCAGGGGAAATCTCTGCTTGTCAATAACAAAGCATCACAATTCATTGCTGAAATTTCCTCTGTGTCAGAAATCTAGCAAGAAAAGATCTGTGAATCTGAAATGTCTGACCAGAGTTTTATTTAGCCAATACCTGCTCTAGTAACATCTGTGGGGAATTCACATACTAGATTACTTTTTTGGCACAACAGGTCATGTATGAAATGTCAGATATTATTACACTATATGGTCCCTCTGGTAATCTTAGAATATGCCTTGTTGCACTATCACCGCATTAAGAGACAGACATAAGGACTCCAAATGATAATTTCCATTGGTTTCAGAGCAGGTAATTGCACTACATTCATATTGCTTTCTGAGATTAATCTGCCCAACTGAAGCATGGTGAACTTGTAGGCAGAACACACTGTTGAGCATTCTAAATGTTTTATGGGATATACAGTACTGAAAAATAAGCTAAATATTTCTAAGCAAATAATCAATGGAGGATTATAGCATCTTTGTATAGACAAATAATAATTACTGTTCATAACTCATTGTAATACTCAGTGGATTTGCAGCAAATATTGGTGCAGTTCAGAGTTAAACACAGAAATCAGCTACAATGTCCTTCTCCTGTTCTTTCCCTGCTTCCTTGTGAAGAGGAGTTTCTGCTCCTTACAGTAAGCAAAACTTATTAAGTCTTGAAATGGAGGTTGGTGTTGTAGAGTGCATGACAATTAATATCTCTGACTTGGAACATCTGCAAAATTAAGTCTTAAGCCCCTTCCTTCTGACCCTCTAGGAGACCTTTTCTACATGATGGCTCTGTGAAGAGTCTACAAGCCTCAGGTGCCTGTGTGGGAGCCAAAGGAGTAAGAAGCAGCAAAAGATGCAAGCAGATCACAAGCAGGTCTAATGCTCCCAGGGGAAGCACTGCAACAAACATTGGATGTGTCTACATATGTGCTTTACTGCACAGTAGATTAATTTGCTGAACAGTAAAGCATCACCGTCTACACATGTGCTGTAATTAGAGTGCAGTAGATTAATTTACTGTAGCGTAGGATAGTCCTGTCAGACACAGGTATCCTATGGCACAGCAAATTACTGTTTTTAAACACACATATAGATGGTGATGTCAGGATAAGTTTACTTAGCTCAAATTGTACTGAAGTTTTTCAGTTGCATTAATTGCATGTGAAGATGTATCCATTATGTACCTTTTGCTCACCCAATGCTGTTTCTCTTCCATAGTCAAAACATGGCTCTGCTGGGAATAAAATTCTGGCAGGAGCAGCAGGAAGTCCATCCACCTGCAGTTCTGGAGCTATGCAGACACATTCTGTATGCTTTCTGAGCTGGTCAATAGGAGCTCCTCTCCATACATTCATCTCTGCTAGTGTCCCCATTACGAGCTTCAAAAATCTTTTTGCTATTTCTTAAAGGTCAGAATTATGCTGTTTAAATGCAAAGTAACACTGAAAGCAGCCACAGATAATACTCATCATATGCCCAGCACAACCTGGCACAAATTCTGCCTGTAGGAATATGTACAACTTCTGCATCTAGGAGTTTGCATAAGCATTTCTGAGGGCAGAATTTACCTTTTGGTTGCTTAAAACAAAGGAGCAGTATTTGTTCCTATTTCATTCTCTGGCTGCTATTACTACAGGGAGATCTAACATTATTCAGTTGCTCCGTGCATTCTGTATGCTCATATACACAAAGAAGGTAGGATATATTTAGAAGCTCTGCCATTCTGCAGCCCATAGAGAATTGCGTGAGTGCACAGTCCTAGTGTACCAGAAACTGAAAATCTACCTTTCTAGTCCCTTATCATTACTGTTGAAATTGACAAGAATGTGTTGTAGAATGCTCTAGGGACAGATCATTATCTACAAATGAAAGACTTGCAGCATTATCAGCAAGTTCAAGAAAATAAATGTAAACATCCTCATTTCACATTCTGCTTCTTCACCATTCTAAAAAAATTAGAAAATGCCATCAGTTTTGTGTTCAAATGTCACATGCTCTTATGCAAACAAAGGCAGGGGTGATGAAAACAGTGCTATTTGTATGAGGTTCTGTCAAGCCCTAGGTAGAAGGCGGAGATGTCTGGGAGAGGTAAAGAGTTACTTCTCTAAATACATCTCTTTACTTCTAGACATTTTGCTGTTGTGAGAGAATATGTTACTCCAAGAGATGCTGACATTTGGAGTACAGAAGGGCCCCAGCAGACATTATTTTTGCCCAGCCTTATCTGACACTTTAGCACACAAAAAGCTTATAGTTACACATTTAGACTTTTTGCCCCACTTAAAATATGATCGATATGGCCCCAAAATAGTGGATCAGTGACAAAAAGGCATTATTTAAAACAGTAGATTCTTCACCCAGGAAGGCTTTCAAGGACAAACAGAATGTGTGGGCAGTATTCCTGTCCACCAGAATCCCAGAGTTTCCTACTCTCCTTTCAACAGAGAAGGGGAGAGGGACTTGAAAGGTTGCTAGGCTTTCTAGAGTATACAGGAGCTGTTTTTTTTTTAACTTAATCACGTGGCCTATGGCAAATGTCAAGCCTGATTTCCCTTTACAGCTAGAAGTTTTTTTCTATGCTTTGTAAAATAAAATGCTATACAAGAAGATCTGTCCTTGCAAAAAATGCCAAATTGCTATATTAAAAACATGGGCCAGTGACTTTTATTAAGAGTGATGGAAGAACACCTAAGGAAGTTGCCAGCTTGCAACCCTAGAAGATGGCATTTTCTACTATGAGTAGGAGGTAATTTACCCTATAACAATTTGAGAGGAGAAAAATAACTATATGTAGATCTTTAATGTACAGATACTTTAAAAATAAGTGCAAACTTAATGTCTCAATTTTTAGCCAAATATCTGAATTAAAATAGATAATTTCCCCACCTACCTTATTATATCAATCTTCATTTATACAATGGCTCTTTAGCATGCAACTGGGACAGTCTGAATTTCTATAGAGCAGTCTCTTGTTGATGCTGCCTATCGATCTATCAGTATGAATTGATCAGTACTCTTTCCATTGCTATCTTTTTTAGCTACCAGTTCCTTTACTGTCTATCTGACTGATGAAACACATTTTATCGCACAGCAGCAAAGGATCTCATTTCATCAATACATGTAGAGATTTACAAAGAAAATTTAAAACTCAGACAAGGAGGCTGATAGCCTAAAATCTGATCTTTCTACATGTTTTTACAAAGCTGAGGTTCTCTGTGCAGCAAAAATGATGGTAGCAGTGGGATTATTCATTGTCAAACATGGGCCCATGAATCTACAAACATGTAAGAAGGTAAAGACTGCCATACATATTTTAAAGTCTGGCAGCTAAGACACCAACAGCAAGCTCAAATCTGAATTACAACTGACTTGTGCAACACCAATATTCTGCCTTCCAAAGGCTGCAACCATAGGCATATTCTGGCAAACAATTTTGTAAGGACCAATGCTGTTTATTTAATTAATGCAGCATTAGTCGAAATTAGTGGCATTTAACAGGTTGAAATGATAGCTATAAGTCCATGTACTCATTTTTTATATAAAAGTAAAGCATTTTTATTCAATACAATTGGCTGCAATTCATAGCTGAAATGCTATAATTTTCTTGTATGCATTTAATCTATATACTATATTGATTTGCATATGTTAGTACTTGGCTGGTTCTTTAGCTTGGATAAAAAGGACTCTAACATTCCTTTTGAGTACTGGAATTAGAATAAATGATGCTTTTTGAACAACAATGAATAAAAAATTACTGGTCTTTATTGTATTGCACTACACAAAACTACTGTATAAATTACTTCCTTCATGCATTTCTCATTCATATTTAATGTGATAGGATTTTGTGACAAACTTAAAGCTCACCCAAGGTTAACAGGGCATTGCCGATTTTGCACTGGAAAAAGCAGTCAAATAAATAAAGTGCATCAGGTATGAAACCAGTGACAGTCAGTGGCCTGTAGGCACAGTCAGGAAGTAGTTATAGCCATGTCAGGACATGCTTGTGCTTATCATGCGCCATTTTATTGATAGTTTAGCTCTGGAAGGAGCTATTTTACTTTCAGGAAGGATGTTGTAACCTCAGCTATGTGGTCCCAGATCACAATTTCACACGCTATGGAAATGTTTGGGAATTGCTATTGCATGGGACTGTGAAATGTACAGACGGAATCTATTCCCAGTGTGCAACTGTCCCCATGAAAATACCACAACTGGAATCAGATTATAGATGCCTGGACTTACACATGAAGGCTACGTGAGTCTTGGTTCATCTTTTTTTCCACTCAGGGTGGTACCTCTCAAGTTTAGGCACCCTGGCAGAGCAAGGTAAGTAAATTGGCAATTTTAATCTATCTGAACCATGACAGAATATAAAGAACTGTGGTCTCCAAGCTGTTGCCCAAGATGTTTCAACATCAGTAAGGTAAATATTGCATTTACTTGCATAGTCCATGCAACCTTTCCCTGGTAAACTCAGCTTTCCAAAACTGGGGCATATCTTAAGCAGGAAATGTGATTTTTCTTTTCTGGAATAGAAGCACTATAGGACAAACTATGCTAAAATGGCCACCAAAACTTACCAGAAGCTTCCCGTAGGGAAGTAAGCAGCAGGGGTGGAGTCCAGTTTAACCCTCTCATAGCCATTGTTAAGACAGTAGTTTTTGACTGAAGGGCCCCTGAGCTTGACAAGGTTAAGTGAACTTGTGTATGCAGTATGTGGTATCTTGATAAAGCTTTTTGTACGGAAACAGCCATTTATTATTTACAGAGCCTTATATAAAGAACTATTTTCAGCAAAGAAGTAATAGTCTTGCCACTATTATTGTAACTGTCAGAGGTCTCCTACCGCATCAGGAAATTCCTGTTGCCTTATTCAGACTATCTCCTGAGATGCCACACTTCCTGGAAACTTTTTGTTTCTAGGAAGTCTTACCCTATGACACACAGTCAGCCTTGACACTGGAAAGATCCTTTTGTCCTTCTACAATTCATGTTTCAACAACGAGGAATATGTCTTATCTGTGGGCATGTGGTACGTGAGAAAATGTGGTACTTCAAAATGGGTACATAAAATAATTCTGTGTGCCTTGCTTTCAGAAATATTAAAACATTATATTCACAAAACTGAGTGAAAGATAATGCCTATCTCCTTCCCAGCCCTCAAGATATTTTTAAGACCATTTCAGATGCAGGATTCTTCTCAGATGCTTTGCCCTCTGTAGTTTTAAAAGACTGACGTACCAGGAATTCGTTGATCTCTCTTCTGGGAAACTTCATAATCTGATAGATATCAGTTAGAACACTGTCCCAGACCTTCAGAAAATTTGCCTTGCTACCTTCGGTGTCATGTAGGTTCCTGATGGACAATAATCTGCTCTGAGTATCTAGGATGGAGTTATATTCCAGCACTTGTTAGTCTCCACACCTGCAGCTTCTGTGATTATATTCCACTGTCAATCACTTTTAAAAATGCAAATCAATGTTTTTCCACTCTAAACAACAAGTTGATCTAATATTTATTCAATCACTCATTTACGTTTCAGTAAAGGTCATAATAACTGATAGAATATGTATCCAGTTGAATAGGTGGTCTGTCTATTTCAATAGATAATCTACTCATTTCATCACACACTACATTACTTTTTTTCATGTAGCAAGACTGAATACATTGGAATACTACTGGCATAGCAGAGTGGAGAATCAGAGTCAAACTTTATCCACATAAAATTCACAATTTACATTTAGCTTTCTGTATATGTCCATAGCTGATGTAGCTGTTTCAGTGTTAGATAATCAGGTTGCCCATATTAGCCCTGTGCTGGAACAGTACCCAGTAAAAACTACATGGTAATACAGGAGGAGAAGACATTATACCTGCCTCTCAGGGGGTGTCTACATGAGACGCTTAATGCACAATAAACAAATTCTACTGCATATTAGCGTGTCATGGCAAAAGCCATGCTAATATACTAGTTTTTTTTAAGGTGGCTTAAACCTACACGACTTCAGGGCAGGTTTCTCTCTGACCCATGTTACCCAGCTCATGTTCCATTAATGTGTAGCCACCACTCCCCACAGATGAGCCTCCAAAGTTGCAGTCCCCCAGCATCCCAGGATGCAGTATCCCCTATCCCCCTTCCTGTTGTGTGTTGACAACTTTCCACCCCCCCTCCCCCCAACTCTACTGGCCAGGGGAGAAGGGTTTCTGGCAGCAAGCCAACTCCCCTCCCATGCCTGAGGGTGTGACTTTCTCACCCCCATGGAGTACAACTTTGTGCAAACAGCTTGCAGAGCACATACCAGCTAGCCAGGTTTCAGGGTGTGGACAAGTCCAGGAGTGGGGTCAAGGGAGGCTGGAGGGGAGCAAGGTAAGGGGCCAGACTAGGTCCCCATGAGCTGGGGCTTCATTCTTGGGACAGTGACAATAGCTCTCCCAAAAGCATCTTCCCCCACCACTCCCATTTCCCAACTACCCCAGGAAGCACAACCAGCAACCCCCACATCCCAATCCCAAATCACTAAAAGAGACCTTCCTTAATTTACTTCCTCTTTATTTTTAAATTCTGTCTTTTTTTTTTTTTGCTTTTTATTTTATCCTACAGTAGCTGACTTGCTTCATTTCACCATCCTTCCCCATCCCCATTTCCTTTCCATCTCCCATTTCATTCCCCACCCACATCCTATAAACTCTCTGACTCCCAGATTCATTTTCCTGCACCACCCAACCCATCTATCACCCACCCCCACCTAGAGCAGAGAGAGAAGCCTGTCCTGACTCACCAGCCCTTTAGTGGCAAGTCACAGCTGTGCAAGTGGGGAAGTCAGAGAAGGTTTTTCACCCTTACCATGCAACTGCCCTAAACTTGAGCTAGCACTAACACTGATATATTTGAGCAGTTCAAAGTGCAATGTGTAAGGATCTTGTTATGCAATAATGTTGGGCAGCTCTGTGAACTCTTAACACCTGGATTATTTACACATTAACACCTGAAACTAGTTTAAAGCACTCATTAGGCAGCTCAAAATTACGCCATTCCTGGGCAGGATTACCTCTGATCCATGCCACCCAGTTTGTGTTACTAAAATGTAGACGCTCTGGACTACACAATGCAGGACTGTGTAGTCTAGTATTATCTGACCATTCACTAGTAATGGTACATAAATTGTTCCGTCTCAAATAGAATGGGTATGGGTACAAGGAAGCTTGAGGGAAAAACGGGTTTTGTAATCTCCCCAAGTATAACTTCAGTAGAGCTCTGAAGTCCTAAAGTGAACTCAAGCTTTCCTGAAGCTTGGAAGCTTATTTTCTATAACATAAAATCCATCTTTTAGCTGAGGGTTCACATTTATGCATGTAATTGTAATTCCTCAGAATACCTGCTTGCATTTTTTTAGACCTATATCCCTAAAATATGCAACTGCAGAGTGTCTTTTAATCCTCTATATTCTATTAATAGCATCTTCAATACCTTGGATTGGAAAATGCAAAGTTAAATATCTCAAAATAATAAGGTAAAGGTGTAAGTAAATGACCATTATATGGTCTTTGTATCATTAAAGCAATAATGTCTAATATAGAAAAGCTGTTTTAACAGTAAGAACTTAACCCAAACATTAACTTCCCATCAGACTCTACAGGCAAGTATGGTCAATAAGTGTTATAAATATATCATTTTATATGGGAAATGGGTTTTAATTTTTTAATGCTTCAAGGGAAATGATTTTTAAAAGTCCTGTGCAATTGTACATCCCCTTGAAATATTACAAATGGTTCATAGTTTCTTTTAGGGCCAAATTACTGAGCATGCTGATCAAATCAAAACAAAAAGCAAACAAAAAACCCCTATTTTATTTGCTTATTACCAGGAAATTTAAAATAATTCTTTAAATTGGACCATATTTATTTATTTACCTTGCACAGTCCTCCTTAGGAAAATAAAACAAGGACACTGAAGTTATAAATCCACTGCTAGCTTTAGAGAATATTAATTTCTTAGTCTCCAGACTCTGCCAGGTAGGGATTATATGTTTGCACTATATCAAAAATCTCAGGGGTTGCATCTACATGAAATGCTAACTGAGCAGTAGCCTAATAACACTACGCAGTAGCGCACCGCTACACAAACAGTGCTAAGACACTAATGTATAGTATTATTAGGCTACTGCACAGTAGCATCACTAAAAAGGCATTTGCTGGTGCTACTGTGCAATGACTCCAGTTACTGCACATTTATTTAGTACTTGATTACACAAGTACTAAATTAAATGTGCAGTAGTTACTGCACATTAATGAAAGTGTAGATCCTTCCAGGAATAATAATAAATGACTCCTCAACTACACCAGCTATTGCCAGGGGCTTGGTTACTTGGGATATGTACAGCCTTGTCTTGTCTCTCCAAGTACCCGCCTGAAGGCAAGCATGGCTCCAAGATAGGGAGAAGTCATAGTCTCTTCAGATTCTGAGAGCCTGGCCTTTTGGTCCCTGATCCTCCCTGGTGCTCTGTGACATGCCTCAGAGAGGTACCTGACAGTTTGGCTTCCAAGGGAGGGTCTTTCCCTCTTGCCAGGGAGAAATACACCCCCTAAATAGCAAAACACACTGAGGCAAAGACCACCCAGCCAAAGGTTCTCAGCCTGCTCCAAGGCTAGGGATAGACATTCAAAAAGTCTGAGCCTGAATTGCTTAAAACTTTGCAGGTTAATCTAACCTGGCTAAGCTGAATCAGTTTGTAATTGTACAGACATCTCAGAAATTCAGGCACATGTTGCAGTGGCTTAGGTTAGAACCTGGGGGGTGCTAGACTCCTGAGCTGAAGGGGACCCCCCTCCTCACCAGCCCAGCAGAGAATTGATAACACAGTGTTTATCACCTCTAAGTCAGTGTTTATCAGCCCCTTAAGAAAACAGAGGGACATTACCAGCTACCTGTTGATTTTGCCTTTGTCCCATCTGCCACAGCATAGATTGTTGCTAGCCCATGGCCTGCTGGCTGAGAGATGTCTGTGTAAGGCAAAGGGAATGGGGCAATCCCTGCTTAGCAGGGAGTGGGGAGCAAGGGGAAGCCAGGCAGATACCTGCAGTCTCTGCTGACCTCCAGGCAGGCAGCAGAGAGGAGGGGCCAGGTCTGCTGTCTAGCAGAGAGCCCTGCCCAGCCCCAAAAGCATGCCAGGATGCTGGGGGAGTCTGGTTTAACTTAAACCAGCAAGGGGTCTGGGACAGACATTGTATAAACTGGTTTGACCCAAATCAGCTAAGTCTGATACTACATTCAGCCAGGTTTATCTCAAACTATTTTCAACCATTTTGAAACTGGATTATGTGTACTGAACATCTGTTCCGTTAAAGGTTTAAACCAGTTTCTGATCACTTAAACCAGTTTGTGTATAATGTCTAGCCCAAAAAGTTAAGCAATCCCTCTGTCCCCAGCCCAGCCCGCACAATCCTGAGCACCCCAAAGAGTTCAGCTGTTCTCTGTCCAGTGCACAGAATCCCAAACTGCCTTGGTATTAGTCCTCCTCAGACTCTTCTCTTCCTTCCTCCCCAAAAGCCAATACTCTCCTTTTTCAGGCTCCTCCATTCAATGCCACACTTATCTCAGTTGCTTTCCTTGACACCTTGACACATGGATGTCACTTCTAATCCCACCTTGTTGAAAGGTCACACAGATTATTCAATTTTTCCTATCAGGGACTTTATTAGGGTCTCTATTAACACTTTGTTCCCCATGTACAAGCTAGCAAGGAAAACTGGGGCACACAACATTATAACATGAGTACAGACATATTTAAACATTGAAACATTTACAATGTAGAAATATTACAATAAAAGACAGTCTACCACACCAAAAAATGTGTGTTAGTTTTATAACACACATTAGATGTCCCATTAGATGTCAATGGGATTTCATTCAGGTAGAGCAGTCCACACTGGTGGATTTTGATGTAGAAACAGGGCCTCATATTATAACTGTCACCTGACTGCCAATGCAGCAATTATGATTACAGACCTCCAGGCTGTGAGCTAACACATATGCACCTATCCATGTGTCCACTCTGTCACATTAAAATTAATAAGAATCAGCAGGAATCAGGGGCATCTGCAGGAATTTGATTGGAGAAATTGGGCCTTTCCGTTTTCGTGTTCTTGTGACAAGGTATTTACCAGAATGCACAGCTTCATTTGGAATCTGACAGGGTTGCACTGTGCACACTTCTGCTATTGTCTCAAACTTGCAACCTCTGGGCTGTCAGCATGGAAAAATTTTAAAGGGTCCAGAAAAGAGCCACCTGTATGATCAGGGACTTACAAGGGAAGCCATATGAGGAAAGGCCTTTCCAGACCTCTTTAGCCTAAAGAAGAGAAGGTTGAGAGTGGACTTGACAGCAACTTACCACTATATCAGAGGAGTGCATCAGGAGCTCGGTGAAAATCTGTTCACTAGGGCACTTTTGGGGAAGACCAGGACCAACAGATACAAACTCTTAAAAGGCCACTTTAGGCTTAATACCAGGGTGTCCAGAGTGTGGAGTAAACTCCCTCCAGAGGTGGTGCAGTCACCTACCCTAGAGGATTTCAAAAGAAGACTAGACAGTCACCTAGCTGGGGTCACCTAACCCCAGTTGTCTTCTTGCCTAGTGCAGGGGGACTGGGCTGATCTACAAGGTCCCTTCCAGCCCCTAAAAATCTATCAGTCTATGAAACCATGTGCCCGAGAGCTGGTGCCACTGCAGCCTCCAGAGAATGTGGACCATAACCTGCAATATTAATTTAAAATCTCTGAGGCCTAATCTAATTTCCAACATATCCTAAAGACTTTTGTCTCTATATTTTCAAATTAAGCACTATGGTGTTAACTGAGACTCAGAATTAGGATGTTATCTGACTTGTGCCTGGGTAACTTGGGATGACTGATTAAGAGCAGAAAGAAGAGAAGAAGAGCCATGTTAGTTAGCTATGTTAGCCTGAAGACAGGCAGGGCAGGATAACACCATATAGACTAACTTGTTCAGAGAGGCATGTGTTTTCATAAGCTATAACCTACTTCATCACATACATCCGATGAAATATGCGGTCACCTACAAAATGGTGATGAATGGTACTAATCTCCTCTATCATAGTGCATTGACTAGAACAGCTCTTCCCACTACTTTCCTGTGAAGTAATACATTTTGCTAGCTGGACTGTAAGTGCATTACAAGAGAAAAAAAATAGGAAAATGTTCAAATTTAACAATACCCATCTAATGAATGAGTAGAGAAGGTATCAATATTCTAGTGCCCCAGGGTGAAGAAATAAAAGCAGTTTACAGTGTGGGGAATTCTCTCCATTGCTGATCAAAGACAACTGAAACACTGAATTCCACAACAATTAGATTTGACCTAAGAGGCTTGTGCAGCCAAGAGACCTATAGTGGTTATCAGCACAGTAATTGTTTTTAAACAACACTGGCTGAAAAGTTAGTCTCTCAATTACAGTACATTGATTCTCACCGCCTCATTCAAGCAATCCTCTCAGCAGCTCTTTCAGCTTTGAACGTATACTGTGATCCAGTATGATATCAGATTCTTGCCTGTTTTCTTATAGCTTTCCAATTCTGTTGCAAGTACACCTGTTCCACTGCCCTGCTTTGTGCTAGGGTCAGCACCTGCCAGTGCTGCTATCCTAACAAGACAGTGTTTGCACAAGTCTGGAAGTGACCCCCGTACTTCTGTCACAAAGAAAAGTAAGCTCTTTGTTACAAGCACATACAGAAAGCAAGCACTAAAATGATAAATTAGTTCAGAATGGTGTAGTAATTCATATTAAAACAGCCTTACTTTTCATGCAAATGGCACTGGCCCAGGGAAGGATATTTAATGTAATTTCATTTCCCAGAATCAGTGCTAGTTCCCCTAGTACCTAGTCATTTACTCATCAATTCTCAACTATCAGGGGTGACCACCAGGATCTGGGGGAACGTTTGTTCACCAGAGCGCCCCAAGGGATGACAAGGTCGAACGGTCACAAACTCCTGCAAGACCGTTTCAGGCTGGACATAAGGAAGAATTTCTTTACTGTCCGAGCCCCCAAGGTCTGGAACAGTCTGCCAGCGGAGGTGGTTCAAGCACCTACATTGAACACCTTCAAGAGTAAATTGGATGCTTATCTTGCTGGGATCCTATAACCCCAGCTGACTTCCTGCCCTTTGGGCAGGGGGCTGGACTTGATGATCTCCCGAGGTCCCTTCCAGCCCTGATGTCTATGAAATCTATGAAACTATGACAGTTCACTGTTCCCTTATTCCCTACCCATCCATTACTTCTAGAGTTCCCTGGGGCAGGGGCTCTCTATTATTTATATATTTAGACCAGTGATTCTTAACTAGAGTACCTGGTTAAGAATCACTGGTCTAAATATAGAAGTTCTTCCCTGCCTGGCCACTGCCCTGACCCATCCTATGCAGGGAGATAGGCACGGTAATAAATAAATTAGTTTTTGAAGTGGGGTGTTACTCAATTCACAGATGTTATGGAGGTGTGCCTTGAGACAAAAAAGGGCTGCATTGAGTCAAATGAGGGATGCCTCACATCTAGAAAAGTTGAGAACCACTGGTTTAGAACAACAGGAATCTGAGCTGTACTACTGGAGGGCTATAATGAATTGAGCATATATTTACCTACACTGCTAGCTAGCTTGGATATACTGCAGTATACTAGCTTTGCTATACTGAAGTTACTTCTGTGACTACAGTACACAGTTACTCTAATTTAATATATCCCTCCTTGTCTCCATGATGAATAGCCTTTATAGGTCTGCACCCCTTCAATGAACCAAGGCTGCATATAGAAACAGTGGGTGTATCCACACATCACCCTACGACAACATAATGACCAACTGGGTCTACACATGATCAGCAGCTCCATCACCATAGTGGTGCACTCCCACGGTATAGCACACTGCTACAGTGACATAGTGGAGAAATCTAACTGTGCTCATGGTGCAATAACTGCCCGTATTGTGCCATGCTTTAGTCCTTCCATAAAGAAGTACTAAAGCACGCTGCCATAGCAACACTGCTGTACGGGGATGTGTAGGCGTGGCCAGTGATTATCAGAGATAACCATTAAAAATGAAAGATTCTACCAACTGATCTCAAAGCATAACTTTGTTCATTGTCAGTAAGTTGCAAGTTCTCTTTTTAGGAGCCAGCAAATTGAGAGAGAGGTTATATGCACCAACCTCATATATTACATTTTGTTCAGTGTTCCTCTTGCCTTTTTTCACCTGACTTACCCTAAAACTATAAAGTACGAAGTAAATTCAGGGTATGGCAAAAGAGATGAGAAGTGCTGCTGAGCCAAGGTTTTTAACTACTGTTAATCAGAAATTTTATGATAAAGTCCTTTCCCTTGCCCCCCCTAGGAACTGCTGATTTATTGAAACCAAAATACTGTATATAAACAGGTTCATTTTGATGGACTTTAACTGAAGCCCAGGCAGGCTTCCATTAGAAATATGACTGGTTTCCTATTTGCTTACCTAACAGGCTGGTCAGGGCCTTGTCTTTCTCTATCTGGACTAACACAAGGCAAGGGACTCCAGGACTTCCAGACTTTTTGGCATAGATCCAAGAGGCTGGTAGCCCTGAGAGATCTGGGTCTAGCTAGGGTTTTGCTCCTGGCTACCATCTCTGCTATGCAGAGCTTGGAAGCTCTGAAATGCTTGCTCAAAACAAAGCTCTCATACATGGAGGGGCCAAGGAGGGAGTAAAAGAAAGCACACATATTAATATATACAGGGCCAATTTTTTCAAATAATATTCCACATGCATATGGAAGCATTTTTTACACACACAAGGCCTTATTAGCACCTAAATACAGAGAGGGAAAATACAGTATATACATCTTTCAGGAATGCACAAACCTGTAAAAGTAAATTAACAAAGCTAACTGGAAAGAAAGTGCAGTGAGTACTCCAGTTCCTTTGCTGGTGGTCTCTTGCCACCCCTCTGTGGCTCTTAATGTACAGCATAGATGCACAGCTGTTGTGAAGGAAACAGAATTTGGTCCTTTGGAAAGGAGATGATCCTGAGAGGACATGCAGAAACTTTGATATACAGAAAGCAAAAAAACCGTGGTGGGATAAAAGCATAGAGTTTAAAGAGTGGATCATGTGCTGGTCTATGCTTTCACCGGGGCTATGGACAGAAAATACACATAAACTGGTTTAAGTGAACAGAAACTGGTTTAAACCTGCAATAGAATAGAAGTTTAGTGCACGTAAACCAGTTTCAAAATGGCTGAAACTGGTTTAAGATAAACCTGGATGAATGTAGCATCAGAATTGATTGAGGTCAAACCATTTTATGAAACTTCTGCCCCAGACACTTTCCTGGTGTAAATTAAATCAGAGTCCCTCAGAATCCCAGCATGCTTTGCAGCCACAAGCTGTGCTGTCTGCTCCAGAGAGCAGGGTTGGCCCCACCCCTTTGCTCTCCAGCCAGAGAAACTTGGGAAACCAGGTCTGCTTGAAGTGGGGGAAAGGCAGCCCCTGCCAGACCTTTCCCCCCTGAAGCGGAGGAGGTAGGGGCATGAAGCAGGGCAACAGCCTGAGAAGGACTGCTCCCCCTGCAAGCAAACCTCTACTGGGGTCTGGGATCTTGGAAGGGCTTTAATCCCCACCTTCCCCAGCTCCGTGTGCTGGTACCAAGCTCTGCAGGACCAGACTGAGAAGTGGGAGGTGTTCTTTTTTCATAGATTCATAGGTGTTAGGGGCTGGAAGGGACCTCACAAGATCATCAGATCATCAGATTTTATGGAAAGCTGGGGATTCAATAAATATGTCTGGAGTCCCAAAAGCATTCCAGCATTCCGCTGCCTTATTTTCTCTTTAACAGTATGACCCCTTTCACCTCCCAACACAGACACTGTTGACCCATAGGTCTGGGGCTAAAGTATGTTCAAGAAGGCAGATCCAACTACACATGGTGTGGCTGCAAACTAACCCCATATGCCAACCAATCTGGTGTGTATAGCCATGTCGTTCTGCCACAGGATTCTCCACAGGTCTGGAAATTTGTCAGTGGGGAAACAGTGGCAGCACTAATTGACCATTATCACCCCAATTATCACCAGCTGATTTTGGAGAAAAAGTGTGGTATCTTAAAGAGCTTATGGTAATAAAAGCTTTAATTAAAATCTTAAACTGAAAATAGAATAAGTATATAAAAAACCCATATGAGGCAAGAAATGTATAACAGAATTATGGTTAGTATGGTTACAAATGTTAAAATCATTCATGAAGCTAAGAGAGAGAAAAGATGACTATACTGGAAATAGAAAGAAAGTTATATTTTAAAATCTTAAAAATCACTAGCAAGGGTTTTGTTATACCTGTGATCCTCTGCATGAATCAAAGTTCAGGGCCAAAGGAACACTGTTGAAGGGTAGAATTATCCTTTTACTAGCTAAATAACATGAAACTGCCTTAATGGCAAATGGATCTTCAGCATATACTTAATTTTAGCATTTAAACTAGTTTCTGCCCCACTGTACACTTCTCTCACATTTACCCTGCTGCTACATTTTTTTAGTCTATGACATTTTCTAACCTGTTACCATTTTTGTAGATTCTGTTTCCTTTAGCGTTACTGGTTGACCTAACTCATGCTAAAAAGCTTATCCTTATCTACTATAAAACATTCAAAGGCCTACTAAAGTCTACAGCATACAAAGTGTCCACTGAGTTTCTTAGAGCAACTGTAAATACTTCTAAAAATAATACTGATCTGCTGTAGAAACAGGCCAGCAGGTTGTTATCTCACTTTTACTTGGCAGCAGTTTTATGCTGTCTAGGGCTGCCAGAAGCTTGCTGGGGAGCTGGTAAAACAGACGGACTTTTTGTAAGTAGTGGGAGGGTGAGAACATTTGGTGGGGTCATCATATTTAGTGGTTAATCCTGATACGTGCCAAATACCACTGATTTGAACGAACATGCACTGATATGCCCTGCCCAATCAAAATAGGAGCTCTAAGGCAACTTCACATTTATCTGTAACAGGAACTACATCACAAACAATAATGCAGTTTGACTTACTCAAAATTCCAAATCTGAGTTTGTAATGGATGAAATTAAACCATCCTTCTTATCAGTCATGGTGTTGATGGAGTCTTGATCATTCAGGGAATATTCAAGAAGCCAGAGTTATTTGGTGTTATAGACAAACTATGCATTTAGGAGAGATGCTGGACAAATTTTCAGGCACAAAACGAAGAGCACAGCTTTTAAAAGGCTTTTCTCCTTTGCGCCCTCTCATCTACCAATAATACACTAAACAGATAGAGAAGAGTAGCATTCCCTCCAGAAAAATCCCTCTAAGGGATTAATTTGCAATAAACACAAAGTTCAAGCAATTCTAACTTCAAATCTTCAGCTTGGATATTTCACTTTAACAGACCAAATCCTATAGTCCTTGCTCACTCTAAGTGCTATTTTATATTATGTTATTAAAACAGAAAACACGTATACTACTAGTAGGGTGCACAGAGCCTTAAAACAATAGAAGACACAGTTTTCCAAGTTTTCAACTGAGAATGCTGAGGTTTCACAAGGATAACATTTTGGTGAAGAATAAGCTTCTAAATTTTCACTGCAAGGCAGGTTTCACTGTTTTCCATTGTGGGACAAAAGGGCCTTTTCCTATTTTTGCAAAAATGATATGGTATTGTGACTTCCCACTGGTAGGAAGCATACACCTTTATCTCAGGGCCAGACTTCTAGAGGTCAACTAAGAGCTCCACATATATTTACATACATTTGCACTGGTGTTGATATTGCATTTGCAAAGGGGAATGTGTAAAAAGCCATTACACACTGACCCTTGAGGAAAGCCAATTTTATTTCTTAATAGCTAAAAAATACACATTACTCCCTAAAGAAAGGAAGCAATTCAAGCTCACATCTTGGCCATTTTGAACAAAAATACAAGCTCTCCAACAAGATGCTTCCATACTATGTCATTATTTTAATCCATTATAGAACAGAACTACCAACTTGTGCCTCTTTTAAATGGTATAAAATTCTGTCAAGAGGGATAACACAATTTTCAGTCACTTTGGGTGACTTAACAACTCACTTGTGGTTCTATGGAGCCACTCTCAAATTATCCAGCTGTACCCAACTTATGAAAATAAACAGCACTTTTACTCTGCATTTTATTCATAAAATCTTGTCGGTCCCTTTATATATATAATAGCCCTACCAATATCTGTACATACATGTATGTGTATGTGATACAATGTTGCAAAACACAGACAGTAACAGCATATGTCTATATAAATATATATAGACATACATGCTGTGCATATGTACAATGTGAACAAACAAACAAAAAAAACCGTACTTAAACCAAACTGTCAGTTAAAACATCTTGGACAACAATTTTTAACTTGGCAAGAAATTGTACTCAGTCACATATTTATAAACAGATTAATGTTGTTTTTAATACTCTGTGTTTTCCCAAATGACAGTGTAAACATTAAGATCCATCAGTGATGAGCCAAAATAAACCTCAAGGGAAAAAACAGAAAAGGAGCCCACACCAAACTGAAACAGAACAAGCCCACAAAAAAGAAAAACAGATGTAAGCAAGAGAAAATGGAGGAAAAAAGAGAAATTACAGGCAGGATGCTGATGCAGATATACCAGGATCCATCTGCAGTAACTCCAGTGAAGTTAGTCAATGGCCAAATTCATAGGAGGATTAATGTTGGATTGCCCCAGTCTGCTCACCATAACCCAGGGGCTTAGGGGCCCTGGGACAAAGCATCCTGCAAAGCCAGCTTTGTTTCCATACATTGCTTTTCTGCCAAGAACAGTGACTTTCTAGGCAACTTAGAAGAGTATCACCAAAATTAGACTCTGAGGAGTCCATTCTAATTTATAGGAAATTGTCTTTAGCCCCACCACTGGCAGAATAAGGAGGTTTTCAAATCAGTGAAGGTTTAATTGGATCCAAAACAGTTTTTTAAAAACTTCTCAGCTCACTAAAAATTTTGAACAATTTCCCTTTCAAATTAATCCCAAAGATTTTCCTCCCAAATTTTTCAGAGCTCTCGAATAACCCAAAACTTACATTCACACAGCTCTACTAACAATTCAGCTTAAAGATAAAATAGACAATCAGAAATAAGTAAAGCACCACCATTTTGTGATAGTATTTGAATAGAAAACACAATGAGAGCTAGTTCTTCTTTTTTTAAATGACAGAAGTGATTCAAGAACACTCTGTCTGTTAAAATATGACTATCCTTAGATGGTACATAGCTTGCATACAAAATCTTATGAAATGGGATGAACCCAAGTGATGTCTATGCCCCAGGTAATCTTTGTGGAAAATCCAACTGTATTCTCAGAACTTTCATTTGATTTGTTCCTGTATGTATCAGCTTGCTGTTCTGAAAAAAAACACCATTTGCTGTAATCCTTCAAACTGCAGCTGTGCTGTTTTAAGTACCTTCAGGAAGGAAGATGTATCAATGGGGTTGCCTGAACTTATTCAGTGTCTTAAGTCCCTCACCAGCAATAGAACATGTATATTAATTCATTTTCAAAAATTCCACATGGATGATACAACAGTTTTATGAATTCATTGACACCCATGCTAAGAGTTTTAGTTGACAAGACATCATCAGCACAACGTTAGTCGACAAGACATCAGCACAACATTTACAAGGAGCAGATAAGTCAAGCTCATTTTCTTCTTACAAGAGTGGCTGCCTTCTAGACTAGAAATGTTCTAGATGAAATTGTATATAAGATTGCTATATTTTGAAAATCCAGTCACTTGGGCTAGGTACAAACATTCAAAAACCTGAGGTGGAATCAGTCTAAGTTATACTTTTTTTGTAAGCAGCATAGTCTAGATCAGTAGCAAACAGCTACTGATCTAAATTGCGCTGATCTATAGCACATATTCACCCTTTAGTGGGGGTGCAAATCTTAGACTGGGTTCCGCCATTTTAAACCAGTCTGTGTGTGCCAAACCTCTATTCTGTTGTTACGGTATAAACCAGTTGTGTGTGCCAAACTTCTGCCACATTAAGGGTATAGACTGGTTTCCAAACACCTATACTGGTAAAAATGTAACATCTATACCTAGCCTAGATGGCAGTTAATGTGCCTGTCTTAAGATGAGTTAACAAATACATCTGTAGTATATGTAGCAATGTAAACATCTGGAGCTTCTGTGATCATCTTTAGTGCACTGTGCCTTTTGAATAAAAGAAGACTTACTCATCTTTCTTAGATGAAGAGGAACCATGAGTCCATTTGAGATAGCTGTTACAGAGAGAGCAATGCACTGTGGATGTGTCTACATAGGCATTTAGGCATGCCTAAATTTAATCTGAATTAGCTTAATCTGCATTAAGGTGATTTAAGCTTGCATCTACATTTGCACATGTTAAAGCACATTAATGTTGTGTGTGTGGACTGACATGGAACTAAAGTTAGTCTCAAGTCAGTCCATTCACTGCATTAATATGCTTTAGCTAGTCAAGCCTAAATTTTATACCTGTCAAATTTAGGCATGAATAGCCTAGAATCACCATTTTAAGGCATATTAAGGGCACATACTTGTAGACATGCACCCTTAATGCGCCTTAAATTGAGCTATAGTACCTTAAATTGGCATGTGTAGACACGCCCTGTGTTTCTCACCCATATACTCTCTCTCAATTAAGGAGAGCCTTTTCATTTTCATAAATCATATACAGTGTTCTGTTAAATACCTGCTGTATATGAATCTGGCTGAACAATATAATAAGAAACTTCACTTTTTTGCTAGTGAGAACAGAAGTGGGAGATTCAAATAAAATTAAAACACTCAATAAAGGAAATCTATTAAGGACTTTTATCAAATACATTTTCAGAGTGCACAGATAATATTATCCAGTTACCTAGGTGCCAACAATGTTAGAAGCTATGAAAAATAGCTTCTTTTCCACGGAGCCAGAGCCCATCACAAGGATGTGCAGGAAGTGGGTTATGGCTCTGCCCCAGGCTCCAGCCCTATACTGTCACTGCCCAGGTATCCTGGTCTTGGCCTCAGTCCTGCCTGCCCATGGAGACCCCACCCACCCACCTATTCTAACCAGCACCCCAGTAGTGGATGCAGGGCAGATGAGCCAGGATGCCCAGGCAGTGGGGCTGGGTCTGGCAGCAGCAGTGGAGACACTGGAGGCAGCAGCCACTAGTTGCTACAGGGGCTGCCAGGAAATCCAGCTGCCACACTGCCCTGCCCTGCCACCACACCACCTTATCCCACAGACTACAGCTCCCAGTGTGCCCGAGAGCCACATGCAAGAACAGGGCAGACTGTAATCCATACCAGGCAGCATCTCCACACCCAGGGTGGCAGGACCAGCTGCACACACCATGGCCTGGGATGCCCTTTGGCATGTGGGCCCAGTGGGGTCAAGGGACCCACCATGGGCTAGAAAGAACTTGGAAGGCTGGATCTGGCCCACAGGCTGTATTTTGCCCACCCCTGACTTAGGACAAGATTTATTAAAGGAATCTAGATGCCTAACTCCTACTGAAAAGGGTTCCTGCAAAATGAAGATAATCCAAACAGGGGTCCTATGCATAGGAATACAAAGATTGCCAAGTGTTTGAATACTATGATAATGGGCAACATGTAAGTAATTAAGATAAGACATCTCTGCTCTTCATGAAGAGGACTCTGCTGTGCTTATCTAGAACAAAAGCCTCTGTCTTCTATGTATGTATGCTCTTTTCTGTTAAGGAGAAAAAGCTGAAAACATTTCTCTGCAGAAGTCTAGCAAGTCTCGTTCAAGTGTGAAATAATTTTCTTTCTATTTGTCTATAAACTTGCACTGATGAGTAGGGTGGAAAAATAGAAGACAGCTGAAAGGCTTTAAATTCACAATTCAGCAACACAATTAATCTTCTTGTCAAAGATATAAAAAGTGATATCAACCAAGTTGAAAACAGGTTTCATCTAGAGAGGCTGTTTATGTTTATAATGGAACACTTCATTTACAGTTCTTACAGAATGGTACAGTAGAATGATTGATACTTTTCTGTCAGACTCTGAAGTTCTAATGCATTCCATATAACAAACACATTATGCCCCTAGGTAAACCAGAGAAAATATGCAGACAATCTAGTACAGACAATAGACGGAAATCTTTGAACTCTTCAGTTCTTCAAGTCTTCAATTCTTTTTCCTTCCATACTAGATAGAGACATAGAATACACTTAAAAACATAAATGCCTCTTTATACCTCTTGAACAGTGCAAAGGTACTGAAGTACTTTTGGCCAAGAGATCATAGTTTACAAGAGAGCCAGCCCTAATGGACCAAAATCACAGAGGGTCCCAACACTCACATGGGAACCTGAGAACAGTATAAAGGCCAAAGACACTCACAGAATTCAGTTCACATTCATCCTTAATTTCCATGCTAATGCATAACCCATAAACTGCAGTAACAACACATAATCTCTATCTCTATTCAAGTTGGGGACACCTAAAATCCACTCCAATGCATGTAAATAAAATTTTACTTGCTGGCTTGTTGACTGATACCCAAACATGGCCTCAGGCAGAGCGGAGTTTGAATAGCCCAAATACAATTATTCTTTTCCTGAATCCCTTCGACCTGTATTCACACTGTTCATGGAACAAGTACATACAAGAACCTTATGACTGGCTAAAAATAACCAAAAAAAAACCCCCAAACCCAAAGCAAACCAACAATTCTTACCATCTTTCAGGAGAGCCAAAAATGACTCGTGTCAGCTAATTTTCCTCATATTGAAAAAGTTACTTATGTTTTTTTTCCAGCCAAACATCAGGAACATAGAGTTTATATTAATGGGTCAGTTTGAGACTATTTGAACGAAAGATTCATAAACTGTAGGTCCCTCAGAAGAGAGGTTTACAATGTGCTGAAAAACAAATGTCCGCTTCTTCAAACTTAGAAAATAAACACTATAATGCATATTAAAGTGTGTTTTGCTTACATTTGTATTTACTTAATGATTTATCACATGCCCACCAAGAAAAGCATTATTTAGATATGTTTACAACAAAATAAAAACAAAAAAGTGCACAAGTTGGTATATCTAATGGGAGAGCAGAATGGATGTGAATAACATCAGAATTAATATTCTTCCATCCAGAATTTGTATCAACAAACTTGACCACTTAAAAAAATGGTTGTTGGTGTTTTATATTGAATCATTTTTTAATAAGTGAGATTCCACAGAACAGGTGATACCCATACTAGGAAGTTTGAAATGCAAATGAAAAAAAGAGAAGTCTTCTGGAAAAGCCTGAGCTTAGATTTCTGACCCAAACAGATTTGGAAAATTTGATAAAGAAAATTCCCTACAGATTTAGATCAGCACAGAGAAGCAGAAAGGGCTACATTTTAAAATGAGAGCATAACTAGCACAGCAGGAAGGGGAAGATCATTTTGTGGATAAAGTAGTGGGCCAGAGAGGAGGAGATCAAAGCTAGGTACAGACATTACACTTAATGTGCTTTAAGCGTGTAGAAAGCGCTTTACAGCCATAACAGAACTGATGTTCACATAAAGCATATAAAACACTTTAAAAATGGCAGATCCCACTCTAAGTCAACCCTGGATGAATGTGTACTAACCTAATATGCTTTCTGTTAGACTGCTTTATAGAATCCAGATCCCATTGAGAGTTAAATTTGAGTGAGATTGCCAGCATCCCAGATTGCAATGCAAAGGGCTGTGCTGTAGCCACAGGCAAAGCTCATTTGCTCTGCCCAAGCACCAAAGCAGACCCTCCCTTCCCCCCCACCTTTGCGTGCAGTCTGGCCAGGGGATACAAGGGGCTGCCCCTCCCGCCATGTGAACCTAGCTCACCCCCCTTCCCAAGACTCCAGCCAGCAAGTTGCGGGGGCCCACACAGAGAGAGGCTCTGTTCCCCCCCTTGCCCCCTACCAGCTGCTGCTGACAGTTGCCAGCTGGCAGGGGGGTAGAGCAGGGGAGAGGAGGCACTCTGGCAGACTCCTGGAAGGTGTATGGGAGCAGCCCCAGCAGGCAGCGTGAGCAAACTGCAAGCCTCTCACCCCACCTGCCTCCAAACAGTGAATGTCTGTTTGGATGGCTTCCAAATTATAGCACTTTGAACACAGTGCAATAAGTCAGAGTGCTTCTACCAGGGGCTTTTCAAACATCTGTACTTAGCTATAGTTTACAAGTCTGGTTAAGGCAAGGGAGGTCTGTGTGACTTTGGGAATTATCTTTTGTATCCTATGGCTCAGTTCCCCATCTATAAGAGTATTGTGTCCCTAGCTCAGAAGAGAAAAAGCCACTGATGAATGCAAGGTATGCAGACACTACAGCAACGGCTTTTTCATTTGAGGACGCCTACATTTTTTTAATGAAGTATGCAGACCCCTTTGGAACATTTTAAATGGAGGTGGGGACCCTTTGAACTGCAAATGTGGGTATTCACATTGAATGATCATAGCTATCCTTCACACACTCCTTAGACATAGTCTGTGAGAAGGCCAAGTTGAAAACCACTGTACTAGAGTAATAAGAGTCTTATAAGCACCAAAACAGAGTTGGGCAAGCGCATCTCACTGGTAATGGCTTAGAAAGTCCTATGATAGATGTTAGTTGACTCTGTTTAAACTTTTGACCCTAAAAGTGCTAGAAAAACACATATGTCATAGATTTCTTTTGAGAAAAATTAAATGCCTTATTAGAATTCCTATTTGTTTGTTTTCATGTTATTTCTCATTATTGCTAGAATGTAGATAATTTAAAAATACAACTTTCAGCCATTCCACCGCAGTGACATTAATAGATATGTAAGCAAGAACATAACATTTATATTCATTATTTTTCTTGCCATATGGGAGATTTTAGGGTATTGCATAACATAATGACTGCAGAGATCCATTTACTAATAAAAGTTTCTAACTTTCAACAGTTCAGTGTGCAGTTTAAAAGCTTTCCAGCATTGCCTCATACCTTTAGCTTAGTATCTCCAGTATCACTTTTTTTCTTCACTGAATACAGGGGAAAATTATGTAGATAATGGTTACTTATCTAAGATAATTGGCACATTTTTAATTGTAATCATTAAAATTCTGATTAGCTATTGTGTAGACATCCCACAGTTTAAAAGGATGAAAAATTCAAACCTGAAAGTTCAATTTCAATGTGAACAAGTGCCATCCATTCCATCGACTTAAATGAAGTTATGCCAGCTGTGAACTTTTGTGAACTGCATGCATCTTATGTGGGCGCCTTTGTTTTTTTCTTATTATTCTCCTTTCAATCCATATGTGCATCTTAACAATGGACTACTGATGGGCACAAACAAAAAATAAATGAGTTGCACTGTTCATTCTTCTGCGCACAAAAATACAAATTATGCCATGAATGGTGAGGACAGGGCAAAAACTGAAGAGACACATTATTTGTATTATGCTGGACATTTACAAAGTGATGATGCATTTTTTCTATTTTTACAGTGAATTCCATGCTTATGACAGACTGATTGGTAGAGGCTGGAGCTTCGCATATGATTTTAAACAACAAAAATGTTCATTAATAGCTTATTTAGTTTGATTTTGAACTGGGAGGTTTGAGACAAAGCAGTCTGGGCCTATTACCAATTACCATAAGCCATGCAGTTCCCAACACAAGTGCAGCAAACACTTAGAACGGTAGTTGGCAAGGTTTCTCAGCAGCAGCATGCTGGAATGATGTGGGTCATGTCCAAGGCAGGGCAGTGCTAGGACTGATCCACTGCTGGTGCTGCTGCTGCCACCACTGTTTCCATTCACCTCCAGGCTGTGGAACAGCATGGGCACAGCTCCCTACCACTAGATGTCATCAGAGTCTTCCATGGGTCATTGTCTGCTGACCCTAATTGAGAACAATTAGTAAGGGTTGAACTCAGTGTAAAAAAAACCAACAAAAATCCTCTGGTCAGGTAATAACATGAACTTGAGGGCATCCCCATTTTGTTCTTGTTAATCCCTGTTTTTCTTCTTCTGAAAGTTCATTTAATTTCTATACAAGCCTCATATAAGATTATATAAGTATCCTTTTTATATGTATGCAGTTTCAGGTATTTTATATTGATGCCAGGCATGGCTAGTGAACTCTGACTGGTGGGGCAGGTGGAGTGGCACACAGGAGTTCGGGGGGAGGGTTGCAGCCAGCCAGGAGCGGGGGGGTCTTTGAGGGTTTTTGCCTCCCACTCCTGGCCAGACTGTCCAGCCAGCTGCAAACTCCTCTCCTCTCCTCCCCCCGCCAGCTGCAACCCCCACCCACTCCTGTGTGATGCTCCACCCACCCCACCAGTCTGAGTTCACCAGCTGCACTTGACTGATGCTGAGCCTTAGCATGATAAGCCTATGCACTCAATTTGAGTCCGCCAACTAGCAGGACAGATATATGCAGGCTGCCTGCAAGTTTCAGTGTGAACACAGCCATTCTACAAGTCATAGAACTAGTTAGTTCTTGCTGGATAGGGGATGATATTTTAATGGAGCAGCTGTCATTGGGTTAACCCTGAGAAGTACTGAGTTGCTGCCACTCCTGCTAGTATAATGTGGGGGATAGGGAGAGGGGGGTGTATTAAAAAAAAAACAATGGAAAAACAGGGATGCATCCTGAACATTTCAGACTCCACTCTTCCAAAAGCAGAGAGAGTACAGGGACCTAGAAGGAGAACAGGGACAAGGAGTGATAGAGATAGGAACTTCAGAAAAAATCAGAAGAGCGAGCAACAGCAGTAACAAGTAACCATGCTTAGGAAAAAGACAGTATCCAGGAAGACAGTGGGGCAAAAGGGATATAAATGCCTCATGCCAAGTGAGCTGGCAGAAAGTCAAGACCTGTCAAAGCAATAACTGCACTAAAACTGAAACTGTCAGGCAATGTTAGTCACTCTGAGTATGCACTGGCACCACTGGAAGCATTTGAAGCAAATCCCAAGCACTACTGTGTCAATTTTTAAACATGGCTATCAAAAACAATCCTACCAAAACCACCACCAGTTTTATTTTGTTTTTTGTTTAAAAAAAGTTATGCTGAATTATTTTGCACTTTTGTCATGTGGATGTCAATCAGGACTGAACAGGAAACCCCTTGGGTGCTCTGGTGTAAAAGTGACGTTGATGGAGAAGAGCTCCCACCGGAGTGTCCAAAAGGAACACACTACAGAAAAGCTAAATCATTTACAGGCTGTAGAGAAATATCTGCATTACTGTGTAAGTGAGCATCCGAAGCTTTCTTCAAATTGTCTTTATTTTCTAGCTATTGGGCAACTTTATCTAGGTCCATGCTGTTTCTTCCAAATATCTTTAATGGAAGGGAATACTTTTAAAATATTTAAAGGAGAACCAGGAAGAAGTATTCAATAGAAAAATACATTGAGACACCATTGGTGCCTGTAGCCATATTGACTGAGGACCCAGTATTACAGAGGCTGCTCTCTTGAATGCCAAGATTTGTCATGTGACTTTCAGTGAGTTTAGTTTCCCTGTGCTATTTCCTGTCAATAAAAGGGGAATATTGATACTTTCATTTCTAACAAGGTCATGATGTAATCCATGTGACAATAGCAATCAATTAGGTAGGTAGGGCACTAACAAGGTATGTTTCAGAAAAACACTCAGGAACAAAGGCTTTAGGACATGCTTATAATTTGGGGAACAGTATCCCAGAAAGCAGCGCTTCTGGAAAGCATTCTGGAGAAGAAGCCATAGTGGAAAAACAATGAACATGAGCTCCCTCTATGATAAGTTAACTAAAATTCTTAACACAATTCTTTTTTTATTTTATATATATCTATCTATATACACATATAGATAGATAGATATACACACACACACGAATCTGATTCCATCACAGTGAGGCCATTAACATTGTTTTTGATGAAGAAGATAGAAGTAAACACAATGTGGAAAAATTGGGGAAAAAGTTCAGAAATGGAATGGAATGATTTGGGCCTGGAAGACCACTTTTACAATGACAAGCTTTACACTTTATACTTATTTAGCTTGACCCAGAGAATACTGAAGGTGACTTGATCAAAGTCTGTAAATAAATAAGTGGCACATTTAACAGTAGCTAATTAAAAATCTAGGAAGCAAAAGTATATACTTCAGTGGCTGGAAGCTGAAGTTTGAAACATTCAGACTAGCAGTAAGGTACATGTTTTTAAACTATGGAAGCCCCCAACACAGATGTAGTGGAGTCTACATCCTGTTTTTAAATAAATATTGTTTTCCTAGACACTATATTGTGCTTGATGCTAGAATTTCAGGATGGAAGTTTTTGGTTTATATTGTAAAGGACAAACCATGAATATAATGTTGTCTTCTGGTTTTCAATTCCAGGAACTTGGATGGAATCTTATGTTTTGTATGCTCCCCAAACTCACCATAATCTGTCCTAATGAATGGGGCAAGGGTGTTGGGCAGGGCTTGCCTCAGGAGAAAAGCTAAGCTAACCAGAACACAGTGACACCCAAAACAGGGACACCAGGGCAAGGGATCCGGCTGGGACTTCTGCTTGGGAGAAGAGCAAAATGAAACATTGATTGCCAGGGCTGAGGGTTTGTGAGTGTTGGTAAGTGAAAGGCCTCCCTGGTTTGGGCTTGGTCACTAGGTTCAGTTTGGGTGCCATGTTGAGGCTGAGCACAGCAGCTGACAGCAGTGTGAACAAGGAAGTGGGGTTGCCTAAGCAGAAAGGCTAGCTGGTTAGAACCCAGCAATACCAGAGCCAATGACACCAGGACCAGCCAACAAGCCAGCAAACAGAAGAGAATTTGAGTGGAGAGTTCACGGGGAAAAAGGGTTGCTAACTAAAGGATTTTTTTTACTGACAACCTAAGTTTTTATGGACATTTTTTTACTGATATATTTTTTTACATAATGTAAATGTAATTTTTCTGCCAGAACCTAAATGGGAGTGACAAGGGCCAGGTTCAAAGTTAGGGGTTTAATACCAACTTTCTAAATGTGGCTCAGGCTCCCACCCAGAAACCTGGGAAAATAAATTTTAACTGGGTGCTCTAAAGTGCAGTATTTGCAAGTAATATTCAACCAAAACAGGTTTTATGATTGGGGGGGGGGCAGGGAGCGATAAACACATAAGCTTAGAGAAAACTTTAACCAATAAACATTAAATTAACCCCAAACAGGCAATAGTCTTGCCTGGTGCCTCAGACTGTCGGAGCTGCATGACCCTGCCTACCTTTGAGGCAAGCAACCATTACAGGCAGGCAATGGCTGAGAGGACATGGCAACAGCACTTGGCTGTGGGGAGCAGAAGGAGAGGGGCTATGGAAGCAAGTGGGACACAAAGTCCTGACAGACTGCCAAGCAGAGCTGTGAGTTGTATTTATGCTTAGACAAAGGCTGGCACTGGTCTGCTCTGTTTGACCATCAACACTTGCATCATGCCTCATTCTGACAACAGATCTTCAATGAAGCTCATAGTTTCTTAGGGGCTTTTTTTGTTTTTTTGTTTTTGTTTTGTTTTTTGTTTTACTGGTAACTCAATTTTTTACAGACTTTATGGACAAGTGTTTTTAGCCTGGTAAGAGGAAGACCAAAGCAACCATAGGTCCCTTAAGAAATCTAGAAGGCAACCTAATTCTAGATGATATGGAGAAAGCTGAAGTATTTAGTATCTTTTTTACTTCAATCTTCACAAATAGGGCAAGCTAACAGATGACATGTGCAGTTGGCAGCAAAGACAGGGAAAGAAACAAACAGCACAGAGCTATAGAAGAACAGGTTAGGGACTACTTAGGAAAGTAAAATGCTTTCAAGTTGTCAGGGCCAAATGGGATGCACCCAAGGGTACTGAATGAATTAGCTGAGGTACTGTTGGAGCTATTGGCTATCCTTTTAGAGAACTCATGGAGGTCAGGTGAGGTCCCAGATGATTAGAAAAGGCCAAATACAGTGCCCATCTTTCAGAAAAAGCAGGTGGAGGATCCGGGGTACTACAGACCAGTCAATCTGTCCTCTATACCTGGAGAGATCATTGAGACACATGACATGAGTTTTGCTTTCAGGGTTTTGAGGTACCATTTCTCAGAAACCCCTGCACCTATCAACTTGAAACTTGGCAAGTGTCATTCATGTTCCCAGCAGAGGCTACAATTCCTGCAAGTTTCATCTGAATCAGCCAAAAGACAACAAAGTTATAGATATTTAATTGATTCACCATTATACTCTATGGCCGAATCTTCAAATCGGCTTCCAAAGCAATTTGGCCGAATTCAATCAGGAAAACAATTTGGATCTCTGAATCAAATCTCTGGCATCCAAATTGGCCAAATCTGAATTGAATACTTCCCTATTCGCACAGGCCTAACAGGAGATCAGATTGAATCGGCTTCATTCTACTAAGGACTGAACTTTTACACATTCAAGTCAATGGAAGACTTCTTATTCATGTGAATAGTTAGAGAAATAGGGGATAGAGAAAAGGTGTTTAGATGGTTCATAGTGATTAAGAGCTATGTACTATGATTCTCTGAGGTAAATATTTCTTCAGTATCCAAAACTTACTGAGCAAAAGGCACCATGTTTAAGGAACTTACTAGATAGATAGCTTACTCCATGTTTGATGCACTTGTTTTTTTATATTAAGTAACTGCTATTCAATTAATATGCACAACATTTACAGTTTTGATCTCAAGTATTATTTTATGCACTCTCAAAGAATCCTCCCCACTTCTGTACTTCACAGAATAAATTATAAATGCAGTTCTCATTTGCAGTCTCCTTAATATTACAAATAGATTTAAAAATCAAAACTAAAGGGACTTTTAGGTTGAATTATTGACATAGATATAACTCCAGGGGATGACATAAATATTGATGAATTTAAGTAATCAATATTTTAATTAAGCTTTAAGGCATGATAGGATATGAATTAATGCAGCCCAAATTTTAGACTGGAGTATTGTAACTGCAAATAGAAAGCACTTTTTAAACACTTTAAATTATGGAGGACTAGCATTATACCAGTACATTGTTTATTGCTGTAAAACAGCTACAAGGGACCAAATGCTGTACAGCATCCAGAGGAGAAAATTAACGAAGAAGGAAAGAGGAATATATAAAGAAGTGACAGCTAAGTTACTGGATATAGACTATACCTCTGCAACTTTTCCTCCCCACTGGGAGCCAGAATGTTTCATTTGAACAAACTCCATTTGATGGTCTACCTGAAGTTTTATCATATGACTGCTGGCAGGGATGGAGCTGCAAAGTGGTGAACTCATTACTGAATACTTCCCTGGGCAAGGCATTAAAATTCTGCAAGATATTGCCACTGAAGTTAAAGCTTGAAGCAGAAGCATGCAAGCCCATTATACTTCCAGAGGGAAGGATTACTGTTAAAATTCATAAGGAATTGTATGGATTTGGTTGGGGACCCACCAGATCTGGGCACAAGTTTTCCATATACAAGGTCCCTAAGAAATGTCATTGTGGATTAATTCCTTGCCAATCGCTACAGAGGGGTTTCTAGGTGGCTGAGATTCACTGTTCCCTCTTGCTCCCATGGTTACAAAGCTGCATGGGATTTTACTTCTGCTGTATGGCTGGGAGAAAAAGAGTGGTTCATCCATGTGATCAAAATATCTTGGCATTACAGAAAGCATTTAACCACAGTAAAATAGAATGGAGGTCTTAACTGCTCTCATGTGTTCAGAGCTCTTCCGTACTCAGTAACCCTGTTGCAACAAATATTCACAGGTAGCCAACACAGAACAAAGTTTAACTCCAAGGATATCCAAGCACAAATGGTGTTCAGTTTGCCTTAGAAATGGTTTAATAAGTTAGCAGGATAACTTGGCTTGGGTTTTAAATTACAAATAGAGTCATTCAACATGTCTTCTGAACAACCCTCCTTGGAGGGATGGGAGGATAATATCCATTTTCAGATAGTTGCGTCAAAGTATAACTCCACTTAAAAGTATTTTCCATTATTTTAAGTAACTATATAGCATGTGAGAAGTCTGATTCTCTTATCTCATGCTCACTCAAATACAGTGTGGGTATTCCTGATTAACTGGGGTATGAGTAAAGATCAAGGCTGAACAATCGCTGTGTACTTGTGAATTTGCTGGATCATGGTGCATTATTATGACTGCACTCAGAATTCCTATTAGCCAAGCCTATCACTCAATTTCCCCTGTGTATTTTGAAACTAATGAGAGTCATGAATGTTGAAACTACATGAATTGTCCTTCATTGTTGCCCTTACTAATCTCAGAATTTCCACTAAGAATTAAGTGATGGGGCTCATACATTTTAAACAGAAATTGGCTTGTACTTCAGGCAGGGCTCTAGCAATCATGTCACAGTACCTGACATTCCACATTGTTTTGCTTTTCTACTGGCAAGTCAAAAACTCTGTTCAAACATGAACTTTGGATAAGAAAAACTGGTGGGAAAAGTGAAGTGACTAAAGCACGGATAGTCAACTAAGGAGAGGAGAGTTAGTATGTTAGGCAGCAGGCATGCTCCCCCTAAGCCACTACGGTGCATAGAACCTCTGCTACCTCCATCTCTCCCCTCTCTTTCCACCCAATTGGAGTGGAGTAACTTAATCTATATGAAAAAGGCCTCACACTGGTCCTTAATGACATGCAAGCCACCTTGGAGCACCCAGGTGTAATAGCGGACAAGATTTATGCTAAATGCTCCCAGAGCCAGGCATATTTGAGCAGAATGGTGCTCCTGCTTTGGCTCATGGAGAGGAAGGCAGGCTACACACAACCATTGCTTTGTCATGAGAGGTTTCACACAACCTTCAGGATGTTACAAACCAAAAAAGTACATTATCATCTGGAAAAACTGGAGAAAGCTATTTTTTTATTCGGGGGGGGGCAGTATGTTAGCTATAGCTATGGTTTGGCCCATTATGCTTTCATGCTGACAGCTGAGAGAAGAGTTCAGAAACTCATTTGGTTTGGGTCATAATTCCTGTTCAGTGCCTAGCAGTCCAATCCAATTTTTACACATATACATGAGACCAGGCAATGTTGATGTAAGGTACGTTTTAGAAGAAACATATAGTCTGAATTGAACATCTGCCAGGAACTATTTACAGGCATTTCTGATGGATACTTTACCAGACAGTATTGACACATCTCTGAAAGGGAACACTTTGCCAAATCTGATCATCTCTTTGTGATGTTTATACTGCACCTTGTTCTTGCAATGAGATAAATATGAGGACTATCCCTTCCAATAAAACACGTGTCTTCTCTGATTTCTGAATACTCCGCAATACAAGTCCTATTTAAACAACCACATGACCAAAAAAGATGCAGTTAAACAAGGCAGCTGCCCATGTTTCCAAGGCTCTGTGTTTCTTGGCCAACTTCTAACTGTAAATTAATTACCTTGCTGCCAAGTTAATTAGGTAATAGTAGTACGTAAATACCCCAATTAATTATCCTAAATTAATATACAGACAAGTGCCTTCAAATGTATGTTTTACACTACTGTACATGTCAAATGTAAATGTTCCCATTTGTTCCTACCAATCTTGTTTTAATTAAATTATTTCAAATATAAAATAAGTCATTCTTCTAAATGAATTGCAGCATCACACACTAATCACTCAAGAAAAATAAATGAAAGAGACAATAATTCCATGTATAATTATACAGCCAATTAGAGAGGCTGACTGTAATAATAGTTCATTGATTTCAGAATTTAAAAATAAAATATTCAATCAGCTGAATGAACGAACTTCTGCCAGAAAACAAGCCAAAAAGACACAGGGAAAATATATATTTTCTCCCATCAGCTTAATAATTTCCCAGTTATGCAAGTCCTTAACTCGTTCACTAGAAACCATTTTTACAAAGCAAATGGCTAGCTGTTAATGAAGCCAAATTGTGATTGTATCGTTTCTCCTTCACTTTCACAATGTTGCTCTCGGTGTTCTATGTTATTGTTTTAAAAGTGGAGACCTAGTTTTATTTGCAACAAGTTTCTGTATTTAATATCAGTGTGATTTATGAGAGGAAAACCAGCAAACTTAGTTTAATGCTTATAAAACAAAAATCACTGGAGTTGGTATTCAATGGGCACTTCAACTAAAAGCTTATGAAATGGATAAAAGCTGAAAACAAAAGTTTGATAAAAGCTCATAAAATGGTTATTTAGACCTTGGCTCTTACCCATATCTGTGAAAAAAAGAAATGTGTTCTGACAGTCATAAATTCATAGCCCTGAGCGCAGAAAACTCTATTTTCTTTTATGAAAATAAAAAAAAGTTTGCAAAAATAGCAATGTAATTTTGTTTTATTAAGGCCTCATGGGCACGAATATGCTAACTTCCTTCAACCCAGCCTTCAGCATGTCCATGTATTTATTTATATTTATAGAAGCCATACAAGAAACAGACAGAGAAGGCTTAACAATAGGTGAAACACAAGATTGGGAAAATGCCATGCAGTATAGGTTATATTAAAACACCATTTTGCAGCATAATACATCAGTTACGGTAGCACCATTTATGCTAGCTGCACAAAGCTTTAAATCAGCTTCAGACAGCATTATTTTCAGAAAGATTTTCACTGGAAATGTTTTTTCCTTTTAATTTCATTGTTGTTTTTCTCCTTGCCATTTGAGAGAATATGACATATTCACTTTCCTGACCTCATTATGCTTCTGTCTTTACTTCCCTAAAATTCATTACTTCCTTGAAGCAAAAAAATCTCAGTCCACTCAAATCATGCGATACACTCCTTGGTTTGGCTTTTGACTTCAACAGAACCAGTATTTCATTCCCATTTTCTGCATACGTTGGTGCAGTAAATTTGTACCTAGTCAGGACTAAGTACCGCCCTTCATGAACACTCAAGTCCTTCTTATGTTAAAAAATATTAAACTATTGATTTTTTCTGCCTCTTTGCTTTGGACATTAAGCACCACACAAATGATGATGTGTAGTTGCTTGTCTCAGAATCTACATGAATGGAAGGCATTTGTTTCCTACGCAGCTGTCCTGTAAGGACTAGTGGGGGAACCTAATAGTATTTCAACTAATCACTAAGGAAATTAACGTGTTTTTTTCCAAGGCATCTTCCAGCTCATTTCCTAATTGACTGAGCAAAAATATTCTTAAACCATCTATAAATAGTTTTTGGTTGCATTTTCTGGGAAAACAATTCAAAACACTGACACCTGACCCACTTTTTAATATAAAGCAAAATTATATGTGTAATGAATCATTTCCAGAAATGAGACACTTCTACTATCGATGCATTAATTTGCTTGGAGTGCAAGCGCTACACAAACTGATAATACACAGGCCAAAACTAATATCTCCCAATGCTCTGCGGTGAATGTATCCCCAAATCCCAGAAGTCTTGTCTGACATGAAGATTCCCTTGTTAAAATTCCACAGAAGTGCCCAGCCTGCTACCCGGAAAGGCTTTAGAATATTTTTTTCTATCTGTTAAAGAACTGAGGAATTACCTGCTATACAATTCGATTCTGAAATCTGTTCCTTCACATCAAGTGTCCCCTACCCTCTAAAACCATATTTCTTCCTCTTTCTTCCTTAAAAACAAAGGAGGTTGTACCTTTAAAAAAAAGAGACAAGATTTTTATCCTATATCTGTATAAAGTAGGAAACAGTGCTTACAACACAAATGCACTTCCATGATTGGAAGCCTCAGCTATGGTTCAATTTTGCCAGTAAAACAGAGTCCCACACTGTACCCTCAAAGAGCCACATAAGTCCCAGGGCTTTCTAATATGCAGACAGACATACCAGCTGCTACACACTTTTATATGCCCTGAGGCACTTGGCCAAAAACTAGTCCTTTTAGAGAGACTGAAATCAGTGTGGAGCTTTGGTTACATACACATGCCAAAGGACAGCATTACCTACCTTCCACTTCTGGTGCACGCATTCAGAGGAGGACAAGGAGAGCAATTCTAGAGCAAACTCTCTGACTAAAACTATGGGTTTTATATACATGTATAGGACTGTGGGTGCCTATACACATGCTCCAGTGTTGGGGGGAGGTGGTTTAATTAGAGTGGCTCTCTGGAGCTGCCCCAATTAAAATGCCTGCAGTATCTCATGTGTTCAGTATCCCACATTTCAAAATGGTGGCAGGGGCACTTTAACTAAAGATCATTTGATGAGTTTTAGTTAAAGCACCGCCCGTTCCACTTTGAAACACAGGACGCTGAATACATATGCTGCAGCACACTGGAGCATTCTGATTATAACACTACAGCAGACTCGATTAATCAAGTCATATCCCATGCATTATACTCAAAATGCATCAGAGCATATGTAAAACTGCCCCCAAGGTACTGCAATTGTTTCTGTTCTTTACATCAGCCATTCAAGGTACGGGAAGCACTCATATTGAAAAGTAGGCTTGTCACAGCCTTGCCCTCAGTAAAACTGACAGGAATAATTCTGCACTATGGAAAAGGTTATATGTTCTCAGTTACATGCATGTTCTCTGGAGAAAGTAAATACTTCCTTCTTTCCTCCCTGTCCTATTCTAAAATAATAGGATTTCTGTTAGTTTTTTCAGTCATCATTCATTGAAACTTGATGAGAGTCACCCAAAAAGCTGGACTTCATACCCTTCATACTCAATGTCATCAATACCAACCTGCCCAAAGGAGGAAAAAAAAGGTAGCAAATTTTAAGAGCATCTGTTTTCTGATCAGTGGTTAACCATGATAAAAAAAACTATCACATCAGTATTCTGTTATTAGAATTAGTCACATTGAATCTTTCTTTAAGAAATGCTATATGAACTGGGAAAACTTAATTCATTTTAAAGGCCTATCTTTTTAAACAGTTATATCTGGAATTCCTGTTTTTACACTGAGTTTATAGCTTTTTGCATTTTTTTGTAACAGGAGATAAAGATCCCTAGCACGTGGCAGTATCAAACTTAATGGTGTGTCACTACTGCTCACTTTCACTGTGATTATCTCAAAAAGGCAGAGGCAGGAGCTGAACTAGTATTGTTTCCACTCTGTAGATATCAGTACATCTTTCCTGAGTACTAATCATGTATTTATACAGACTTTTCTGCTATTCCAAGAGTCACTTGAGCATAACATAGTTGAGATCCAACAAGTCAGAATTTTTGGTCCCACTGATGCTATGCAACGTCTGTATTTTTATTGCAATTTTGCAAGGATTTTTCTAATTTGAAAAGATTAAATTAAGTGTATAGGGCTGTGTCATGCCTATCCCTTGTTTGAAACATGCATTACAATACAAGTAAGGAATCTGAAAATCTTGTTTTAAAACATGGTTTTATTATCTCTTGATATATATGACACATACACCCCACAAATGTATTTTTCTGAAGGTTACATCTTCATTTAAATTATTCATTGTGTCTAAATCAAGACACCCCCACACTACTGAATCAAGAGTCTGGCAGACTGAAAGAACACAGAAGAGAATTTCCTTCTGCACATCTGCCTCAACATGGTGCTACACTTGAAGCTCATTTGTGATGGTAAACAAGGGTAATATTCAAACTAAGCAGTAAGTTTAAGCAGTAAGCACACACCATCTACTTTAAGCTGAAGAATTGTAATTAAAAAGTACTGTAGGGTCTGCTTTTAGTTTTAATGCTCAGACTTATGCAAACAATTACACAAACATAAAATTAAAACCAGACTTAACCTATGATGCCTGCTCAGCAAAGTTAAAAAGAAAAAAAATATTTCCCTGTTAACAGTTCTACTTTAAATACATGACATTGACAGGGCCTGGAATTGGCCTTTATCCTCCAGAACAGCCAGAAAATTATTTCTAGATCATATGTTATTGTTCTGAACACTTTTTTTTGGCAAATAGCTAGAAATCACAAAAAAGAAAGGTTTTGGTTGACCCCAAACCATTACTGAATTCAGCCCAAACTTGCCAACGTTTTGGCAGAAAATCTTTTTTCCTGGCTGGTCCTCTTCCCCCTACCCCACCGGCTTGATTCATAAAACCAGTGAAGAGAAGGTGCTCACAGTATATACCCTATAACCCCAGGTTATGGGTGACCCAGGTTTAACTCCTGTCTCTTCTCAAGGGTATTTGAACATACAGGCTAGGGACAAACATTGAAAAATCCTGAGCCTGAATTAATTCAATCTCTGCAGGTAAGTCTAACCTAGCTAGGCTAAATCTGTTTGTAACTGTGAGACATCCCAGACATCCAGGCACATGTCTGCAGTGGCTCAGGCTAGAAACCGTGGGGTGGTAGAGCTGATTTCCCATTGAATGCACAGAGCTGAGCTGAGGGGGGCATGGCCAGGCCCTGACAGGATGCTGTGATTAGGGAGGGTTCCTCCCCCCAACCCCCAAACAGCCCAGGGGGGAATGTTTATCACCTCTAACTTGGTGTTTATCACCCCATTAAGAGAACAGAGGGGCATTATAAGCCTTCTGTTGATTCTGCCTTTGTCCCATGTGCCAGAGCTGTGAGGTAGCCAGCATGTGGTCTGCTAGCTAATACTGGGAAGTGTCTGTGAAGGATAGGGCAATGCCTTTTTAGCAAAGAATAGGGTGGGTGGGGGGAGCAGAAGTCAGGCAGACACCTGCAGGGGCTGCGGAGTTGCAGCAGGGAGCAGAGGGGAGGGGCCAGCTCTGCTGTGAAGCAGAGAGCCCTGCCCAGCCCAGATAGCATGCTGGGAGAGTCTGATATAATTTAAACCAGCAAGGGGTCTGGGACAGACATTGCATAAACCAGTTTGAGCCTAATCAATTAAGTCTGATACTACATTCAACCAGGTTTATCTCAAGCAGGTTTTACCCATTCTCAAACTCATTTATGTGAACTGAACATCTGTTCTGTTACAGGTTTAAACCAGTTTCTGATCACTTAAACTGGTTTATATGTGATCGTGGATGACTGGTGCCTCCTGAGTCAGGAGGGGCACTTGCACCCCCAGCAGCCAGTCAGTAACTGGGGGCTGGCACGTCCAGGCCGGCATCATCAGTCATGGGGGAACTGCTGCCCCCCTCCTCCCACCCCCAGTCAGCACAATTGGCCGTGAGGGGACCACAGGAATCGTTTCTCCTGGTGCCCCCACTCCTGGTCGGTGCTCTCACAGGGGGCATCAGTGCTCTCACTTGCCCCCCTTGCCCATTACCTATGTGGGGAATGCTGGCTGTTAGGGGATGCATCAGCACTCTCAGGGGGTGCACGTGTACCCACATGCACCTCCTACGCATCATCACTATTTGTAATGTCTGCCCCTTGCCACACTCCCCATCTTTTAGACTAGAACCCTAGCCTTTATGCTGTAGGGAGTGCTGGCATTCTTATTTTGGTTGTATGCTGTGTTTCTGTCAGTCCCCTTGCTGAAACCATAACACTCTTCATGAAATCTTGAATGGCTAATTGGAGCAGAGAACACGGGTGTCTCATCTGCTAAGAGAATGCCTGCATGCACGGCTACAGAAAAATTCTCCATCACTCTCTGTCTCAGTGAGTATTAAATTATTTCAAAGATTCACAGCATGAAGACAACATTGTAAGGAGACCTAATCCTGAATACTCAACTCTAACTGATGGGTGCTCTCCTGAAAGGTGGAATATCTTCATTTAAACCTCTGCTCTGAACTGAGCAAAGAAAAGATTTATGCCCATCTTGAAGATATCTGAAGAAAAGAGGGGGCGTTTCATTCTTGCTGACAAAGATGTAACAAACAGCTGAATGGCTAGAAGATTAAGTTAGAATTCAATCTTGAAACAAAACTGCAATTTTCTATCAGTAAAAGATATTAAACACTGGAAGAGTTTACAATGGGAGGCAGTGGACATTAGATATATTTTTCTAAAACATAAGATCTAATCCAACTTCCAAGAAAAATTCTACAGTGGGGGTATGTATGGGTCATACTAGATGCCACTGAGTCTGGAAAAGTAAAGTATACTCCAATATATTGATATTTTAGTCAAATCATTTAACATTATGAACAGAAGTAGGGCTGAAAAAGCCTTCGTGTAGTGAGATAAGAACAGAAAATAAGGTGCAAGACAGTGAGAACTTTTACTGTGCTGATAGACTAAATTATATTTGAGCCATATATCTAGAATTTACTAGCATAAAACCTTCTGTTACCATCTCCATGCCAAAAAGCACAAAGCTTTTAAGCTCTGTGGAGCACAGAAAAAAGACACCAATTAAATTTTGACTCCTGAAAATATTGTATGGGTTCAATATATTAGACTCTCTAGGACTATACTAAGAACATATTTAAATATGGTCTATCTACAACTTGCTATGATAATTTAATATAGGTAAAAGGTCTTGTAAGCCCTGATACCCGAGTCACCTCAGAGAACAAGACCAGTAGAGGCAGACCCTGCATGTTTCTCCCACACCACCTATGCCTTGACTTTGAATGGCAGGGATCATCTTTATACTATTCCATATACTGGTAGTGATATGACCTTTCTGCTCAGATGATATCATTCAAATTGTACAGCTTCTCTGAAAAGTAACTGTAAAACAAATAACATCTCAATCAAGGCACCTGCTCCTTCTTTCTATGCGGGGAGAAAGAGTGTATCCAAAATAAGTAGGTGCTGGCATCATTTGGTGTTAGTGTACAGTTAAGATAGACGGAACTGAGATTCCTATTCCATCCTGTGCATTATCAGAAGTGCTTTCTGTGTTCCCATTACTTAGCTTTGTACAAGACTACTCTTGGCAATTGGTTTGCTAAAATGAAATGGAAGGCAGAATTTAATGGGATTGTGCAGGTGCCTCTGAAGGCCTAATTTAACCAGTCAAATCTTTAATATTGTTAATAATGACACATGAGATAGAAAGAACCCAGCTTGACTCAAAGAGCTTAGATTGAGTTTGCAAACCTCACGTCTAGAGGCTTGCAAACCTCCCTCCAAACCTTTAAAAACCTTTTTCTTGTAAGCTATGCACAGTGATCTCAGTAGGAACCACTGAGAGAATGAACATGGAATTCCATGATAACATTTTTCAGAGCAGACTGACACTCTACTAGAAATACCTTTCATAAAACCGGTCATTGTGGAGATGTGATGCAGCTTCTTAATACTGATAGCTGACTACTATGGACCTACAAGGGCTATTAAATAGCAAAATATGTATGATTAGATGCACTCTGTAATAATCTTGTACCAACTCTGAGCTATTATGTGATCCATGGGTTTATTAAACTTTTATCGATCAACTCCTTTTAAATAAACTTTACTGTCTAGATGAATGTCTCCAACATCAAGACTAAAATCTTGGTTTGTGAACTTCATGTGCTTTACCAAAGTCTCATGCTCCATTTTTGGAACATTTCATAACCTATTCATGGCTCTATTGAAACTGGTGCATAACATATTCTACAAGCACAATTACCTTCATAAATTATCTGGGATTTTATGAAGGCTTCTTTTATAACATACACAGAGAGAATTTAGTGCCAAGAATAAATATAGAGCAAAAGATATGATTAAGTAAAAGTTTACATGACTCGAAAGAAAAATTGTTGGCAGTGAGCCTCTTCTCAAGACTGAACCACCTTGTCTAAGTGACAATCAGAAATGTTGCTTTGAGGAGAAATATTCCTTTACTTATCAAGTAGTAGAAAAATATTACACATATAACTGAAAATTATCATCAATAATTGCTGGGGCGATCCCTCCCTGATTTCTTCCTGAGACACATTGAGTGCTGACAGATGTGCAGGCCCCAACTTTAATTCATGGCACTTTACATAAAGCACCATGAGTTACAGCACACCCCTCCCCCCAACCCAACAGATGTTAGCCTGCTGGCTTGGGGAGAAGAGGATCAAGTCTGCCTGCAGGAGCCTGCCTGCAGCTGAGGAGCCACCCCTGCCCCCCCCACTTCCCAGTTTGGTGGCTGTCTACAGGAAGGGAGGGAAGATGAGAGAGGGGGAGCTAGCTGCTGACTGAGGTTTGCCTGGCCTGAGCTGAATGGCAGAAGTGGGGTCCGCATGGTGGCAGGGGAGCCCAATCCACCCACCACCACCACCCTCCAGCTCAGACTGAGCAAACTCTAGCCAGCAGCTGACTCCCCCTCCCTTCCTGCATCAGCCCAACCCCAATCATGCAACAGACTGACCCTAGGAGACAGAAGTTCCTAAGGCGCTTCAAAGTGGAGCACCTTCATCTGATCCTTCAATTGATGGGGGGTTAATTTGTGACATGATTGGCCACTTCAAAAGCACACTGCAGCCATGCAAATGTGCCAAGACACAGCTATAGAGTGCTTTGAGGGGACTGATCGTGCAACAAAAGTAATCTGCACCCATTAGGATCTGTGCCACTCCCAACCCTGGTCCAGAGCTAAAATGAGACAATCTGGAGCTTTCTTTAAAATAAATAAATAAATAAATAAAAGAACAGACTTAACAGATATTTCCTCCTAAGCAAAGGAAATGTATGCTCCTCAACAGACATTTACTACTTTTTTCAAAAGTGGGTTATTTGAGCATTAATGCATTCAGCCAGCACTGACAGAGATAGACTGAGTATGTCTGTTACTTCTCCCACACCATAGATGGCAAGGCCAATGTTTTTGTAACAAAATCACAACAAGGATACTGGTTTCCCACTGTTTCCTGTTTTAATTCCTTTCACACAGCCTAGAGCAGCAAATCCTGAAGTCTTTATTCACTTTTAATTAGCTCTCAGTCAAGCAAACATCCTATTGAAGGTGATAAAAAATTGCTTAAGTAAGGGAACTGTGAGGGGACTGAGACATAAACGCTAAGTGACTAGCTTGAGGTCAGGAAGAAAGTCTGTGGCAGAGCAGGGACATAAAACCAGCAGTCCAAGATCATAGGCTACTATCTACCTGCTGAACTAGTCTTTCCTGTTCCCATAGAAAGTAGTTCTTGTCCTTCTTTACCAACTAAGAAGGGTTAATGGCCAGGAGGTGTCTGAGCCACATTGTTTTCTCTCTTCCCCTTTTTCTACACAGTGTGTGTGATGTATAATTGTAGTGACCCAAAAAAGGAAGTAGCACCATATTCCCTCAAGTGTTTTTGTGTGGGAGTGCAGACTCCTTGCATATAACCACACATGCCAATGTGACCTATCTTCTTAATCCAATTGTGGATGTAATGATGTGACATTGGAGTTATGATGAAATAATCTATTAAAGTAAGAGCTTGTTTACAGATCAGTTGTGCTGAGCCCTTGCAGCGGACAATGAACATTAACTTTATTTGTAGTGACAGGAAACAATCCACTTGGCTCTAGTGATTGTCACATATATTTATCAACTAATAACAACTTCCCCAAATTAAAGAACCACGAAAGTTGTCATAGGTAAATTCTGTCAGGAGGCCCCAGTAGAGCATTTTAATTGAGCAGCTGTTTCTGTGAACAACTGACGGGTCTGTGCTGCAGTTTCTTCACCCAAAGATAAAACAAGAGCATATGTATCATTCAAATACCCACACACATTTTATCAAGGATCAATATAAGCATTTAATAATACTGTGCTGTCTGGTGCCCCAGCATTCTGCGGCAAGCATACCTGCATCTCTCTCCTTTTTCACTGCCACAACTTTCCACCCTGTATTTTTAGTCACCCTCTGACTCTTTCCCAATGTTCAAGATACAGGTGCAGTCTATGTTCACCCCAGCCATCTGTTCACTTCTTAGGGTCAGCCTGCATACTAGAGGTATGTCATCCATTTAGAACCTTCTTCTCCCGTAGAAGAGGGCTGGGCAGATTTAGGGATAGAAGCTTATGGCAACACACCAACCACATCCACACATGTAGGCACATATGGTTTGTGGCACCACAAACCCGTTGAATATTAAAACATGCACCACACTGTTAATTTGCAGCATGAGGGCAAAATTTGCTACAGGGATTTCCTAGTAGCAAAAAAACCACAACCCCCCCAACAAACAAACAAACAAACAAACAAACTGTACAGCAAGTGAAAATAGTGTGTGTCAGGACAAACAGAGGCCTGGTCCCCCAGTGCAATGATCTGGATGCCAGCCAGGCATCTCTCCTTCTCTGTTTGTGCCCTTGCTGCTCCAGTACACTGCTTGGTGTACAGGGAGCAACAAAAAGTGCACCAGAGCTCACAGCTGCCTGATGCTGGCCCTACAGGGCATTCAGGGCCTCTCTTGGCCCCACAGAAGCAGCCAGGGCCAGAGCTGTCTTAGAACTGGGCACGTGGGGCAATTGTGCCCACATTCCAGAGGTCCAGCCACTGAGGCCTTGGCCCTAGCAAGCAGCTCCAGGACCTCCGCGTGAGGGCTACCCAGGCCATAGCTACAAGCACTGCTGAGTGATAGGAGGCACCAGAGACCTCTGCAGGCAGCATAAGCAACCATGGTGAGACAGCTGGGGGGACCCAGCTGCATGAGTCTGTCCAGGCCAAGTACCAGGACACAGTTGGCAGTCCAAGGAGGTTACTGACCTCCTGGCCATTTGGGGCCAGGAGGCTACACTGCAGTAATTCACCCAGGGACACTAGAATGAACATATTTACCAGGCGACTGCTGCACAGATGGTCACAGAGGGGCATGCCAGAACATGACAGCAGTGCAGGAGCAAGGCCAAGGCACTGCACAGGCAATTTCATGCAGTGTGCGATGCCAACCAGTGTTCAGGGGCAGGGAGCTCCACTATGGCCCACTATGAGGAGCTGGCCAGAATCAATCATTGGCCCAACAGCTATGGAGCCCTCCCCTCCCCTCCAGCTACTCCTACACCACCAGGGGAGGAGTTGAACCTGCAGGTACCAGCCTGTAACCCAACTGGAGTCCCCCGAGGAAAGGCTCTCCTCCACGCCTGCAAGAACACTGTTGCCCAGCCATGACAAGAGTAACAGTGATGGACTTGCTGGAGGTGACACCTGCGTGGCAGATCCCCCAGCTCCTGCATGACACAAGTAGGAGCAGGGAGGAGGCCAAAGAATGGACAAGGGTGTCATGCATCTTGGAGCAGGCCACAACCCAGTGGTCTCACCACCATCTGAGGGTAGGTCCAGCTCTGGCTTCCCCACCATCCTATCCACCCAGGGCCCAGGAATTTCAGTCTCCCAGCCAACGTGACTGCCTGTCACTGCAGCGTGGTAAGTCATGTACAGGGCATGGGGAACTGGGAGCCACCCTGTTTCTTCTCCCCTCTCCCCTGGACCCTCTTTCTTGTGCCCTACTTGTGCCCCAAGCCCATCTCTTTCACCTCCCTCCCTCCTTTCCTGACCCCCACTCCTCTGCCATGCAGTAGCCCTCTTCCCAGCAGGGGTAGGAGAGCCTCCCCCCCTTGCCAACACCCCGAGGTGAATGAAGCTTGTCCTGGGCATGAGGGTAGGCAGTGATGTCACCGGGGCCACATGCCTGTCAGGCTGCAGGACCTCAGCTGCTGGAACCGGTGGTTGAGGGCTCAGGGGTCGTGGAATGCCACATCTATCCTGGTATGGGTGAAAGCTGGGCTGAGCTGGCCATGATGCTTGTTCCTGGGAGGATCCTTCCAGATGGGGCCCTGCAGAGGCCAAGTGCAAGGGGAGGAGGTGGGGGCAGCCTTTGGGCAACAGGCAGCCCACACACAGTGGGAGAAGACAGGCAGACCTCAGGATAGCTGTGGTCCTTGGCTCCATATAGCTCTGACTTGGGGGCCATCTGCCTGGCCCTATGCCCAAGAATGAAACTACTGCCTGGGAACCTTTGTTCTCACCCCAGATCATGTTGCCATGCCTAAAGAGGGCCCTCCATTTGTTCTCTCTACAGACAGCTCATCTGTCAAGGGAGAGGCTACTGTCCAGCGCCTGGGAGGTGCACCTATGAGAGGCCCAGGAATGCTGCCAGCAGGACCTGGCCAAGTTCTGCTGAGGTCCTGGCCAAGCTAGTGGCAGATAAGGCAGAAACAGCAGCTGGCCCGAGACAGCCACAAGGAGCTGAGGCAACTGCAGGCCTCCATCAACACAGCTGTCCAGGAAGAGCATAGGGTGTCACAGCAGTTCCTGATTGTCCCCTGGATAAATGGTGGTGGGGTTGTGGAGGGTCTCGTGTGAAGTACTGTTGGAATGTTGAGCTGTTGGTTTGGGGGAAGTTTTGGGGAGCAGGAGGAAGAATAAAGTTGCTTTTGTTTTCACAACAGCTACAGTGCATATGTTGCTGCAGGTCTAACAGTGGCTGGGGATAGAGGGCCCTGGGTGGGTGGCCTGGTACAGGTGGTGACAAGGCCGGTACCCTACTCAGGGAGGTGGGCCTGCAGATGGCAAAGTGATAGGTTCATGCACTCTGCCTCCTACATGCTTGCTGTGGTTCTCACCTATGACAGTGTTCCTGGCTGGTTAGTTCTGGTGCTGCTGTTGTTGGATGTGCCATGTACATGTGTGGCTATATACAAGCTATGGGGCTGCAGGTCTGATGGGGTGGATGCTGTAGTTGGTGGCAGTGGGTCTCAGCAAGGCAGCAGTCCCTGCTGCCAGACTGCTGTAGTGGGTACAAGATGCAGGGGCCACTCTAAGCCAGAGCTGCTGCAGCAGGCCAGATGGCACAGGGGGCTAGTGTCCCCAGACAGCAACTGGCCAGGCCTGAGCAGTTCCTGAGGGCAGGCAGCCAGTTTATACTGGCCACAGGTGCTGGCCCCAGCCTCCAGCTCTCCCTGGCTGAAGAGATGGGGGGAGCTGGGCAAAAGCAGTTTGCCCAAAATGGCACAATTTGTCCTGCAATAAAGTACATGTTCAGGCACATGTGCTGAGGCACAAATTACTGGCACAAATTTGTGCCAGTAACAGTGTACATGTGGATGCGGCCACCCATGCAACCAGCAAGGCTGAAAATACCTCAGTGTGACACAGTTATATACACCTTGTAGGTGCCTCTGTTCTTGCTTTACATTAGGATTCTATAGTGGGCCCTCTACTGTTGGAACTACACCAGTACACAACCTGAAAGCTATGCGGGAAATGTCCCCTTGCTTCATGCATACCCATATTTTTCAACCCATTGTTTTCCATATGAAGAATAGCAGGAGTTGCCAAAGGAAGTTACACAATCATGAATGGGAGAGGAAGTGATCTGTGGGCTGCAAATAACATCTGAAGTGTTTGTAACAAGCCTACTCAACTCTGCCTATATCTCTGAAGAATACATTGAAAATCTCTATAAAATACGCTTTATGGGAAAGCATTTTAAATGATTCAAGAGTTGAATAATGGCTTTGAAAGAAGCATAAATCCACCACAGAAAAGAACAAGTGGAAGTCTATTATAATCAGGAGAATGCTTTGACAAATGAGCATATAATGCCATTTTGAACTTTTTTTTTTTCATATATCGATACTTGATGCTTTGAAAATTAATGTACTGTACAAAAGTAGTAGTGGTTGCTACGGGATTTGGATAGGATAAAAGGATCTCCCACAAAGGAAGAAAATAATATTATCTCTTGGGATTTTTTTTCCTGATACTTTTAACTGCAAAATGTGGTCTATGATTATGTACTAACAGGTCAAAATATCTTTACTTAAAGACCGTGAGACAGAATTTTTGGCTACAATGAAGAAGTGTGAAGCTCAAGGTGTGGGTGGGTAACTACTGTAAAGCTTGGCTTTTTATTCCTTGGATTTTAAGATCACTGAACAAAACTTGTGTACAAAATATGAAAAGCCACCAATGAGCACACCCCCTTAGTTGTCACATGCCAGAAATGATGCCATACTGAAGCTTATCAGAAAGATTAAACAAGTATAACCTATATGTCACGGCATGGGGTCCTAAGGGTGGCCGTGATCTCCCCTAGCGCCCCCTACAGTGCCAAGTTTGCGTTAAAGGACCCTCATTCTTGCTCACCACATCTTGATCTTAAATAAATATAAGGGAGGCTGCCTTTCGTCCTCGTGGACATGGTGCTCTGTTGTATCTGGGCCCCTGTTCTGTACTGTGTGACACGGTGCACCCCAGCCTTATGGGCTATGCATGGCTCCAACCGCCCCCGTAACACGCCCCAAGCCTCGCAGATATCCTGGACATTGTTCAGTCTGTCTGGCTCTCTGCACCCTCTCTGGCACTTGGGCTCTCCGCAGCCCTCGACTCTCACCACGCCCTCGGGTACTTGGGCTCTCCGCAGCCCTTGTCTCACAACTGCACCCCACAGGTGCTCTAGGTTTCTGCTGCCTTGTCTCGCAAGCACGCCCTACAGGTGCTCTGGCTTTCCACAGCTTTGTCTCGCAACTGCACCCCGCAGGCGCTTGTCAATCGTTGCCCCCTTCCTCTTGGGCTTCTCATGCCACTGTGCTCTCTGACGCTCACCATTCATTGACCCCTTTGCTCTGGGGCCTTCTCACACTGCCCCCTTTGCTCTGGGGTTACCGCAGTCTTGGGGCTCAGGTGGCCATAGCCATGCCTGGCCCCAAATCTCCTTCTTGGGATCTCAAACCCCCTTGCAAGGCTCAGGTGGCCTCGGCCTTACCTGGCCTCCAATTCTCCACTCCCCTTCTCGGGGCTGGGGTCAGTGCACCCCTGAATGTTGTGCCCTCTCTGGCACCAGGGCCCCCATGCTACCATGGGTTCCCTACAAGGCCTTCTCCAACCCCTAACAGCCTTACCCAACCCACTAGTTGTAAACCATAAACAGAAAGCTCAAGCCCCTAGGCTGCAACATACATTCAAGCCACTCAGCTATCACATTAGTCCCACCACATCAGGGGTGCTCTATCCTTCCCCCCAGTCTTGAAGCTGTACCTGCAGTCTAGCCTTCCTCTTTGTTCAGTCCAGCAGAGCTCATTCCTCTATGGCTGCTGGCAGAGAACTCCCCACCGGGCCTCAGCCTGGTTTTAAATGGGAGCCAGGCCCTGCCCCTTCCCGTCAGCTAACTCACCGGTTTCCCTGGCAACCCATAGCTGTGCTTCTTTATTACTACTGTGGCTGCCTGGTAACCAGCAGCTGGGCTCCTTACTTGCTGCTCCACAAGTAGCAGGCACTTCAGTGCCCTGCTACACATCTCCCCTCTTTATAGGAGCAGAGCACCGAGGTGCTCTGTGACACACCTCCCCTCTTAAGGTTCGAACTCACCAGGCCAAGTCTTCATTCTTATATGCCACACACATTTTCCTTCTTTCTTTCAGGTCTTGGCTCTTGCTCTCTGACCATACCAACGAGCAGGGGCAGAGGTTTTAAGGCGTCTCCAAATCGCCTTTTACCCAAGGTGCACCATGTGGGATTTTATGGGATCAACCCTGCCACGGGCAGTCCTCCCCACACTAGCTGACCTTGGTAAATCACACCCTCTGTTGGTCAAGCTCCAGCCTACCTTTTGGGGATCTCTCTCTCTCTCACTTCTGGCCCTTCTATGTTCCATCCCCATGCACCCTGGTCTTTCTCAGGGCAATTTGTGGGCTCTTTTGCCTATCTATGACTCCCTGGAGATCCTGAAGCCTTCCCCAGATCTCCCACTGTCTGGTCAACGCTTTCTGGACATACTCTTCTCCCCAAAACTCCACCTTTCCCTGGCCAGTGGGTTTTCCCCTAGCCCCCTTATAGATTTTCACGTAGGCCACTCCTCCAACTTTTCCTTCAATAACATTTCTTAGCATCTGCCACCCAACCTGTCTAGGGATGTTACTCACATAGATCTGTGGCCTTTTCTCAGGCTCTGATCCCATTTTGGTTTGTTGTTCCCTCCTCCTCATCTCACATGCCTTGGCTCTATCTTCCTTTCTGGGCTGAATTGCTCCCCTTTTTGGGGAACTTGTCTTTGACCCATGTTGCCCTAGGCCGTGGACTGTCTGTGCACAGTCCTGGTAAATTGAGCAGGAGGTCTCGCTCCTTGACGAAGTTCATTTGTTCTTCCTTGCTGTTCCTACATCTATCAGGCCTACTTCCCTTGGCTGCCCCTTACTTGGCGCTATGCTTTCTCCCTTGGCTTGTAGTCTGAATAATTTCCCCAGCTGGATATGGGCACAGCTGACAAACCGTGCAGGTGGTTTTTCACCACGTGCTTCCTCGTTTCTCCAGGCCTCTGCAACAGGTAAGTTTTTTCCTTCCTCTGCCTTAGTCTGGGATCTGCCTCTGAATGAGGCTTCCCTATTTTCTGATCCTGTACCCCGCGACACTATACTTTTAGAAGATTACACTTTGAAAGATGTTTTTCCAATACTTCTGCCACTTGGATTTCAAACAACCTCCAACCTCATCAGATTTATCATTGGAGGCAAACTCCCTGATGATCAACACACACTAAATAGAACCCAGCTTTACCAAAGCAAAGGAATAATCATCCTACACATCTCCACCAGTATCACATCAAACATCCTGTAACAAAATCATAAGACTCCAGAGCTCTTACATAATATGCAATATACCTCATCCAATGTATCAAGTGACTTCACCAAAACTATATGAACCAGAATAAACTCTTACAGAAAAATGATGAAGGAGAACTACTCCATCATACTTGGAAGAATGCCTTTCACAAAAGAGTTGTTCCATTCCTGACCTCACCTCTGGGCTTAACAGAGACATTATGTCTCATTATAACTGACCTCCCACTCCACCCTCTGCCAGATTCTCTTTGCTCCACTGGTGATCATTGCCCTTTCTCTCTCAAGTGGGAAAATGTGTTAACATGCTTACACTAAAACATTTGTTGTAACTTATACTTAGCTTGACTGTCACTGCTTCTTTCCCAGATTAGAAGAAAGGCACTTGAAGTCCTAAAGCCAGGTCCTTTCTCTCCAAACCTTACTATTTAGCCTAGTTACTTCACAAATTTTGCTTCTCTATAGAACTTGCAGCCAAGGATTGACAGGGACTACCCCTCCATTTCTCCAAACACAAAAGGCTACAAAATCTTCAGAAGTTCTTGAGAAGTTCCAACTATCTTGAGAAATACTTTGAGCCATTTCTTAAGTACCGAGCAATACTGATTATTTAGAAAAATAAACAGTTATTGGGTTAAACACAAGTCTTTCTGTTTTTGTGAAAAGAAAATGAAGGTTACAATTCCATGTTTTGCCAGCACGGCTGTCAGCATTTTCCAGGATTACTTTTCATGCAAATGAATGTATTGACACACATTCTTATATCCTGTGCTTCTCCCCTCCAAACACAGGTCAGGGGGTTATTTCAGGGCAGTGGCAACCCCTATTGAAGTGCTGCAAAAAGTGTGGGGAAGAGCAGGAATTAAGCTGCTGAAATTATATTCTTTCCAAACACTCCTGTTTCCTGTTGTGGGCGGAAATAGCTGAAGTAGCCATGGATGACAGGACAGGAGGCAAGTACTTCTGGCACTTTGTCCTTCACAACTGTTCTTGAGAAGGACTCCCCATAGATACTTGCTCCACCCTTCTCCAAGCTAACCCATTACCCTTTCAGTCAGGAATGCTGCTAAAGGTTATGAATCAGTTGTGGAGTTTCACTCTGTAACCCTCTATGCAGTCAGGGACCCCACTTTAAAATGTCAAAGGACCTCAGGAGAAGTCATGGGCTCTGCACCCACTTCCTTGGTTCTGCAACTGCCCTTTGAGTTTTCCCACTCAGCCTACCAGTCGAAACTAACAAATATGGAAGCCTAGGCAGGCTCAGGGAAGCATCCTGCCCAGGTAACCCTGTGTCCTGTGCACCATCCCTACCACCTTCTCTGACCACCAGCACACCAAACTGCCCTCTTGCTGCCTCCCTGCACTGCCCCACGGGCAAGCCAGCCCATTCCTGGGTGGCCCCAAGTGTTTTCTTGGCCCCAGGAGCCTGCCGAAGTGGTGAGAGGCCTGATTCTTTTTCTTCCTGCGAAGCCTGCCCAGCATTCCTGCAGCTGCGGGGCGAGTTGACTACTGGCTGCAATGTTCCAAGTCGCAATGTTGCAAACTAAACTACCTGGGACGTAGTTTAGTTTGCAATGATGCAAACTCATTTAAAACTCCCCAAACTTGCATACATGTAATGTGTGGCACTATTAAATCACACAAAGGGAAGTTTTTGTCATGTGTACATTGTGATATCATCATGTGTACAAGCACATTTTGACTATAGGAGTGCTCTTGTGCTCACAGGCAGACAGGCTAGGATTTGGTCCCCTACTTGTATTAATTAGGAGCAACCAGCACTCTGGGGAAACTAACGTGGAAAACCATAATGCTAACAGAATAGAGCCAAACCCAGGAATTGTATGCTCCAAATGTTCTCCTATTTATTTGAATAATGTTGGATCTAATTGCTGTATGGCAATTTAGCTGTAATTATTTATCTAATTAAAACGAAATGTAGACACTGCTTTAACTATACCAGTCCCCTTAATACTATTAGCTCTGAGTTCTCCACCACTATTCAGTAATTACCACCTTGGTGGCCTTTAAACAAGATTCTTTTCTCTCCTTAGTAATATCAGCTGCACCACACAGGATTCTAGGTGGTGTTACATTAAAAGAAAAGAGTCCATTAGAAACAGAGAGAGAGTTTACACTTTACCTCTCTTCATTTGCTTAATCAGGTCCTTTCCAGCTCCCTTCAATATCTCCCTCATTCCCTTTACGTCTTCCCATAGGCAACAACCTTTGTAACTCTCTTTTTTCTGTCCTCTCTATTTTTAGTGACCGTCTGTTCCTGCTTTGACCTCAAATCTCTCCCTAGTCCAGGGCTGCATTACTGCCAAGTCTCCATTCAGCTGTCAAATCTTTTCTCTCAAACATTTTCATGAACTTCCTCTTTGTGATGATGCCTGGACCTCCCATCTCTATGCCCTGCCCACAAAGAGCATAGAAATCACAACCTTCTGAAACCCATGGCTGTTGCATCACCTCCTTTGCTCAACTCTTACCCTTGCAATATTCCAAATGCCACCATTAATATGGGTAAGCTAATTCTGATCATTCCAGCATTAATAATGTCCAGTAACTTACCGTTTATTTTCTTCCCTGGATTTGTTTCACCTCTCAAAAATCTCTTAAAAATAATTTCCCACCAATCTCAACAAAAAATTGTTGTTCCCATTGTCAAGTAATTTCGTTGCTAGAATACCAACAAATAACAGATGTGTATGTATTTATATAATCTATTTTTCTTAGGTCAGTAGCTCCTAAATTTGTTTTACTATATCTCATCTCTTCCCTCATGCCATATCCAAACAGAGTTACTACCATGTGTTCTTTTCTCTCTATCCTCCATCCCTTTCGCTTCCTATGGGTATGAACTCATTGGCCAAATCAGAGTGTGCCTGATCTAAGGCTTCATACAGACATTCACTTTCTCTTGGGAGAGTCGCTGCTCTCCCAGGAGAAACCGTGAGTGTACAGATGTTCAGGCTTTTTCTCCCACAGTAAAATTGGTCACTCCAGGAGAAAAGCATCCTAAGAACAACTACGGTTAAATCACTCCCAGGAGACTGTCTCTTGGAAGAGTGAATGTCTGTACATGCTGGAGCTTGTCTCAGAAGAGAACATAGTTCTCCAGCATTTCCCCCTCCCTTCCAGGGAAAAAGTGTGTCCCTTGCTGGACTCTGCTATTTCAGCAGAGAGCAGAACACATCCCCTTCACAATCCCCACATTGTGCTGCAGGGAACTGCAGGCCTGGGTCAGTTAATCAGAGCTGTTAGTACACAGACTAAGAAAGCCTGCAAAGCATGTTGAGATGCCCCTAGGCTGCTGCTATCTCCCCACCCCCCAAAGTTGTACAGTGTCAGTACTGCAAGCTCTCTCCATGGGTTCCCATCTGAATATTTGTACATGCAGTTTTGGGTAAGTTTCTTTAACAGGGGAACAAACCTGGAAGAATTCTCCTACATTATTTGAATGTATGTATACAGCCTAAGTGAGTGCACCTAAGAAAGTGCACTATTTAAGTCAAGTTTGGATTAACCCTACCTAGGAAAGAATTAACGCAATTTCATGAATGCCTCCATGTGTTCACAGCATAGCCCCAGGACTGGGAAAGCCCAGCCATTTGTCCCAGCCCCTGGGCTCTGATAATCCTACCCCCCTGACTCTGCCTGGGCTATTTTTAGCCGACCTAAAAGCCTACCAACAACTGGGCAACTCCTCACAGCTGACTCACCAACCTCACCACCGCTGATCCTGCCCATCTCCTTGCCAGACTTGCTAGCCTCCCCAAGTCCTGCCCACCTCCCTTTATCATGAGTTACTTAAACTGATTTTCCTGTGCAACTCCAAAAAGTGTTGAACCTCATGTATGTGTTGCTCCTGGGACTGCTGAACTCCCAGCATGTGCTGGCTCCTGATCTAGGTGCAGATGGCTTAAAGAAAGCCACCTTCACCTAGGCCGGGTAGAGAGAACACTTGTTTACCCCCTAAATTTTCACTTTCTGTTTCTCATATTTTGTTTTTGTCACACATTTTTATTCTTTTTTGCTTCCTTTCCCTCGTTGCTCATTATATCATTGCAGCCAGCTCACCTTTCAGAGCTTGGGTTGAATTCTAGGCCTGAGATCCAGCTGTTTTCATTGGTGGAACCCATTCACCAATCAGGAAGCATCAGGAGAAATAGAGTCATGCCCCTTTCCTGAGGAGACGGGGAGAAGAGCTCCCTCAGACCTGACTGAAGACTGTAACCTGTCGGGTCTGGAAGACTTCAGGGGCAGAGCTCTGGAGCGTATAAAAAGGAGCAGCTGTGTGCCCAGCACAAGAGGCAGATGCAGCGAGGAACTCAAGAAGAGAGGAGCCAAGAAAAGCTGGGGAGCTCTCCCTCAATGGGCAACGGGCCCAAGGCTCCTGAAGCTGCTGTTGGAGAAGCAGCCTTGGGAGTGGTGTGAGACCACTCGGGCTGTTGACGGTGCACAGGAACAGTGTGCGGAGACCCGGCCCTGTGAGACTGCTCGGTCCCATCACGGTGCACAGTTTGGTGCATGGAACATAGGCTATGGGAGCTATAAGTGGCGGCTTGAACCTGCAACCCAGGCAAGGCATTGGGGGCTTCAGTGAGGTGGCTCAGGCCCCATCTCCTGGCAAGCAGCCAGGTCCCATGGTACACAGGGCAATGTATGGGCCCAAGCCTTGGGAGCCAGGGAGCCACCCAGCATGAGGACAGCTGGCTAGAGCCTGAAGGGCCTGGCTTGTACTAAGAGAACCCTCAGTGTTGAGCCAGGGCATGGGGAAATAGTGGGTGCTCCAGTATGAGGCCCAGCACCCAGAAGCCAGCAACAGTGGTGCAGCAGCTGAGAAGAGCTGAGCCCCCAGTGCCCAGAGCAGGGCACAGGGTGGGGAGGAACCCAGCAGCACAGGAGAGACCTGGAGAGGTACTCCAGCAGAGGAGACCACAGAGCTGCACCTTGACCACTGCCACTTGAGGGAGCGTGAGTCATTGGGCCCTTGGGTCCCACAGGGGAAAGACATTTGGGGCGGGCCAACCCAGAGAAGGGGCTGGATGAGCAGCCCTCTGCCTAGTTAAGGCTCTAAGGGGAGGGGCCCCTGGTGCTTCCTGGACACCCCCCCAAGGGACCCCATTGGAAGAAGGACTATCTCTTGCTATGGGTCAGGGACTATATTAAGGGACAGATGTTATTAAGATTGTTCATGTTTGCACCTTATATTTTGTAATTGAAATGTTGTATTGTGATATTGTAAATAGTGTTATTTAGGGTCTGGCCTTGTTTATTGGTTAGTTTTCACTGTGTAAATGCATGTATATGATATTTAGTTTTATGTTTATGTATAATTGCTTCTCGGCCTCTTGAAGGCTCGGATCGAAAACATTTACTCTTCAATCTAACTTAATACATCATGTATATCTAAGAACTTGGGCTTCAGCTAACTCCATACATGAAAGAGGGATCTGCTTGAAATTCTGGCATCCCTCTCACAGCACCTCCTTCTGCTTACCCATCCCATCCCATTCAATTGAGAATAGGGCACACCCTTGGATGTACCCAGGTTACATCATCATACCGATTTCCCCCTTTTACCTCCCAGTAAGAAAAGTAATCCCATGGAATTACTGAAATGGATGTTGCTTGTATTCTGTGGGACTACCAGAGATCAATATCTAGAAGGCCATCAGCTACTCAGACCAGCCATCTAATTGTGGTCCTTTGAGTCACAGCTGCATGCCCTACTGTGAACAAGCTCAGTGCCCTGTAGTAGGGAAGAACTTGGGTTGGTGCTTGCTCATGTGCAACTGTGCACATGCAAACTACTCCTGGGTAGTTGAATTGGGAAAAACAAAAAGCACTAAGAGGAAAGATGGGAGGGTTTACCTGCTTTACTCATAGCCAGAGAAGTATGTTTGCAGAGCATGGTGATCTAAGGTCATATTCTTTCCTCTCTCTTCATTGTTCTTCTCTTTTTCCTTCTGACATCTTTGGACTGGTGAAATGCCTGACTCTCTTAAGTGGATCTAGCAAAGTGCTGCTTTAGATCATAAATTGCCCAGGATGGACTTCAGTGAATGTTGATTGAGGCCCTTAGTATGTGAAAACACCATTGTTGCGAGTCTCCAAACAAGGACTTACTAGCATAAATCTTTTCCATATTTAGCTGAAATAAGCACACTAAACTTTTGTTACAATCTAGGGTATGTGGTTTTTCAGTTTTACAAAAGAGAGTGTTGTGGCAGAATGTGTTAACATTTAAATAAGACTCTCAGAATAATAATTTTTAAAAAATCTAGATTTTTAAAAAACTGTTTCAATACTGCTGCACACTATCTAAAGGTCACACTTACCTTGAGCAAATTCACACTGGGTTGTGAACACTGTATGGTTAGAAATGCCTGTTCTAATTGCACGCAGCATTGTATAGAAGAGATATGTGCTCTGCAAACACTACAGAGCTGCAATGTTTAAAAAAATCCCTACTGCTTTTCCTTCCTTTTAGACTACAAAGAACACAAAGAGAATCTAATTAACATGCCTAGTGTCTCTGCAAAATTGAATTCAAACGCAAAGTGTGCTATCAAAGGCTTGAACATCAGACAGGAAAGTAATTTGGAATGACTGAGCTATCTCCACAAATACCTTAATTTTACTCTAATGGGTCCATAAAAAAAATGACACCAAATGCAGTTAAAGGGAGTTTAACTTTAATTGCCTATAAGTGAGAATAATAAAGTTATTAAGAATTTTCTTTAACCTTAAAGCTGTTTTACAATTGTTGCGAATGTGATTTTGTAATTTGATAAATGCACAGAATCTTGGTATCTCAAGACTAAATTTGTCTGTGACATTTCCTCTTCAGTGAAACCATTAGCTGTCCTGTGGATCTTACAGAAATAATTGTAATCTTTCAGAGCCCCCAAACCTCATACAATAGTTTTGCAGAAAGGCTCCATATTCTTTTAAAAAATATTAATGACAAAATCTTCCACATTAGATTTAAAACTACCCTGACAGCATATCCTGTCAAAATTCTGTCATTTACTTAACCATAAAAGACAGCTGCAATATTCTGTATTTATACACTGTTGGACTATAAAACAGGCTTCAGCAGTGTTTATGTGCCTGGAGCTAGTATGTCATTTCAGTAAATACTGCATGGTAAACTGTTAAATTATAAAAAAAAAAAAAATTAAAAAAAAGGGGGAACGAATAAGCAAATGTTACTCCTTTCAGAATATTTCTTAAATGAATGAAAAGAAGTAAACCATCCCACAATCAGCACAGTAAATGAAAAGCCTGTTATCACCCATCAAATTTTCTGGTATTATAAAGATGCTATGTTCTGAGCACATTAAAGCAATGATGATAAGAGGGAAATGGTTTATTTTTTTAGTCTAGATTTCAAAGGAATGTTCTAAAAAAGGAAGGTAAGTCTATGGAATGGTGCCTTATCACACAGCTTTTCTATTAGCATTTCTTCAAAGATGCTTTCTATTTCGTCCCAGCTACAAAGACAAAATCTGCATTTGAATACAGATCTTCAAAATGAAGTTGGAAATTGTCAGAGCCTCATGGAGGAGGAAAGAAAAGGACATAAGCTAGAAAACTGAAATAATAGCAAACATCCACAGAAAGTAGGTCCCATTCATCAGATGTTGCAGCAGCAAGAAAAAAAAGTGGAGAAGTATCACAGTCAGAGAAAGCTTGTTTACCAATGTAAAATACCTGCAGACTACCATTATCTGAAATTTTGGTTATCCCATTTCCTATTAGCACTCATGAGAGGAGGCCCCTTAACTTATGAAAGTCCCAATTTTTCCTGTGTCCATCTAATCTTTAAAATGAACACTGGAATGTAGATGCTGCATTGCTAGGTCTTACCAATAGTTTATCTACTCTGGGGATCCTATCGAAAACAACAGCCAATGCCACATTTTTCAGAAAATAGGATACCAAGAATAGAATGTTATGCAGTAATATGTATACAGATAAAATTTCTTTTTAAGCCAGGCAGTTTGTGGATGGACTATACCTTTCTAAGGCCAGGTAAAAGCATGAGGATTTATAACTCCCTGCCCATGTTTACTATATTATATTAGTCTCAACTGGGGCACCACAGTACCTTTTTAAGAAATCCTTAAGGGTTCTGTGGGAGGCTGCACAGTATTAGCACTGTTAGGTGTATAAACACCTACATATGATTTGCAAGATAAACCCAAAGATTTCAAGTAGGAATCCGCAGTGTCAAAAACATTCTGACTTATTGTGGTCTTTCTGAGTTCTTTGCAACAGAATTGTTCTATTATTTTTATATAGCCAAAAATTAAGAAGATCCAATTCTTAAAGAGATCTTCCCAGAGCCACCCATCCTAGCCTTTAAACAAGCACCAAACCTTGCCAGCCTCATCACCAGAAGCAAACTTCCTATGGCCCAAAACACACCAAATGGATCCAGACCATTCCAGGACAAGAAATGTAAAACCTGCCAACATATCTCCACCACCCCCACAATAACTACACCCCACCACAGAACTATCACCATTCCTGGAACTTATACCTGCACCTCCAGAAATGTAATGCTTCTCATCCAGTGCACTAAATGCCCCAATGGAAAATATGTAGGAGAAACCAAACAACTGTGTAGGCGTATGAATGCACACCAAAAAATCTATCAAAGACAAAACTACCCAATTACCTGTGGGTTCCCATTTCTCACAAGATAACCACTTTCTCTCCCATCTCTCAGTTTTAATCCTCAAAGGGAATTTACAAAACACCTTTTGCAGATGAGCCTACAAACTTCACTTCAATCTACTGGATACAAAAAATCATGGACTAAATGTAGACATTGGATTTATGTCACATTATAACCTGCCTGCCATCTGATAACCCCAGGTACCTCTCTACAATTTACCAGCTACATTCCATCACCAGGTCACCATTCTTCCCCACCCCCAACTTGTGTTTCACCTATTGTCTCTTACCCCCTCCAATTCCACACTGCTACACATTCGCATTTTCACTGACCTGCATTCCTGCATACCGGCTTTTATCTCATTCAGGAGAGCACAATACAACTATAGACTCTCCCTCTACCTGAAGAAGGATGTTTGTACCCAAAAGCTTGCAAAGAACAATTCTTCCAACTATTTAGTTGGTTTAATAAAAAATATCACATTTACTCAAAGAACCTAGTCTGCCTAGTGAGAACTAAGAGATGCGATTTTCTATGCGGTCCTTTGAGAGTAACACAGGATGCCATGGGTCTAAAAAAATTAAGAACTGCCAATCTAGTGTATCTGTGGGTAGTCCTATGACCTATATAACAGTCTAATTCTATTTTTTAATGAATTTACAAAATGTTGTGTCTCAATAATGGCTCAGGACAATGACTTTCAAAGGCCAAGTATGCACTATATATTTATTTCCTTGTGGCCATTTTATATTTGTTACTTTTTCATTAAATCTGTCATTCATGTTGTTTAAGGAATTCATGTAAATAGGAGCTCTTGCAAGATTTTTTTTTATATGCTATACATTATTTTACATTCCCAGACAAAAAACTAGGTGAGATGGATTTAAGGTTTTAAGAAACTATAAATATTTTAAGGTTTTAAAATATTTTTTTAAAATATAGCTAATCCCAAAGAGCATTTTAAAATGAGCATTTAGTATTAAGGTTACACGTAAAAGAAATCCAAATACAGTAAAAGTTCTGTTAACTCGCATCTTACAAGCTGGCATATTCTACTAACTGGCATGCTGGCTTGTAAGATAAAATGAAACCGAAAGTGTCGACTGTAGCACTTCCGGTTTCTGCGAGTCCCCCAGGGCGAAACAGCCTGCACTGCCAAGCCCCCACGGCCTGGGGGCATAACAGACTGTGTGAGGCTGTGTGGGGCCTGCCTCCCTGTCCCACAGGGCCTGTGGGAGGAGCGGTGATGCTGCAGGAGGGGTGGAGGGATGCCCTAGATGTGGTGGGAGAAGCAGCGGCCGGGGCCGCTCAATTAACCAGCATATTTTGTTGTCCAGCATCTCCCATTCCCAGGGGATGCTGGACAACAGAGCTTTTACTGTATGTTAAGTTCCAAAAATACATAGGTAAGCCACAACTTTAACTTTGCTCTTAGACACATCATCTAAAGTAAATTTATTTATAAAAGCATACTGTGGTCAAGACACACTGAAATGCTTTTGTTCCGCACATGATCATCATGTAAATAACCTTTCCAATCTCTTCTCATATCTCTCTGCTATTTTCTGAGAAAATTTATACTACTGATTTATATAACGGCATTGGAATATTATCATTTGTGCGCGTGTGCATGTGCGTGTAGACATGGGTAAGATGGCCCCTGTTGTTCTGGCCATGTGCTCAGCATATAGAAAACTGGGGCCTGTATCTGGACAAAATATTTAAAACCCTCTGACTTCATTGGCCAGAGGATGTTTTAGGCAGATTGGTTGAGAGAGAGACTTATATGTGGCCCTCCCTGATTCGACAAGGCTTGGGTGATGTCAGACCACGTATATAAGAACCACTCACTAAGGTTCTGTTTTTTTCTCCTGGGGCTTCCACGAGCTGCATAGCTACATTGGGAGCCAGAAAACCTGCTCCTGCGGGAAGGGGGTGTCGTCTCTCCTCCTCTTTACTGAGAAGCTAGAAAATGCTTTTTGAAGGGAAAGCCTCAGGTACAGGGAAAGAAAGTCCAAATAGGAGTTTGAGACTACTATTTCTTCCCTCTTTCTTTTCTTTTCTTTTTTTTCTTTAAATGGGTTAATGCCATGGGGGTATTAATCCCTGAAGCAAACTGGCCAGGAATGGGTCCTGACAGTTACTGGTGACAGGGGCCTCACCCTCCCTGTTTTGTAAATGTATCATCTCAGCATAGGGTATAGCTGAGAGCAGATGTCCAGGCCGCAGCCATAGGCTTGGGTCTTTTTTTATGCTGTCTCTTCAGCTATGGTGTTTCAGGCTAGCTGCATGGCTGAACCCTTGCTATATGTTCAGGCCTCAGTGCAGCTTTTGCTGCCCAGTTCAAGCCAAGTGAAGTAGCCCTGACCTCTCCTTCAAAGTTTTCTTCTTGCAGTTTCTGCCTAGCAGAGGTGGGATTGGGACTAGGAATTTAGGGGTGCTGCATGTTGTCTGGAGCCACAGTTAATCCCTCAAGGCCACCGCATTGAATTGGGGATTGCCCTACAGCATCACAGGGAGCAAAAAGAGGGCCCTTGTAACACAGCAGGACCCACATTGTCTAGCAGCTTCCCCTGAACCAGCAAACCCAAGGAGCAGCTCAAAGGGCTCTCCAGTGAAGCCCCTCTCCAGCCCATTGCTGAAGGGCAGGTATAAGGATGCAAGCCCCAAGAACTGCCTTTTGTGTGAGCCCCAAGTGCCAGACTGCATGGCATGGGTGACGCCTCCCCAAGAGGGTGTAATCTATGAACTATGCCTTGTACTTGATAGTGTTTAAAATTTTATTTAGTGTTTCCTTTGTTTCTTCTGCCTTTGTTTTCAGTAATAAATTTATTTTCTGTGTTTACACTCCTCGCAAGGAGGGGGTGTTATTTATTTGGGACACACTAGTAATTTATTTAGTTTCCCAGGTGGTATGGCTGGGGACTTAAAACAGGGTAAAAGACATTTAGCCCCCAAATTGAACCCGGCACTTGTTGCTTCTGACCAGTGCCCAGCATAAGGGTTATCATTATTAGTATTATTCCCTGTCACACTGTGTAGAATACATCCTAATATTGTTTCTTTTTGAATGACATTGAACATTGAGTAAATATTTTCATCGAGACTTTTACATTCATTGTATATTTTTTTCATGGATGGTTGCTGCAAACTTAGAACCCACAAAAACATACATGTGCACCTCAGGTTGTTTCTTCTAGTGTGTATTGCCTTGAAGTTATTTATATTGGAAGTAGTCTGCATCACACTCTTTTGAACTCTCCAGCCAAGGCCATCTGCCCTTTGTGCTGGAGAGTTGTGACCTAATGACCAATGTGACATAGGCTGCTTACAGACATTTAAAACAAACAAACAAACAAACAAACCCTGCTTTACTGAAAGAAGCAATTCATTAGTTTAACTTGGCTTCCAGGTGCTTCAGCAGGGCTTTTTGGCACTTTTATTGGAAGCTGATTCAATCAGTTATTAGATAAAAGCACCAAAAAAGTCCAAATGAAGCACCCAATCTATACAGGCATTGGGTGAGCCAGGTCCAACTAACATGACACCTTTTCTGGGCATGCACTGGGCTCAGCACAGGACCAGGCTGAATTTAAAGTGCTGTTCTTTGGTTTTTTGAATAAGGTCTGTAAGCAACCATAATGACTACTCTCTTTCATGTTATGGCTACAAGTTTCACCACAAACCTAGCCTAATCCGTTTTTAAAGACAGTGTTTATATATTTCCTGTAGCTGACTCATAAGATTCATTTTATGTTATATAACATATGACTCACTGATAGATTAATCTGTCAAACTAACCAAAATAATTGTGTGTCATCTACAACTGTTGCCATTTTACCATTCTTCCTTCAGTACTCTAGTACTGTAAATGATTTTAATGATACAGAGTGTGTGTGTATTATATACACACACTATTTTGTATGTATATATGTAAAGTAGCACTCTCAGCTAACCTTCCTACGTTATGGGTGAATATACCCTGGTCATGAGAACTTAGTGCAACTTAAATGTATCCATCTAAGGTGCGAACAGGCAGTCACAGAACCTGGCTCAAACTTAGGCAGCATCATTTAAACCACCAATCTTGAAATAAGTCACACTGTGCACAGTGTGTGCAAGTGTTTGCCAGTTGCTAGGAGAAAGTGCAGACAGCTGGATGCAAGTAAGTTAGGGGTGAGAAACTGGCAGGTCTGGGGGAGAAGGGCTGGCAGGTCTATGGTGGGACTGCCTGGTCCAGTGGTGAGCAGGTCAGTAGGGGTGTGCCAAATGGGCCCAATTTGATTTGGATTCAGATTCAGCCCCAACTGGTGACAGTGATTCAATTCGTTGATTCGGGTGCTGTCCCAATTCGATTCTGCCGAATCTGAAGATTCAATGTTGATTCAGAGAATCAGCAATACAGCCACAGACAGAGCTTTACATGTTTTTTCTACATACCTTGAAGTACCAGCATGGCTCATGAATGCTGTGATGCTGGGGTGGATGGAGTGTCCCACAGGAGTGTGTGTGGGGGGGGAAACCACATGCTCAGCAGCAAAGCCAGAAATGGACTGGAAATACTTCCGGTCCACTTCTAGATCCACCAGGGAGCACACAGGGTGGTCCCCCTGCACCCTCCAGCTCAGCGATTGGCTGCAGGGGGACCCCAGGTGCCCCCCCAGACCCAGGAGGCAGCAGTTACTGAGCCAGGGGAACGTGGTAGGGATTCCCCAGTGTGCTGTCCAGTGGACCTGGAAGTGGACTGGAAGTACACCTGATCCACTTCCAGATCTACTGCTGAGCATGCTGGGGAGCAACTCATGCTTCTGTGGGACACTCCATGCACCCCAGCATCCCAGCACTCATGACCCACCTGCTATCTAAAGATATGTAGACAAAATATTTACACTTTATGTCCAAATTGCTGAATTGATTCGGAGAGTTCCGATTTGATTAGGAGAGATTAAAGGGTCCTCTGATTCAATTTGGATTCAGAGATTTAGCCACCGAATCAGGGCGAATTTCCACCGAAACGAACCAGGGACCAAAGCATCTCACAGCCCTACGGGTCGGGGGGCGGGAGTTAAAAATAACCTGGTCAGGGTTGGGGGTTAAAACAGCACAGTCCCAGGGCTGAGAAAAATGGCTGGGCTTTTCTAGCCCCAGGAACATGCTGTAAATGCATGCAATCATTCACTAGGGAAGGATAAGCCTTTGCAAATAAAAAGTGAGTTCACCTTGGACAAGAACTAACTTTAAATTAGGTACTTCATTTTTAGGGGGCCCTAAACCCTGTGAATGCTTGCACAATAGGTTGGTTGTGGAACCAGATGACCTTGGTTAGGGTGCTCTAAATGGAATTCTTCTATATACCCCTAATCTAATATCACCAAAATAACACTTCAGTTGAAAAGAGCTTCATCTTAACACTAACAGAGATTTGTCTTACCGTTGTTGTCTTTGGTAAAAAACCGAGTCAAAGAAGTTTAGCTTTCTTTCAGGGTTCTCACCCTCCTTAATTGTTCCCATTACTCTCAGTTGCTTTTTGCAGTCAATATAGTTGAACATTTTTCAAATTTCTATATTTAAGTATTTGCTCTTATAATTCTTTTACTGCTGCTAAATTTTATTGTACATTTAACCTGCCTCAGTTTAGCTTCCCTTGTGTTGGATTTCCATTTTTTTTGAAGGATGTGATTTTGGCTTGAAGAAAGTCTATGAAAGAAGCATTTTACCAATAAAACATCTGTGGCCTTCTCACTTTTTTTTTTATTTTGTCTTTTTTGTTTAGGGGCAAACTTACATGCTGTTGACAGACAACAGATTCTTGCATAAGTTAAAAAATAATACATTTTTTTCAAGTTGGCTTCTGCAGACAACCTTTCAATTTAGAGTACGAAGAGAAATTTATTTAAACCCAAGTTGCACAGAAGCTATTAAGCAGCTTAAACTCCAAATGTAATCTGCTTTAATATTGTTATGAATTTGGTATAGAATGTACTCTGGATTCTAAAGAGATTTAAATAAAGCTACCACTCAGAAATTAAATTACTATTTATTCATGAGCACGCAACAAATTTACTCTCTTACTGAAAAGGCATGTAGCCATCCTAGAGGAGGAGCATGTATTGACCTGTCCTACTTCAAGACAACTACTAGTATCATTGATCGCCTCATATCATCCAGGTCTTCTAGAGGAGGAGAACTAAGGATCCCTTCTGGACATTACATTCGGTTACATTCTGTAATCTATTAGAGCAACAAAGCACGGACATTTTTTCCCTGTTTCTTTGGTCAGCTCCTATTGAAGGCCATGTTCTGCATTTTTATTCAATCACAGCTGCCATCCAATCCTTCTAATGGGAGATTAAACTGAGAAAGAACTGCAGGACCTAGTCCTTAGTGGTGTATTGTTATAAATGGCACACTTCCAAACCTGTCAATGAAGCACCAAACACTTAGAGATGGCTCTTTGTAGTAAGATAATTAGCAATAAAGCATTGTCCTTCTGGTAGAAAATATCCTTCCCCATCAGAAGTTAGTTATTGAGGTGCATAACTATTCATACATTATTTAAGCATACAGCTGATGGGAGCCTTTTAAATTGAGATTACAAAGTTAAAACTGTGGAATTTATATAAAAGGGCAACTTAGGCCAACAACAAATCAAAAAATATTCCCACTGCAGCAGCAGAACAGTACATTTGAACAAACTGAAGCATAGCAGGAAGCAAGCTCTTTGAAGCTTCATTTGGAAGCATTCAGCTAAAGCAGACATTGTTTACATCATGATTTCCTAACAGCAGTGCTTATGCACACACTCAAACATCATTACACAACTATGCAACAGAAAAAAGAGCATGTCATAAAATTCAGCTCCACTTCCACACCATAATCATACTTGGAACAGTTAAATATACATGGCCCAGTTTTACTGTCAGTAGACTGGCACTTCAATTTAAAAGAGAAAAAGAAATAAAGAAAAACACCACCATTCATCTGGCCATAAGGGAATGCTAACTACGTCCATCTGTAGACCAGGAATATCAATGACTGACAATAATGTGTTATGACTCAAAATATTGTTAATAGAGATATGGTGCTAACAAATGTACCGAGAATTACCACCTCTGTCACACAATACAACTCACAACGGGAAGCTGAGTGTCATTCAAAACTTGCAAGCTAAAAAATTCTTGTGGGCTAATGGGTTTTCACAAAGGAAATGGATTTTTTGGATGGGAAAACAAGGAAGGGAAGATAATGTGGTGAGATGATCTTAAAAATGCACAGGGAAGATAGCAGTATGATTAATCAATGCTGGTTTCAAACCATGCAAACACTAGCCACTAGCAAAACCTTCACTGATACTGTTTCAAATCAGCATTGTGCTAAAATGTGTGTTTATTTTTTATACTAACTACTGGGAAGATAACAAAAAAGCAGTCAATAACTTGCAAAAGCAGGGTTAAAAGATGATCACCATTTTACCACTTTGTATGTTGGGAATAATTATTTTCACCATCCAGCCTTGTATAATAACTACCTGTTTTGGGGGAAAACAGAATACAGAAGGAGGAAATGGTACAATTCAGTCCACCGCTTTTCTTGTTGCTTAATATAACTCTTACTGTGCTACCTTGTCACGCTGGAGATAAATGAAACAGTTGGAACCAAAGGCTTATAACCCTAGCTGTGTTGACACATTAAGCAAACGATTGGAATCTGCCATAGCTCAAGGAGAATTAAGCCTTTTGAGAAAGGCCGTTATTCCAGAAAAACACCATGTTCTCCACTTATTCTCTTTCTTTCTTGTTTGAAAAGTTAGCATCAATTGGCACCCTTCCTGTTCCCCATCTGCCAACACTTCACTGAAACGCTGACTGTTCTGAGGTGGAGGAAAAAAGAGATCAGGTTGAAATGGAAAGTTGCCTAAAAGTTGCTACAGGATTTAGTCTCTTGTGGGTTTTTTTTTTAGCCAATAGTATAAGTGTCCCCAGTTACAATGTAATGAAAATGAAAAATAGTTCAGGGGGAAAAAAAATCCCAAAGCCTGAATTTTGTCATCATTATTCACAGGGAGCAGTACTTATTCCATTGACTTCAGTGAAACAGTATGAAGTGGGCACTATTCAGTAGGGCTAGGGACAGACATTACACATAAACTGGTTTAAGTGATCAGAAACTCATTTAAATCTATAACAGAACAGTCATTCAGTGCACATAAACCAGTTTGAAAATGGCTGAAACTGGTTTGAGATAAACCTGGTCAAATGTAGCATCAGACTTAACAGATTTATCTCAAACTCATTTATACAATGTCTGTCCCAGACCCCTTGCTGGTTTTAGATAAGCCAGACTCCCCCAGCAACCCAGCATGCTCTCTGGGCTGGGTGGGGCTCTGCCCTCTGCTTCAGTGAGCTGCGCTGGCCCCTCCCCTCTGCTCTCTAGCCAGAGCAGGGGCTGGGTGTGACCAGACACTGGCCTGCCGTGGCCCCTGAGGCAAATTCCTCCCTCTGTCCCCTCTTCCCCTTGTCCCCTCCACTGGCAAATCTTAAGGACCACACCTGGGGTTTGCCATCCCCAGCCACACCTCCGTGGCTTGCCACACAGGAGCAGCATTAATTCCTCCCTCTGTCCCGTCTCTGCCCCAGAACCGCTGGGGGGTGGGCTGCAGTCTCTGTAGCTTGCCTGCAGCCAGGCAGGGAGGGGATTAATTCCACAGGGTGTCCCAGAGCTGGGGACGGGAAGGGCAGGGAGGGGAGGGAGTAGAAAGGCAAGCTGGTCCCTCATGTGCAGATCCAAGCCCTGCACCTGTGAGCCCAGACCTGCAGGACCAAACTGAGAGGTGAGAAGTGTTGGCAAAGACCTGACAAATCATTGCTCCTGCTGGAGATATAGTTAAGGGAAGTTGCAGACAGCTTCACCAACGAATGCAGAGAGCTACATTTATATTATAAAGCAGGACATGTATAAGGTGGGAATACCTAAACAAAGCCTTTCTGAATGCCTGGCTGTAAGGAGAAACACTTCCCTCAGGATTAGTGAAACTAATTCTTTTCTTCCTGGTTTACATTTTAAGTCTGACTAAGTTGTGTATGCTATGTTTTACTCAGCTGTATCTTAGTTTAGGCAAAGATTTTTGGTATTCCCCTGTTGTGTGCTTTGCAAAATGTTGTGTTCAATGCATGCTTGACTTCAGAAACAGGACTTTTCCCCCATTCCCACCTCCTCAGTTTGGCAGCAGTTGTGTCCCCCCCACAACCCAAGACCTAACCGATTTGGGTCAAACCGGTTTATGCAATGTCTATTCCAGATCTTATTAATCAGTTTAAGCTGTGCAGTTTAGACTAACCTTAAAAAAGTGAAGCAATTCAGGCTCAGGCTTTCTGAATGTCTGTCCCTAGCCTATAGGTAAAGTAGGCAAAATCTAGTACCGCACAAATAATGGAATATTTTAAAATGTGACGTGACCTTTCCATATTATAACTTTTTTATTCCAAACTTGTTAGTTTCTATGCTATTCATTTAATTTATACACAAAAAAGAAAAAGTTCTACATTCCTGAACATTCAGTCCTTCAAATACAAAACAAAGTGAGTTTCTGAGTGCAGCTAACATCATTCCACTTTGGTTCTCAACTTCAATGTAAGGGGTACATTTCTTGGAGATAACAGGTTCATATTGTGTTTGCTTACTCCAGGAGATTGCTTACTTTTCCTCTCTAAGATCTAGAATAGCTTTCCAGAAATTACCTTGGCTCTGTGGGTAAGCTAACTTTGTTGGACTGCAGACAGCCCAAATGCAAAAGCTGGCAGGATTTGATTGCAGAATGTAATCACCCTGCCTCACCATCAAGAAACACCTCGAAGACAAAGACTGGATTTTCTCTTAGGACACTCAAGAGTTAATCTTTTTCCCACTGTGTTGCAAGTCCCAAATTTTCCTCATATTCTTACCTGATGTTTGCAAAACCTGATATTTTTACAAACTGGCTGAAAAGGTATTGTGGCCAGTGAAAAAAGATTAAACCAAGCACCAGTTGGCAATTGTACATGTTTCTACGCGCACACTTGGCAAAAATATTCAGCAGCAGGAGAAGAGCAGAGAATCAGCAGAGAAGCTGTGATTTTTAACTACTGTTCAGCCTAATAGTTATAGCCTTATATATCCATTCTCACAAACATAGGGCACATCATAGCTCTCCCAATCAATCCCTATTTCTCATTTGTGCACAGTTATGATAGAATGATTTGGAATGGCCACGTCTAAGATGATGATTATGACTTGTTTTTAATGATTCCCAAAATGAGATGGGAGTATGGTTTGCATACAAACCAATATTTCAATTATGAACTATTAATTTAAAATCACCAGCAGATGACAGAGGAAAGAAATGCACTGAATACAACTTGCTTATTGTGTGGAAACTGTTTATCTGTTAACAGGTAATTTGATAATTGTTAATAAATCAATTAACCATATTTACCTAAATCTAAGTGAGGGTTCTTCCTCTGATCAGCAAGGGGGGAAAGCCCCTCATTTCAGATTCACATGCAAAGCAGAAGCGTGGCATGTGGCTGCTGCACCTCTACCTCTAGCCCTGAGCTGGGGTCAGAGACAGAGTCAGACCTACAGCAGCCTCCTGCCATCCCTCCGCTCATCCTCTGCAGCTTCTGCTCCTCTTGCTCCCTTCTCCCCACTTTCCTGTGGGGCACAGTTCAGCTCTGGCTCAGGCTGGGTTCACTCCTGGGCACAGAGGATGTGGTAACACTGTCCCCTAGCTGACTGATCAGTAGCACTGACACTGCTGCATGGCCCAGTAAGGGCTAAGTTTTCATGTACTGTGGTCTGGGAAGAAACAGAGTCCAAGTAGCATATGACATTATGGTTGGAGGAGTGAGGAGGAGTGGGGAGGAAGAAGAAAAGACCCCAGGTAGCAGAAAGGAAAGGGACAGAGGTATGGGAACCTGGTGGTTGGGGGGTGCCAGTGGTGGCATGGGACAGGAAGACTGCAAACAGGAGAAGTGGGGGGAGGGGGCAAAGGGACTACCTGATAGGGCTGTACAGAGCAGGTAATATTCAATTCGACAGCCATGTCGAATATTAAACTGGGTCCCACTTTGATTTGCCGTCCGCTTCGAGTCAAATATTCGAGCTGCTTTGACTTCCCCATAGGCTATAATGGGGAAGGTCGAAGCAGGCTATAACTTTGGGATTTTGTGTCTGATCTTGATGAAACTTGCAGGAATGGTAACTCCTGAGAAGTCCACAAAGCATGCCAACTTTCAACAAGATAGGTTCAGGGGGTTCAGAGAAACAGCACCCCAAATTCTTGAGAGAAAACCTCCTGTGACATCTGTGCGGAAAGCCACAGGGAGCTCAAAACTGCTGGCTTGCTAGCCCCTGAGGAGCCCACAAAGCCTGCCAACTTTCACAGTGATAGGTGCAGGGGTTTGGGGGAAACTGCACCTTAGGCTGCTGACAGACAAAACTCATG
>NW_017728947.1:19592127-19601026 GCF_001723895.1 Crocodylus porosus
GAAATGAGCCTGCTGGTGTTGCTGGCACCATCACCGGCAGCCCTGTCCCCCTCCAAGGCATCCCTCACAATCAGATGTAAATTGTGTGCCACACAGCGAATACCAGCAAAGTTGGCATCATGGACTGCCTTGACCATATTGGCCCCATTGACCATGAAGCCGCGGGTGAGCTCAGCCTGCACAACGCCCAGCCACCCCTGCACCATGTGGTTCATGGCCCCCCTTAGCTCTGCTGCTGTGTGGGACTCATCCATCACCTTGGCGTGAAGGAGATCCCACCAATGGCCTGACCGGCCACACCAGTGCCCTGTGAGGGAGAGGTATGCATGATCTCCACCCTGGCTGCTCCAGATGTCCGAGGTGAAGTGTACGGTCACCTGAAGACCTACGTTGTGCAGCTGCTTCCTCAAGTGCTCCCTGCATGCTTCGTATAGGGAGGGCTCCACCATCCTGCTGAAGATGGTGCATGCGGGCACCTGGTAGGATGGAGCCAGCAGTGCCAGGAGCCACATGAACCCTGGCTGCTCAACAAAGGTGAAGGGTTGGACATTTAGAGCAAGCATCTCCCCAATGCTCTGGGTGACCTTGCTCGCATTTGCAACTGGTCCCTTTTGCCCCCAATGTTCCAGGGTGCCCTGCCTCTGCTGTGGGGGGACAGGGGCTGTGGATCGAGCAGGGGCCATTCCTGTGGCAAAGGGGTGATACCTGTGGAGATGATTCAGCGTCCCCGAGGTGGTCATGTGCTTTGTTCCCTTGCCCCGGCTGATTTTGGTTCGGCAGTGCACGCAGATAGCAAATGTGGGATCATCTGCCAGCTCATTATGATCCCAGACCATACTAGGCCTTTCCCTCTGGCGTGCGGGTGCATCTGTGGATGCTGCTGAACTCTCCCCCTCTTCAGCAGTCAGAGGCACAGCAAGAGAAAGAGCGGACTCAGCCAAGCGGCTTGCCTTCACCTGTACAGAGGCACCTTCTGAAATGCCTTCTGGGAAAGACCTCGGGGCTTGAAAGGAAATAACCTGAGGGGTGTTGAGCACAAACTCGACTGATTCCCCCTCCTTCCCCAGAACTTCCCTTGCCAGGGCACTGAGATCCAGATCCAGCGCCAGATCTTCTTCTGGCGCTGGAAGGCTCAGCATCGGCAGTGACACAAGGGAGGAGTGCGCTGCTCTGCTGGTTGCAGTTATGGTTGTGGCTGGTGTGTGTGGACATGAGAGAGTCTCAGGCACAGGCAGTGGCTCTGGTGGCACTGCTGCTCCCCTCTCTTTACTGCTTGTAGCAGCCTCATCCCTGTAGCGGGAGGAAAGAGGCTGCATCTGAGTTTGGTGGGGGGAGAATTTGCAGCTCTCCTGCTTGCAACCCCCCTTGCTCCCCTTTGTGCAGGCTAGCCAGTGTGGCCACCTGCCTTTCCACCCCGCTTCATAATGTGCTCCTTCATATGTAAACTGGAACCTCTAAGTGTGCTGTGCGCCGCGGATTAGATTTCTGGACGTTATGTAAATGTGTTTGTGTGTGTAGATAATATATTGAGAAACATTGGTGTGGTGGAAAGAATGAATGATGTATAAAAATATATATATACAGGCATACCTCGGAGATATTGCGGGTTCGGTTCCAGACCACCACAATAAAGCGAGTCACATGCATTTTTTGGTTTCCCAGTGCATATAACAGTTACGTTTACGCTATACTGTAGTCTATTAAGTGTGCAATAGCATTATATCTAAAAAACAATGTACATACCTTAATTAAAAAATAATTTATTACTAAAAAATGCTAACCATCATCTGAGCCAAATGGCGCCGATGGAAAAATGTCGCCAATAGACTTGCTCGATGCAGGGTTGCCACAAACCTTCAATTTGTAAAAGCGCAATATCTGCGAAGCGCAATAAAGCGAAGCGCAATAAAACAAGGTATGCCTGTATATAAACTAAATTCCTATATATAGAATAGATCCTAGGCTACTACTAACCCTATCCAATACAAGTGTAAACTAATATGAAAAGTAGTTATAAAATAAAAGCACCAAGTTCTCAGACATCCCTGTTGCTAGCGTTGCAAGCAGGGAATCTGTTGAAGATCAGGGCTTCCAGCCGTCGTGGTCTGACGCACAGGTGCTGGAGAACACCAGCAGCTCAGAAACTGACCTCAAGGGGAAGCAGGGGAGCTGAAAAACTGCTGCATTTTCTGCATTTTCTCTGGCCCTCCCCCAGAGCACTGGGATTGGAAGGGACCTCAGCGAATGCTGACAGGTCACTGGCCAGCCACACATGTCAGTCATGAAAGCACTCCTTCCACCTCTCCCCCTCCCTCCCCTTACTTCCCTTCCCCGCCCCCCCCAGGGAATCCAATATCGGTGAGTTGAATATTCGATCCTTGTCGAATATTCAACCTGTGCTGTTAATATTCAACTTGCACTGTTAATATTCGACTTCCGGTATTCGATTCGACAGCTAGTCGACCAGCTGCTCTTCGACTCGACTTTCACTTTTCAAGGTCAAATATGTTGAGTATTTATTGAATTGTATATTAAGTCGAAGCTTTGCACAGCCCTACTACCTGACTCTCTCAATCACTGTTTTCCCTGCTGTAGCAGTGGGAGGACAACTAATTTAAGACAACCCTCTGATAATTAGATTCTATACCTGGAAATTATCACAACTTTATAAATTTTCCATATATAGAATCTAATTTTGTAGTGTTGTCTTAAATTCAGGGTTGACTTGGATTCAAGTAAATATGGTATTTAAAAAAAAAGGATTTGCAGATTCCGGATTGTTTTTGTTTTGTTCAAAATGTTTTCATTCTCCCACAGTAACAAAATTTATGATACCATGTTTTGAAATAGAGAAAAAGAGAATGGGTTTACAATCAAGTAAAAGTAAAATACATAGATTTTCCAGCACTTGTGCAGTTAAGTAATAAACTTAATTAAGATAGAATGTCTAGAATTTGTGTATTCCTGTTACAGTCATATCTAAAAAAAAAAAAAAGTAATTAAAAAGAAAATTAAAAGACCTGGAAAAGAAGTTATTTTAATTAGACATACAATTAATTGTATAGTATACACGATTTTCTTTAGCAGATGAGACTGCTCTTCATCTACCACTATGGAATACCTTATTCCTCAGAGGAAGTCAAAATCCCCAACAGTTCTCCTACTCCACGGTGTAGTTCTTTATAAAGAAAGAATAGTACTTCCTTACATAAGTAAAACATTAATTACCATTCCACTACAAATATTTGGCCAAAGCCAGTAATATCTCCTCAGGCTAAACTTTCATGTCTGGGGGCATACTTTTTTCCAGATTAAATGTGGCAGCACACTTCAGTCTTACACCTGAGATACACACACACACACACGTCCATGCATGTGTAAGATTTGCTGGGCCCAATCAGACGGTGTGAAGTGAGCCTGACTGAGGCCAGATCTGACCCCAGGGAGCCTAGAAATTTGCCATCACTCCCACACGACCAAATTTCCAGATTCATGGGAAGCACTCTGCGCCAGATGATATGGCTTTGTGGACTGGACTTAATACTGATAAAATATCCTTTTTTACAGCACACATTTACTGCTCTCATGACACACTAATGTGCCATGGCATGCCCTGTGGGAATCACTAAACTAAACTTCGTGACTTCAGTGGAAATTTGGCCAGAAGAAGGATTTCAGAAATTGCGTATGCGTCCTTAGATGATTCACCCTATCATCAAATGCAGCACTATGTAACTCTTGATAATTTCCAGCAGCAATGAAGTTCAAAATGCAGAAAAATAAATATGCTCTTCTTTTTGGTTAAAAAAAACCAAACCAACACCCCCGCCCCCCTTTTTTTGTCACATTTTATATAGTAGATACCTAAAACTAGACATCTACTCTGGAATATTTTCACCCTGTCTTCATATTATTAGTAAAGCAAAATTTTTCATTTCCTTCATAATTAAGAACATAAGAACTGCCATTTACTGGATGAAACCATAGCTTGGGGTTGGCAAAATATGGCCTGTGGGCCACATCCGGCCTCCCAGGCACTTTCATCTGGCCCACAGCACCCACCAACTAATTGTACCCCACCCAGCCCTTCTGCCCATGAAGGTGGGAGCAAGATGCCCACGTATACACACCCTGTCTACATACCCTATTGCGCCTCACTCCCACTCTCTAGGGTGAAAGGGCCCAGCCCAGCCAGCATGCAGCTTCCAGGTGGGGTTGCTGCTGCTCCTACTGCTGCAGCCACCAGAGGGCTTGCTCAGCTTCCCCAGCATCCTGCTTACTCCAGGAAACAGGTAGGGAAGCAGTGGGGGGTGGGGGAAGAAGCTGCAGCTGCACAGGAATGCAGAGTGTGGGGCTGGGGCTGGTGGAAGCACAGAGCCCAAGCTATGGGGGAAGCAGCAGTGCAGAGCTTCAGTGGGCAGGGTGTGGGTATAAAGGAGAGTGGGGGGTGATGAGGGGACACCCCCACACTCTCCCTATGGTGCAGCAGCAGCAGGTGGGATGCTCAGGGCCCTCATGCCCAGCGCAGTGCTGGTACCTGTGGCAGAGTGTGGCTCTGGTGAGCACTGCACATCACGGTGAGCACAGCCTGGCTGGGCCACCTCTATCGCCAGTGCTCCCTGCCATGCATGCACAGCCCCTGCCCTCACATGCCACTGGAGGGAAGCTACTCATGCTGGAACTGGCTGCCTTCACCACCCCATGCTGTGCAGATCCCAGGACTCTGGTGGAAATGGAAGAAAACCCCCGCCCCTGCTTTCCTGTGGAGTCCAGGGACCTGTGCAGCATGGGGTGGCAAATGCTGCTGGCTCCAGTGTGAGGAGTTTCCCTCTAGTAGTGTGTGAGTGTGGGGGCTGCACATGTGCAGCAGGGAGCACTGGCGATAGAGGCAGCCCAGTTAGGCTAAACTTGCCACAAAGTCAGCACTGGCTGGAGCCGCATGTTGCCAGGCACCAGCGCCTGAACTGGGCACGAGTGCCCTGAGCACCCCCGCCTGCTGCCGTTGCATCATAGGGGGACCTGGGGGGCACCCCCCACTCTCCCTCATACCCCACAAATGCCACACACCCACACCCTGCCTCCACAACTCCCCACATATAAACACCCCCAACATACCCTGTGCCCCCCCATATAGACACCCCCCTCAAAAACCCACTCCACACATATTTCCCCATACTCCAGCATACACACACACACCCACACCCCACCATACACCCCCCACACCACACCATACACACACACACACAATATACAAAACTAAAATTTTAGTTTTGAGTTTTATGTAATCACTCGTATATACGTATGCAAACACAAATTATGACAAAAAATATTTTTTGTAATAAAATTAAAATATATTATAGTAGGTGTTTGACTTTTAGTGTATGATTTTTTTTTTCTGGTACTAAGATGGCAGCCTCCTTTCCCAAGGGGGAAAGTGGAGGGCCTTCCAGTGACAAAGGTCAGGGGATAGGGATGGGACTTCCAGTCCCAAGATGACAACCAGGGGCGTGGCAACTGCCCTCAACTGCATGCACCTCTCAAAAGCTCACCAAACCTCATTAAGCAGCCTTCCATCCAAAATAACTGCCCACACCTGCCATAGATCTATCTTGCCCACCATACTGAGTCACACTGTGGCAGAGAGTGCATGCTGAAAGGGAGGGTGAACTGGGTATGATCACAGGGGTTTTCCACTATTCCTCTCTCTCTTAAAGCCTCCAGCATTTAACATCTAGGAAGTTCTGATTCAGAGGCTGTACCCCTAACTTGCATGCTCAATCTCTCCTACCATGTTCTCCTCTGTAATTTAAGAACTGCATAAAAATAATCATTACAGAGATGCATTATCAAGCTGCAGTAAGTACATTTCAGTCTTAATTCTCAAATAACAACTAATAGTCCGCTTTATGGGTAGTTTCTTCCAAGCTTCTTCTAGTATGTTTGTAATACCATTTTTGTTTCAACTAGGATTGCATGAATATTTCTCAAACTGTAAAATAGACATGATCTGGTGAGTTGCAATGTAAGTTCTGTTGACATATTTCAGCAACTGGTTGCTGATTTGGGGTCTTCTTCACTAGAGGCTGCCAAACAAGTAAACAAGATGACACCATTGAGTTCATCTTATTGCTGACCTGAAGCAGAAATTGAATTCTGACTAACTGATCTTTCACCTATGGAAGCCTACCTCCTACACAATTAGCTGTAAAAGTTACAGTTCTTCTCATGTACTGCTAACAGCACACTACTTTGTACTTGGAAAATATAAAAACTCCAGGTGAGACATTTCTATTAATTTTACAAGAGGCAAGAATTTTGTAACATCTTTTATTGAACCAGTTATCTAGTTGGGAGTGCTATTAGACAAGCTTTCGGGCATTACATGCCCTTTCTCAGATCACTGTATTAATATTACACTGGTTTCAACTATGCTAATTCTACCTTGCACTGGTGTAAGGGAAATCAGTTAAGTTCAAAATGTTTTTCATATAATTAATTTTGCCTCCACCTCAATTAAAAAAATAATAATGCTTAAACTCTTCTCGTTACATAGATATACAGACACTCTATTGCTTGTTTGAGAGTGTATAGGGTCAGAAGAAGTAAGGCCAAGAGGACTGTTCCTAATTCTCACACACATGAAAGAGGAAGAAAAGAAACAAACTTTGGAAATAAAAAAGAAAGGCTGCATGAATGACTGCAGCTGTGGGGTAGCATTTACTAGTCACCAAGAAACATGGATTTTATGTTGCTATGTTTCCCGCTGTTCAATAGAAACATATTTACTGTGGCAATCCTTACATCAAATTACTACATAGGCCACCTCCAAGACAAAATGAACAATATTTTAACCTAATACAAATGTGTATACAAGCCAATCTTGACAAATTTTATATTTTAGTACAGTTGACAAAGATAAATATGTATCACATTAAGCATATTTTTCCTCAAGCTTTATAAACCCTTTGTTTTTGCATTTTATTCCTCACTCTCCCAGTTTAACAAAGACTTTTTTAAAAGCAAAGGAGACAAACAACTCTTTGGGTGCATCTACACAAGACATTTACTGCAGAGCTGCCTAATTAGCTTTGCAGTAAAGGGTCATCGTCTACATGTGGAGCCCTATTAGGCTGCAGGAAACTAATTCACTGCACCGCAGATTAGTACTTGTAAACGTAAGCACTATCCTGGGGCGAACTTCTTTACTGTGCAGCAACACATGTATAGACACTGACGGGGCCGTCTGGGACACAAAGGTACTTCGGTACAGGGGCTGCCTGCTGAATAGCTCTGCATTGGAGTGACTTAGTGCCCCAGCCAGCCCCTCTGCAGCACACTGAACCAGGTCAGAGTAGCCCTAGGCTGGCAGGCTGACACCCCCAGCCCTCTGCCAGCTGGGGCTGTTCTGATGTGGCTCAACATGCTGCAGTCCTGGGCACAGGTTCAAAAGTGGCACCCAAGAGTAATAAACTCTGACACAATATGTGCCAGCAGTCTATTGCTCCATGCTCATAGCAGCTGTATATGCATCCTATATGTACAAAACAAAAACAATGGAGAAGATGCAATACAAAGTTAGATTTTGTTTCTGGGTAAGTAGAGCAAGAAATATAGTAAAAAGCAGTTCCTAGCTTTTCACAGGAGACAATGATGACTCTAGATCTTGCCTTAGGGAACGATCCTTTTTGTTAAGGAGAATTGTCTGAGTATCTCCCTGTGGACTTGGATACTATTATTATTAAAGAAGGGCCCTAGCAATAGTACTGAATAAATCTTCATCAGATTTTCAGTCTCATATGTTTCCAGAATCTACAGTTGGTTTTCTAAACCTTTTAGAGCCACAGGCCAGAACAAGCCAGCTCCAGTCTAAAGTGACCAGGAGTCTTCCATAGTGCACCAACAGCAGGGGGAAGTTTTCCCTGTGCCCCCACCAGAGCCACACAGCTAGGAACTGTGCCCACTGCTGCTTCTCCCAGCACTCCTGCTCCCCAGCTGCATTGTGAGCGCATCATTCAGCCAGATGGTAGCTGTGCTGGACCCAGGTTGTGGGGAGATGGGGACTCAGAAAAGAGGGAGCAGTGTAGAAGCAGCTTCCAGTCACTGCCACTTCTCCAAGCATCCCTACTTCCAGCCCAAAGTCTGCATGTAGCCAACCTCTCCTCTAAAGAGCTGAACCAAAGATAGGGCCTGAGAGTGTTCAGCTGGGTTTCAGTCTTTGTAAGGTGAATTCATTTAAACTATCATTTTTCATAAACAGACAGTTTTATTCTCATTTGGCCAGACTGGGAGGGGGTTCTGAACACCTATAGTTGCAGATGGTCAATGATTAACCAACAACTAACCCCCCTATTTGGAATAGTTATGCATTTGCTCTTGGCTCAAAGGCAGCTTTCTGTAGTTAGCACCTATTACATGTTTATTTACTTGTTTCATAGTTTCTAGGGTCGGAAGGGACCTGAGCAGATCATCTAGTCCGACCCCTTGCCATGGCAGGAAAAAATACTGGGGTCAAATGACCCCAGCAAGATGTTCATCTAACCGATTAACTGAATCATAAAACCCTGTGGTTGAACTGAACATCAATCTTCACTTCATCCAGCTCTGCACAGATGCAGGATTCACTGTTCCAAAACTAGATGCTGTCCAGCCTCTTCTTGAAAATCTCAAATGACGGAGATTCCCATGCAGTATGTTCCACTGTCCTATTATTCCTACAGTTTAGATGCTTACTCCTATGATTTGAGCTAAATCTGCCTTGCACTAAGATAAACCCAAGTGCCTTGTGTCCAGCCCTCTCTAGCTCACTGTATCACTTCCAGCTTCTCTACATCCTGGAAACAATACTCTAGCTGAGGCCTAAAACTAGTGCTGGGTAGTACTGTCACTTGGCATGCTTTGC
>NW_017728947.1:19601126-19606236 GCF_001723895.1 Crocodylus porosus
CTGCAATCCCAATTTACTATTGCTTTTATGAGGACAGCAGCACACTGCTGACTCATTCCAAGTTTGTGATCCACCATAACCACACATCTTTCTCAGCAGGGCTGTTAATCAGTGTCAACCTTTCCTCACAAGTTGTTATACTAGTAAAAGGAACTGGCTATATGTGTGCTAAAGGATGATGGAAACTCTTACTTATTAAATTTGGTGCAAATGCAACATTCCTCATATACATTATAACTACCAGAGAACTATTACCTCCTTGCTTTTTCCACTGGCCTCTCATTACGACAAAGTGAATGGTGATCTCACACATTCATCTTCCCTCATACCAAAACTAGTTTTGAAACACTGAACATAGATTTTGAAGCCCAGTAATGTATCTGCAGTGCACAACTCCACTATCCATTCATGTTCTGCATCAAAACAGTTGTCTGAGATAACATGGAATCTGGATGAGAGGTCTATAAAATCATGTTTCTCCACATGGTCCAAAAGGTCACACAGTGAGCTGACATGCCACAATCCTCAAAAGAGCCAATGGGCTTTTCTATGGGGCAGTCATTGTGCCCTAAGATAGGGTGTAAATGTACAAGTATTGCACCCATTCTGCACTGACTTCCCATTTGGACATTCACTGAGCACACAGAGCAGGGGTGGGCAGCCTTTTAGCGTATCACAAATTAGTTCTGCACTCTCCCAGAGTGTCACTCTAATCCCCTTCCCTTTCCTGATTTGCTTTCTGCTTTCTGCTCCTTGTCCTGTTCTCTTTGACTGATCTGCTGCTCTGCTTTCTGCTCCCTGACCTATCTGCCACTGTACCACCTGTCCTCTCTCCGACCTGCCGTGTGCCCCACACAGAGTCTGCCTGTGCCACCTGTGATACACGTTGGGTACCCCGATATAGAGCATGCCCACACCACATCTACTCTGAACACACTACTCCCACCACTGCCACCACACAGCAGTGAAACTGCTTTATGGGAGGGAAGGAGCGGGGTCCCTGACAGTCACTCTCTAGCTTACCAGAGACAGAAATGTTGACAGTGGCCACAGAGAGTGCTCCAAATGAGCATCACTGCTGTACTTCAGGAATTGGCACGTGCAAATGAGAGCAGGGCAAACTGGAGAGCAGGATTCCCTGGGAATGCCAGCAACAAAAATTAGACATACCTATGATTGAGTTTATTCCATGATGTAGGTCACTTTACTTTGGAATAGACTAGTCCATTCCTATACTTAATGGATAGTAAGAGCACAGGGGGTCAGTACCGAATAGCAGGTGTGCTGGAACATCATCCTCTGGCTTACTGGGCATGCACTTCCCCAGGCAGATGAGCTTTATGTGAAAGAGCTACTCAAAACTGCAAAATACAGTGCATAGAAGATTTAAGAAGGAATAACACTTTGCAGTTCCCCGGTGTGTTCCTGCTTCATCAATATATATGGTGGGCTTATAATTGCAGCATTCAGTGAAGTACTAAACTAATATGCTAAACTGCTAAGAAGAGTTGGAGACAGTTTAGCTGGGAATTGGAGAAAAAGGAAGTGCTATTACAGGCAGCTGCCTCACACAGGACATTTCAACTTGGTTAGTGGGCCCCTCCCTTTGCTTAGGGGGCACTTTTATATTTGAAGTCCTTCATGATGTGTCGTGAATCTTTTGCCATTTCCATGCATTTATGCAGGAAGCATGGGCAACTTTTCCTGTAATTATGCCAGAGACGTGTGGCAGTTAGACTGTACCTGTCACAGGTTGCCAAGATGATTTGAGAAGATGTAAGGAAATGTATCCTTTAGGGAATATTCACTTGATATTCTTGATTGCTAATGTTTACTTTGTTACTGTTACACTATCAAACATGCTTCTGGCAATATGTCACATTACATTAGCAGACTTCATGTCCGTCTACCTCCCTAGTGACTCTGGACCAGCTCTTTATCTGAAAATCAGCATAGCTCCAGTAAAGTCAACAGACCAATTTTTACTTTTTATACCAGATGAGGATCTGCCAGCTGCATCTCTTGTAGCTATTGTTCTACAGATACTCCACATCCAAAATGAAACACATTTAGATTATCATCTGCTATTTCATCATTTACATAGGCACTACCTTACTTTCACCAAACTACAGGATGGAAATATTCAGAATGGGAGTGTGTTAATATTTTAGATCTAATTAAGTCTAAAGCTCCTCCTGTTGTCCAAACCATGCCCTTTTTTGCACGCATATTACCCCCAATCTAGAAATGGTTTTCAATAAATAAAAATGTCCATTTACAATGGAAATATTAACAAGACAATTATACTATTTCTGCGGGGAAGCTCAAAGAAAGTCCATTCTAGACACAAAATGTAACTACCCAGTGTTAGATTTCCACTATACATCTAAACCGGTTTTCTCATATGGCAGTAATTGCAGTACAGGATCCCAGCGGGGGCTTAAAATCACAGTCTACAAAAGAAGACAGAAAAGAAAACGAATATGGCAATTGTAGATTCTTAAACTGAAAGATAAAGCCAACGATTTCCAAAAGAGTGTTATTAACTAACTTATTGTTACAATCTGCCTCCAAAATAGTTTTGTGAGCTCCTTCTAGGTTTCTGCAAAAACCAGGGACCAGACCCCCAAAATTGTTGCAAGCAATTAACTGTTCATCTAATTAAAATGACATACAGATATACTCACTGTATACACTACAGTAATTGGTCAAACTTTGTGGAAATGCAGGCTAACCAAAAGCTTTCTTTTATTAGAAAAGATACAAACTCCCTCTCTCTCCATTTACTCTTTAGTGTCAATACTTCCCCTATCTTCTCTCTAAAAGCACTGTCTTTTTATCAGCTGCTTTCAATAGTTTTGTCTTGTATTAGGTCATTCAGTTTATTCAGCCCTGTTGACTAAACCATTCTAATCAGCCCATGTATGTTTTATTGCCAGGTCTCATTCATCTTCTACTCAAAAGTATTTTGTCTAACATACATATTCAATCTAATTTCTCTCTCTCCCCCTGTTTCCCCCTCCCCCTACATGTTCATTTAGGCCTTCAATCCAACTCCACTGAATAGTCAGCCACTTAAATCTTCCATTTGTTCCAGTTTGTTCTTACCTGGAGAATACCACTGATGCATTTTCTAGCTACAACTTTTCATCTCAGCCTTTGTCTTCCGCTTTTCTTCTACCCTTTAGTTAGGTGCAGATCAGGGAAGTGGGCAGTGGTACAGCTGTACCCGCTTTTGATTTCTGCTCCACCCAAACTTTAAAACAAACTGCCTGAGAGGGGCAGCAGCCTTTGTATTCAGGCAGTTCTAGGAGTCAATTGACTTCATGGGTCATGAATCTTCCTCATTCCTGCTAATCTCAGTCTACTCCATGGGTGTTAATAGCCCTCTCTCCTTTTCAATGGTCTTAGTGTTCCACTATTCAAACTATCCTTTCTTTTGCAGGTTTGCTCTCTGTTATCCATTCTTAATAATCTCTCTATTTATTCTATTTCACAGTCCGGCACACTGTTTTTAGCTGTAGCTGAAAACCTCAACTCAGGTGTGGTAATAGTAATTCAGATGAAGAGATGACTGACAAAGCACTGGAGGCATTGTCAACATGCTCAAAAAAACTAGATTTTGTTTTATAAATCTGAGTAAGAGATGTACATTTAACTATAATGGCTACAGAACTAATGACACAATATCTTGTGACTATTTTGATTTGTTTGCCTAGGCTGTTGGGTTTTTTAGCTGTATATATAATCTAGTAAATTTGTGTACATTGCAATAGTTATATTTGTTTTTGGGTTGATTTTCTAATATAGTGCTAACCCCCTAGTATACTAGTAAAGCATTCAGTTTATCTTTAACCGGAGAAAAATATCTGTTGTGTTATATGTGATGATGTGCCATATCATCTGCACCCCGCTTTTCAAAATCCCAAATCTGCCCATGCCTTCAGGGTTCATTTCCATGACTCTTCTCACTATACTTCCTTCCTCACTGTGCAGGTCATGCCGTTAGCCATCTTTGCCTAGCTTTCATAATATTCCAATTATTTCTTGATACCTTCATTTGTGTGTATGCATTTCTTTTAGTGAAACACACGATAATCACTTTAGCCTCCTCACCTCAGTTTGAGTGCCGCTTTTTCCTTCATTCTCATTATCTGAGATTCCTCTCCAAATAGAAACCACGGTCAAGTAGATCTTTATCTTCAGCTTCCCTAGAATCTTTTTAACCACAAATACTATCTGAAAAAATTAATCCTCTCTCTATTTCTGTTTCACAATTGCTTCACTTATTGTAGATCCAAAGTACTTGAATGTCTCCACTTAGTTTAAGGTAGTCCCTTTCCTACCTTCACTACTGTGAATTTCCATTTACCTGTACAACTAGAAAATTCCACAAACTATAATAAATGTTGAAGGAAAAAAAAATCTAAATTATTTCAAGATATTATTTCAAACATTTTATTACATTCTTTAACTTCCATCTTTGACCCTGAAATAAGGTGATCTGAAGGTATTTGGAGAAATTGAACACAAGAAAATGATGTTTCAACCAATTTCCTAATGTTGAGGCCCATTAGGTTGTGATATAGTTTCCAAAGTGGTAAACTGTTCAGTACTTGATTTACTTAAAACTGAAGTGAACAGAAAGAATTCAAGAAATTCCTCTAGGAAACAATTCTGCAGTGTAAGTGAAAGAGGAATTAGTATTATGGGGGTTTATGTGCAGCTGTTCCCAACAGATCTAGTGTGTGTGTCTGTGTGAGCACACATCTACACATGTGTGTGCACCTGCATGCATGTATATTCATAGATTTCATAGACATTTGGGCTGGAAGGGACCCCGGAGGATCATTGAGTCCAACCCCGTGCCCCAGTTGCAGGAAGTGAGCAGGGATCATAGGATCCCAGCAAGATAAACATCCAAATGCATCTTGAAGGCATTCAAAGTGAGTGCTTGAACCACCTCCGGCGGCAGTCTATTCCAAAACTTGAGTGCTCAGATAGTAAAGAAGTTCTTCCTTATGTCCAGCCTGAAATAGTCATGGGGGAGTTTATCATTGTTCATTCTTGTCATCCCCCCAGATCCTGGTGAACACCCCGGATAAACTTA
>NW_017728947.1:19606745-19652476 GCF_001723895.1 Crocodylus porosus
TAGATGTGTATCTAGCTGGGGTAATGTAGGCCCAGCACTCTTTCCTGCTTATGCAGGGGGTCGGACTCGATGATCTATTGAGGTCCCTTCCAACCCTAGCATCTATGAATCTATGAATCAGTGATGAAGACATTAAAAAGTATAGACCCTAGGACAGAGCCTTGAGGGACCCCACTGGTCACTGTGCACCATGATGATTGACTTCTGTCAACCACCACCCTCTGGTCCTACCATGGAGCCAATTCCCCAGCCAGAGGATTGTGGTGAGGTCGAGGCTGCAGTTAGCCAGTTTTGCCAAGAGATGATCGTGGAATACCAGATTGAAGGCTTTTTTAAAGTCAAGATATATGACATCAATCTCTTCCCCCTTGTCCAGGTGATAGGTCACCTGGTCATAAAAGGAAGTGAGATTGGTCAAGCAAGACCTACCCGCAACAAACCTATGCTGGGTATCCCTCAGGATATTGCTGTCAGCTAGTCTGTTAAGGATGGCCTCTTTGATAATCTTTTCCAAGACCTTCCCCAGGACAGAGGTCAGGCTGATGGGCCTGTAGTTTGCCAGATCTACTTTTCCCCCCTTCTTGAAGATAGGCACCACATTGGCCCCCCTCCAGTCTTCAGGGACCTCACCAGATCACCAGGAGTTCTCAAAGATCCGTGCCAGGGGCTAAGCTATGATGCTAGCCATCTCCTTGAGTACCCTTGCGTGTAAACTGTCAGGGCCATCTGACTTGAAGGTATCCAGCCTTTCAAGGTGTTCCTTCACAAGGTCAGCTTTGATGAATGGTAAGGAATCTCCCTCACCCAGGCCTCCCTCTCCCGCAGTGGGCAGGGGAGTCCCATGGGACTGGTTAAAAACTGATGCAAAGTACCCATTTAGCAAGTTTGCTTTTTCCTGGGCATCAGTTCTCAGTTGTCCCATCTGGTTTAGCAGGGGTCTAATGTTGCCCTTGCTTTTCCTCCAGCTCCCCATACATCTAAAAAAGGACTCTATTTTCCTTAATATTTGTAACTAGCTGGAGTTCCATCGCAGCCTTGGCTTTCCTGGTTTGCTTTCTGCAGGTCCAGACCAGAGAAGAGTTTTCCTCCATGGTGGTGGTTCCAGTCCTCCATCCTTTGTAGGCCTTTCTTTTTAGCTGTAGAGGTCCGCTAGTTCCCTAGAGAGCCAAGGAGGCTGCTGTGCCCTTTTGCTGCCTTTCCTCTGAGATGGGATAGACTTTGCTTGCGCATCCAAGATTGCTCCCTTGAGGAGCAACCGCTCATCCTGAACTCCCCTTCCCTTTGGGTTGTTGCCCTTTAGGGCCTCACTGACAAGCCTCCTTAGCTTGTCAAAGTCAGCTTTCCTGAACTCCAGGACTTCTGTATTACTGACTTACTTGCCAGCTTTATGGTGGATGGTGAAGGTGATCAGCTTGTGGTCACTGTCACCCAGCTTCCCTTGATCATTAGGTCACTGATTAGGTTGTCCCTGGTTGCCAGTACCAGGTTGAGCAGCATTTTACCTCTTGTTGGTCCGTAGACTTCCTGCATCAGATAGAGGTCATCCACACACAGAAAAAGCTTTGAGTCCACTTGGATTTGGCTGAGTGCTCCTCTCACAAGTTGTCTGGGTAGTTAAAGTCTCCCATGACAACAATACACCAGGCAGACCCCTGGCCCTGGGTAAGGGGTCTGAGGTAGACTCCCATCATTGTATCCCCTGTGCTGTGTGCAGCACAGATTTTAACCCAGACGGTCTCAAGTCCACTGTGTGCACCAATGTTGGCTTGCAGGGATGCATAGCTTTCCTTGACATAGAGAGCTGCACCCCCACCCCTTTTATTCACTCGCTCCCTCCTGTGCAGGGTATAGCCATCTATACCTGTGGCCCAGTCATGGGTAGCGTCTCACCAGGTCACCGTTATCCCTATGACATCATAGTTGTTTGCATTTAGCAGGACAAGTTCCTCCATTTTATTCCCCAAGATCCTGGCATTTGTGTATAGGAACGCAAGTGTCTCCTTGGGGCCCTTGCCTTGCCTACAGTTCATTCCAGGGCTGGGGCAGGGGTGGGTTCCCTTAAATGCCTTGGCCTGCTGGCTTTGCAAGGGTTGCTCAGTGGACCAGCAGTGGCTGTAGTCTCCCCATCCCCTGGTGGGCTTAGTTTAAAGCCCAGTGGAGCAGGTCAGCCAGTCTGGCTGAGAAGAGCCTCCTCCGCAGCGGAGAGAAGTGGAGGCTGTCCCTTCACGGCAGCTCACTGCCTCTCTCTCCAAAGAGCGGACTGTGGTCATGGAAGCCAAAGCATTCCCTATGACACCAGCGCTGCAGTCTTTGGTTTACTAGCAGGATCCTCCTTTCCCTCCTTAGCCCATAGCCTGAGACTGGGAGGATCGATGAGAACACCACCTATGCCCCCAACCCCTTAAGCCACACTCCCAAATCCTTGTAGTGCTTCATGACCCAGCTGGGAGCACTCCAAGCCATGTCATTTGTGTCCACATGGATGAGGAGCATAGGGTAGAGGTCAGTGGGCTGGAGAAGTTCAGGGATCTTCTCCGCAATGTCTCAGATCCAGGCACCTGGGAAGCAACAGACTTCCTGGGCTAAGAGGTTGGGGTGGCAGATTGCCCCTCAGTCCCCCTCAGGATGGAGTCTCCCACGACAAACACTTTGTGTTTTGTCTTAGGGAGAGTGGGCATAGTAGCTACAGTTGAGCCTGTGTTGCCTGCAGAAGCCAGCAACTTAGCAGGCTCTGCTGGGGCTGCAAGAGGTTCATACCTGTTGCAAAACTCCAGTGGTGGGGGGGCCTTGGGGCCCTTGACCACCTTGGTCCAACCCCTGGGCTGGACAGCATGGGAGGTCCTCAAGTCCTCCCCAGTCCTGGAAGGTGACCGTGGTCAATCCTCCACCTCCTGAGGGAGAGGGCCCTGGCAGTAGGAGTTGATCTCCTGCTCGCAGTCCCTGATGGCATGCAGTCTCTGGACTGAGGGCTGGAGCCCCTCCAGCTGGTGTGCCAGAGCCCCAGTACGGAGCAGACCTCACAAGGAGAGGTGGCCAAGCTCCCGGACCTCAGAGCTGTGTGGAGCTCAGAACCATGAGCTCCGTCAGGGTGGAGGCCTCTGAGGTGCTGGGGGGGGGGGCGGGGTGCAGACCCCGAGGGATTCCTTGGGATGTGGCACGTGCCCATCAGCAGCATGCCACTGATAAGCCAGCTGTGGCTGGGACTGTCTACTGTCTACCCTGGGGGGCTCACAGGCAGGGCCAGGAAAGTGGAGACAAAGCAAAATCCTGGACATTGCTGATATTTAAAAAAAAAACACCTGGACAGAGCTAGGAGGACCCATAAAAAGAACAGGTCTAAGAAAACCTGGATATATGGAACCCTAGTGTATCCCATTTTTTTAAAAAGTCACATTAGGCAAAGAAGGAAAAAATATGTATATCCCAGCATAAAAGTTTCCAACACCTTACCTACTTGGTCTGTCTCTTTCAGGCATACTCAACCTCTCGTCCATGGGGCTGGTGGGAGAGAGCGGTGGCAATTTACACTGCTACTGCTCCTCCACCTCTGAATTTCCAAGCCCTATAGGTCAGATGACATGACCCTGCATGCAGCAACCCGCCTACATGCACAGGGGTGTGACAGAGCCCCATTAGCATGCATGGGGCTCAGGTGGCAGGGCCAGATACTGTGCATGTGAGGCTGGGGACGAGCAGCAGAGTCTAATCCAGCACGTGTGGGGCAGCTTAGTCCAGTCTAGAGCATGTGGGTGTGGGGGCGGGGTGATGGGGCCCAATCTGGAGCAAGTAGGCAACTTGGCCTGATCTGAAGTACATGAGGGTATATAGGTAAGATGATGGGGCTGGGGCTGGGGCTGGCAGGTCTGATACAGCACAGGGCCAAGGCCACAATCCAGCATGTGCTGGATTGGACCCTGGCCCTGTGTGTAGTGGAACAGGCCCACACAGTGGGATCCATCCCATACCAATTATCCAATTTTGTATTTATTACACTTTTATGAATAAAAAGTATGCCCCCTTTTGGTTTTTTATTACTCTGTCTTGTAGACTTATCAGGAATGAAAATTTGCATTTAGGAAAACCAAAGAAAACCAAATTACATTTATAAAACCAAAGGAATAAGAAAAGTCTTTCTTAAAACAAGAGGTACATATTTAGTTACACATGATAATGAAATTCTGTTGCTTAAAGTACCTAGTAAACTTAGAACTGAACAACATTTTCACTGAAGTATCCAGTTTCTATTTCTTCCCAGTTACAAGTAGATAATATATTTCTCTTATACTCAGCACCAAAATGCTGCAGAGAATGTTAATTAATTATGGCCTCAGTTGTTCCGTTAGACTCGCTGCTAATGTTAGCCAACAACTTAAAGAACTTAGGTTCTCCTTCCAAGCTCCACACCAGTAACACTCAATATACCATGAGGTAAGGAAATAGTAAATCACAGAGTCCACACATTTGTAATTAGGAAGCTATAAATTCCAAACACATGGGAGACCATTTTTACTGCATATGCGTATTGCTGGCACTCTGAAGAAAACACTGGCAGTACAGCCTGATGGGTTCTGTTTTTCTCTATGGAATTATGATTATTTATTTTTAATAAGGTTTTTAATTTAGAGGCTTCAAAATGTTGAGTCACAATTTCTTTAGACATGGATGATATCTGATTGCAATAATGAACTTTCATTTAACTTTGATAGCAGTGGCTCCTGCACATCAGTGACCAATCTGGATAGTAGGAAGCCCTATTGCAGAAGGAAGGAGTGGATGTACTTGGAAGTATCAGTCAGCTACTCTATTGTGGCTCTCTGGTCAGTTAAGATTCCCAAATTACATTTTCTCCTTGTCACCTGACACTCAAGTCAGGCAACAGCTGACCCTCTGTAGAGTTTGCTCAAGATTGGGAAAGGCTGTGATCTATATGATGGTCCACAGAACAGAAGGAGCCAGTTACCTACAAGACGGAGGTCACAACTTTCAAAACCATGGGATACAGAGGAAGAGACATTTGCCCTTCGCAAGGGAAGTTGTAAACAGAGTCCTGGGAAAGATTCTGTGGGAAGAGTGCTGTGCAATTCTATGGATCATTTACAGAAGGAATTTTATCTTCAAACCACTTTACAACCATTCACTAATTAATCCTTACTGAGCAGTAGGCCTGTGTGAAGCATCTAGTATTCGCTTTGGATTCAGATTTGGCAGATTCAGGGGACAGTGATTCGATTTAGTGATTTGAATCACTGTCCCAAATCAATTTTCCCGATTCTGTTTCAGAAATTTGGCCATCACTGAATCAGCCAAATCTCCAAATCAAACAGGCCCCATGGCCCACCCACTCTCCCAGCCCCATCAATGGCTGCCCCACCCAGCCTCAGTGTCCTGGCTCTTTAAAAAAAGTCCCACACTCACTGGCTCCTGCCAAGCAGGGGGAGCAATCCCCACTGCCCCGCACTCCATGGGGGGGAGCTCTGCCATGAGCCCCCAGAAGCCCAGTGGCTGCTGCAGCAGCTGGTGGGTGTGGGGCATTTTTTTTTTTTTTTTTTTTTAAAGAGCCAAGATGCTGGGGCTAGGCAGGGCAGATACTGACGGGGCTGGGAGAGGAGGTGGGGGTGGGGGCTCATGGAAGAGCCCCTCATGCAGTGTGGTGAAGTGGGGAGCAGCACGGATCCCCCCCGCAGCCTGGCAGGAGCCAGCAAGTGTGAGGCTTTTTTTTTTTTCTTTTAAAGAGCTGGGATGCTGAGGTCAGGTGGGCCAGCCATTTACGGGGCAGGGAGAGAGTGGGCAGGAGTTGGTGGGCACTCAGAGGGGCTAGGGGAGCAGGGAGGGGATGGGGCCTGGTGGGGGTCCCCGCCATGGTCCCCTGGGGTTTCCTCCAGCCCCTTCCCCCACCCCCTACTTACTGGCATGGAGTCCCAGTCCAGCTCCCTGCAGTAGTGAGCAGGGACTGCCCAAATTTCCCCCAGGTACTCCAAATCTTTTCCAAATCGATTCGGACAGCTTCAAATCAATTTGGACCTTTTTATTTGTGTCCTGATTTGATTTGGATTTGTAGATTCAGCTGCTGAATCAGACCTAATCTCTTCCAAATCAAATCAGCACCCGAAGCTTCACGCAGCCCTACTGAGCAGGCTTCTATTTCAAGTAGAACCTTCCCAGTTCTAGAAATGGGGAAACTGAGGCAAAGAATGTAAGTGTCTTCTTCAAAGATCTCAGTGGCAGCAAATAACAGTACAAAGAACAATGTCTCAAGTTGCAGTAAAGGAAATTTAGGTTAGATATTAAGAAAAGTGTTGTCACTAGGAGGGTAGTAAAGCACTAGAACAGGCTACCCTTTGAGGGTTTTAAGACTCAGCTAAACAAATTTTGACTGGGATGAGATAATCGGGGGTGGTCTTCCTTTAAGCAAGGGGTCCGTCCTGTGGACTAGATGATATCCTGAGGTCCTTTACAATCCTAATTTTCTATGATTTTAAAATAAAGAGGGAGTCAGTGTCACAGCTAAGTGTTTCTGGTTTCCATCCCACACTCAGTGCTACATACTTCTAAAAATATTTGGTGTCCAGGGCCAGACCCTTATAGAAAAGCTCTCCCAGTTGAGTCAGCACAAAGCAGCCTTAGTAGGGCACTGAGGAGTCTCATGACATCAGGGGCTCTCCATTAACTTTAGCGTACAACAAAAACAGGGCAATATTTCATAACTATATGAATTACTTAAACACTGCAAAGAACAATGGCTATGGAAACAATGTAGCATGACAGTAAAACCAATATAGCTTCTCTAGTTATTCTCTATTATTCACTTCACAGTCTGAAAGTAAACCATCAAAGACCCAAACTGTCTAAAACCTGGAGAGGACTTTAAAGTATTTAAAATCTACTTTTCTAATGAACACAAAGTTATTAATATAAGTCCTCCAATGGTGAGTGAGTTATAAGAGATCTATACTCACGGGCAATAGCTGCATGCCTGAGATTTGGGAATTGACATAATTTAGGATTTTTGGGAACATGATAGATTATGTGACCTGCGTGTGATGCAAAGAGTTTACCTGCTGCTTTTCTTTCATAAGCGTGTGAGGTGTCGGATGGGTTATTGTAGTTTTTTGTTTCTTGTTTTTATTCGGGGGCGGGGACGAAGACAAATTGGTTAGTTTTTGCCTATTTTTCTGTGCTGCTGATGTACTGGCTCTCTTTCTGAAAGAAAGCTATTAGCTGGGAACTGTGTATTTTTATTACATTAAATAAACAAAAAAAACATTTAGAAAGGGAGAAAATGTGTCAACAGTATGGATATTCAAACTCAGTTAATGGTTTTCAACATTATCATTACTATTATTTAACATTAATCTTAACGCCAAGATGTATACGGTGCTCTCCAGAGAAAATAAAGTCCTTGGAGACTATATGTGGGTCTACCATCCTTTGCTCAGTGAAGAAATACTGAAGGTAGGGGGAAAGATAGCAGTGAAGCGTTTTAAAACCACTTCCGCTTCTCCAAGCTTGTGGGTGGCCAGCTTGGCTCCTAGCATGAGTCTAAACTGCCTTAGGGCTGTCTGTGGCAGGATACTTTATACCTAATTTGGTTTAGCATGTGTATCTTGTAGAATTAAAGTGGGATTTTCGATATGGTTGCCTTAGCTTTGCATAAGAAAGGTTATATTTCTTAGCTTTGCATATCTACAAATGTTACAAGGAGAAGCCATCAAATGATAATCCCTAAACATACCATGGGAACTGATTCAAACCCTGATGAAGACTTTCCACATTCTTAAGGAACATATTTTTTACCTCACGGTCAGAAACTATGTTCGATTTCTTGGCAGAACTACTAGTTATGGCATTAAAGTAAATTTGTAAAAGCTACTTTAATGTATTCAATCATGTAACACATGCAGCATGATATGTATCATAAATCACTGACTGCAATAGATTAGCTGGTTGATCAAGAGATTCTTTTAATGAAAAATTGTATTTTTCAGTATGATATCTGCTGGAAAATCTTGCATATAATGCCAAAGCAATAAATATAAACAACCTTATAAAATGAATCCTGAAAGCACTAAAATATATGTTTGATTGAATACATTTTATAAAAGATATTCCTGTCTCCCTTGTAGTTCTTCAGGTGATATTCTGGGAAAAATATAGTACCATCTTTGAATACAAATAATTCAAGAAATTATTATAGTAATATGCAGTAAGTTAATTTGTGAAAGATAAAGCATATATATGATAAATGAAAAAAAACAACAAAGAAAAATAAGTTAATTAGTAGTGTATTCACTAGTAACGTCCACTTCAGAACTGGATTGTTTAAAAATTCACAAAGTCCTAGAATCCTGCTAATCAATGAAGCAAAAAACAGACCATTAACAGATGCCAACATTTTGTACGCCAAATAAATCATCTAATTGGCATTTATGATCCTAAGATGAATACATTTCTGTCAGGAAGAATTACTGTCTTTAATTCTTCTGCAGCTCTGTTCTGTTAATGCTTTTGCAATTATTATTTCAAAACCAATGCTGATGCTGAACTTTGAGAAAAATTAAAACTCCTAAGGCCAGTATTGTCAATTTACCAAAACCAAAGTACCGTATCAGACAGAGTGGGTGACAAATACCGGTCAGCTGTGAAATAGAGACAGATATAACAAAAAGTCCAGGGTGCAGAAGATCAGATGGAGAAACTCTTACATGGCCTTTTTCCAAAAACTTAATACCTTAAGTCTTTGCACTGATCTAATTATAAAATATTTTTACTGACCGATTTCACTATCTCTGACTGAGCTTTGTATGCTGAAACTCTCTTTCCCTCTCCTGGTCTTCCCAGGGGCTTTAAAAAAAAAATCTAAAAAAAAAAATCTCTCCAGTCAAGTTAGTGTCAAATTTTTCTAATGTTAACTAGCAGTCAGCTGAAAATCTGTTCTAAGAAACTGACTGAATGTTGTACATCAGACTAATTTTTACACAGCTTGAACAAACATTCCTTCCCAATTCCTATCCTATGTGCTATGTAATAGTTCTTCCAAAGTACAGTCTACATACATGTCAACATATTTTGCATCTTTCCTAAGTTCATTTCCTAATAGAAAGTTTCTATAGGAATATACCCAGAAAAAGATATAATTTAACAGTTTCCCAAGCTCCCTGTGTGCAGCCAATACTATACATGTTGATACTGAATTTCAGATCTAAATAGAATCTTTGATAAGCATGTTACTCTGAAGTGCATGCATAGACATACATAAAACTGAGACTTATCAGTGTTATTGGTCCTAGCAATTTTCTTGCAGGTTCTTAGGATCTTCTCTTAGCATTCTTAGAATTAGATTTAAAGCCACTATACTTTTGGCTCAAAATTGGATTTGACTTCAGGTTAAGCCCATCTTTCTTTAATCAACAGAAGAGGTTGTGCAATTTGAAAGGAGGATCTGTTTAAGCAAAAATCTAGGTCCTTTCTGCATATAACCTAGGATTCAGACTTCAGCTACATTCATCCCACCAACCCTATAGACCATACTTTGTCATATCAACTGTAAAGTCTGAAGACAACATAACAAGTATGTCCAGGACAGGTGACTATCTGTATGAATAGAATTAGGATAAGAGTGAATAGAACAGATGACAGGACCTCTGATGAAAGCTATACTGGAAAACCAGATGTCCTGATTTGTTAAGGGTACTCAGATGATTAACACTTCAGTTTGTTATGAAATAGCTAAAATCCTGTACTATGCAATCCTGGAGCAAGACTAGGAGACACCTTATCAGCATAAATAATGACTGTGGGATAGGGTCCTATTACTTGGAGGTACCATACAGCAGCAGGTTTGCCATTTAGGTCTGAGCGAGTCTTCTGCATAAGACATTTCCTCCTACTAGGGGCTGGATAGAGCAGTCTTCCATACATAGTATTCTTCTGTCAACCCAAGAAGCAAGAACTTAACCTAAGTCTCCTGAACAAACAGACTATTTTCATTAGGGCATTTGATGAGCTCACAATATTTTAACTTATTCTTTTTCAGGAGATAGATTATACAAAACGCATCTGCCCCATTAGCACTGAGAGATCTCTGCAACACATAGTACTTGATGTATGTTATTAGCTTTGGTAACATCCTGATACCTTGTCATTCCAATAAGCTATTAAGACTAAAAAGTGAATTGAGAAAAGAGGAGGAAACGCATCTCAGTGCCTCTGACAACTAGTTGAGAGTTTCACAAATGTCCTCCCCCCTGAGGTATCACCACAGAAGTAAACATAAGCTTTTTCCCCAGCCAACTGACTCTTGCACTATTATACAGCTCACTGTCACAGTGTGCTCAGGTTTTGTTTATTTATAATGAAGATGTGCTACCTTCTCGAGAACAGCATGAGAAAATAGGACAAATCATGACAGGTCAGCACAACAAGCTGCATTAGTCTCTGCTAGTAAAACACTGAGCTGCTGCAGTTGCAGGTAAAATCCACAGGGTGGTGCAAGGAAATGAATCTGGATTGAAGTACAACAGCTTGAACCTCTGTCAAAGAGTTTCGTATCTGGGGAAGCCAGGGGTTAGTTACACTTGGAAATTATCCCCAATGTGTCAAGATGTCATTGTTAGACTTCGTTTCCAATGTGCACAGCTTTCCTTCAGGAGCCATGTTATTGTATTTTAACCATTTGCCACTATGCTGCTTGCTATTATAGGCTGTTCACCTTAGACTTGCGTTATGTAACCAGAATGAGTGAATGGATACGTTTCAAAGTCAGTTAAATCTAAAAATGTCCCTTCATATTCTGTAGTGTGTTTGGCTACTTGTTGTTTCTGCTGTAGGTCTCAAGTCCAGTAATCCTCAGCCAGGCTGTTATGGCACACTGGAGCGCCCTGAGATTCTTTCAAGGGCCCCATGGGGTGCCAAGCAATGCTATCACTATGTGGTGTGCAAACATGATTTATAAGATAAACCCAGAGGCTGCGTCCAGACAAGCGTGGCTGTGCGGTAAGTGGCAGCACAGACCCATCTATGGCACCACATACTGCACATTCAGGCATTTCCTGCGCTGCTACTTTGTGGCATGGGAGATCCCAGGATCAAAAAAATCCTTGCAGGAAAAAAGCAGGGCACCACATGTGAGGCTCCCAGCTTCAGGAGTGACATGGCTGCAGCTTCCCCAGCCCCCAGGATTCCAGGTAAGGCTGCTGGGACCAGCACAGTTGATGGCCCCAGCCTCCCCCACCCCACCCAGAGTAAGTTGCCATGTGCCAGAGGGTACATGGCACAAGTATTTCCTGGGGACAACCAGCATTACCACAAGGTGTGTCACTGCTAGTTGTCCCCAGGGAACTAAACATCTGCACTCATCTGGACACGGACAGAGATTTTGAGTAGGAAGCCACTCTGTTAAAAACATTCTGACCTGCCATGGTCTGAGTTCTTTGCAACATAAGAATTGCTCTATCATTTTTCTATAGTGCAAAAATAAGTGAAAGCTAAGAGCTGGTATTTTCCAAGGGGTGTCTTGAGTCTATCAAGGGTGACCTGAGCGTATAAAGGTTGAGAACCACTGCTCAAGCCAGCGTCTGTGTTAGTAAGGTACCACAGCAAATATTACATGTTAGGCATGCACACAGAATACCTCCCCTCAACAGATGAGGCAGGACTCCCCATATATCAGTTGTGCATTGCTGAGTAGTGGAGAGTCCATGGCTATTAGTCCTATATTTTACTCCTAGAGAATAGAAGACAGAGAACTGTGGCTGACCCCCTATAGCTAGCTCAATGCATTCTCCTTCAGCACTTTCGCACACCAGTGTAGAGGTAGCCATGACTTGGATCATCCTATGGAAACCTCAGAAGAGACCACAAAATGAGGAGGGGGGAGAGAAGGGAAGGAGAAAGAAGGGGGAAAAAAGATCCCCTCAGCCTAGCTTAAATCCACTTGCTTTTTGCTACTAGTGAACAGTGTGATGACTCCTCTCTGCTCCTTTCTCTCTGAAAGGAACACCATATATTCATTAAAATCAAGTATTAGGAGACATCTAAATTGTCATCTTTTTGATGGGGTTGTTAATGGAAACGTTTGATGGGGATGCTGAAAAACATCCCTTCAGTATATGACAGCAGGTATGCAAGTTTGCTAGGAATTTGTTTTAGTCTCATTTCACGTTCCAAATGTTACTAGCCACAGCAAAGTGAGAGGGACCAGAATAGCAGGCCTCCCAATGTATGCATCTCCTCTCTATTACCTATATATCATACTTTATTTATTCATTTTCATTAAACTCTTCATTATATTTAAAGCCATTAAACTCAATTTGAAAAAAAAATAAAACATGGTTCTATCATTTACCTCTGTTTTAGTCCTAAAATATAGTAGTTTATGTCACTAGCATTCACATAAAAAACACCAACTTTATAACATAGTGCAGGTACAATTCTGAGAAGCACTCCAATTGCAATTTCAGTTGTTCATTTTATTAAGCACAAGGTTCATTTTACATGTGTGGTTTTATCAATAGCTCTTTGTTTATAATATATATATATAAAATCAATTTTCAAGTTTACCAACATATCCTCTGACAGATCCTATAAACTTTCATTGATTCCCTGTTTATTGCTTGGAAATAACATCAGAGTTAGTGCAATGCATTGTAAAGAATGTAATTAATGTTATTTAATCTAGCAGGTCAGTTTTAAACCCTTTTGGCATTATCAGTAAATATGAATAATTGATATAGAAGAGTTTAGCCATCACGATGCATCAAATTTTAATCTTATAAATCATGACATGCAAATAATACTACATATTCTTTTCATATAACTCTCATTTGATTAAGTATAATATTTTTCATCAACATTTTGTTTAACTGGTCAACAAAGTCACAGGCCACATGAACATTCCAGTCAGGCAAACGTTTGGGACTCAATCTTGGCTGGTCGCAATTAAAGTTTTAAAGTAATTCTTTCTATGGACTGATGCTTTTGGAGCTATAATTTGCTTCAGCCTTCAGAGACTTTTGAGTTTCTTTAGAAAATTATTGATCAGCCAGGGTAATAACTACCAGAAGACAAATTAAGAATTACTATAGTTAGGTTTGATAGGGAAGCAGGATAGAAATGGGAATTTTAATGCTACCTTTGTGGCAAAAAAAGAAATTTCACAATGCTGTGACTCAGCACTGAAATATTTTTTGCTCTCTACCTAGAATCTTACATGATCTCCATTACTGTAATATGTAGACACAAGAAAATCTTTACAGTGATAATCCTCACAACCCCTATGAGGTAGGGAAATACTAGAATCTGCATGTTATGTAGGGAGAAAACAGAAGTTAAAGGCTATGTCAATATCCAGTGCTGTAAAGAGATATCCACAGGCATCAAACTACTTATGCAAGGCCACACAAGAAAATGAGGCTGACTAAAGCCCCAAGCTAGCTCTTACATCCATGTGTGTTTCTCTTCCCATTCTATGCATGCACCTGCTGGACCTATGTAACTGTACTGAACAATGTTTGGAGGAAGCTTCCTCCATCTACTTAAAATAAAAAAATGGAGATGAAGGTAGTAATAAGCTTACTGTTTGGCTACCAGTAAAAATATTTGCAGGCACTCTGAATAAAATTGTGCATGATGTTTAATATAATGATGAGTCCTGAAGAATATAGACCCTACAAGGATGACAGAACAAATAGGCAAGCAATGTTCTACCAGAAAGATTTATCCCATAGGTCTTTAAAACACAATAGTATTATAGTGGGAAAATGTACATAAAGAGCTCCAAACCCAGGAAAGTGACTTGGAAAGGTCACATGAGTGATCATATAAGCAACAGGATGAAATATGGTATGATATTATTGGGGGGAGCCTGCTCTCTCCCTCTGGGGGAGTGTAATGACATAATATGATTCTCACTGCAGTGTATTTTAGATGTTAATGGAACTTTATTGTGGGATTGGGTTATAGGTGTAAGAGTGAATGCACCGTCATTCTGGCTGGTAAGATGGTATGTGTGATTATAGTGCTGTACCAAATTAAGCTTGACATTATTTGTAGAAATACAACAAGACACATTTTAAAAGCAGAACTATAAAGTAGAGCTATTGTATACAGATTTAAAAGTTACTTGTTAAAGAATATAAGAGATGGAACCATGTAGGTTTCTTCAGGAAAAATTAGAACTATTTAGAAGAAAAAATATGGATAGTTTAAACTATAATGGGATAAATGACATTGGGATGCTGACTGTTAGGAGGGAAGGTGAGTGAAACTGAATTTTTTGTTTTTGTTTTTTTGGAAAGGAAATGGGAATGATGAAGTCATTGTAGTTGAAGGCGTAAGATGCTGCACTGAGTAGTCTGGTGATTGAGTCCGTTATGGATTTCCTGGGGAATCACTAACCTATGAAATGACTGCCCCAAAATGTTAAAAGCCTGTAAACTGGTGACGATGCTAGTAATGGAGTATTTTATTATCTAGTCACAGACGGTATCCCATTAAAGTGAAAGAAATAAGTCTAGAGAGATGAGGATCTGATGCAAGATTGGTTTTTTATTTTTATTTTGTTTGTTCATAAAGTAAAGAAGAAAGAAACAATATTATATAAGATATTACCATAATAAAGCATGGGGTACAACAGGAAAAAAACCATGTAGGAGCCATGAAATGAATAGTAGGCCACATAAGTTTAACAAAGCCATCAAGGAAAATAAAAAGAATATCCAAAAAATAAAAGGATAAAAATAAATAGATAAGGAAAGAAATCTGTACACACATTAAATAAAATCAAATCAACCAATAAAGTAATTAACAAGACTCTGAAGGGCAAATCTAGGCTGAGGGAAATCTGTATTGATCTAATGAAGTCAATAAAGTTACATTAATATATACCCACTGATGATCTGACCATAAATACATAATCTGACTGAGCCTCACAGAGAATGAGCTAGCAGAGACATTGAATGAACACAATATTAAAAAATGAAATCTACTGAACAAGACTGATGTACTTAAGCCACTGGCTGAATTCATTTGACTAAACAGTAGTGCTCAGCCCATCCAGCCCCACAAGCTGGATGAGTGGTACATGGTTGGTTCATTGGTCAAATCTATTGTTGGATTGCTCTATGGGTATGGTCCAGAGTGAGAAGTCTAAGCCTGAGCATTGGTCTGACTCAGTACTCTGGATTTGGTTGTGGGCTGACCCTAAGCATTGGCTCCAGCCATGAACTGACTGCATGCTGACCATGTTATCTGGCCTGCAGGGCTCCCCACAGGTTCAGAAATTTGGTGGCAAGGGCATGGTGGGAGCAGTCATTGCCCTAGAAATTGCCCAAAGTCATCATATATTAAGTGTAAGATACACTTTCTTGAGATGTAAAAACATGCCTAGCATGAGAAGTTTATCATATATAGATGTTCATCCTAATGTCATTCTTTAGGTCTAGCCCAAGCACCAGGCAGGTAAGGCTCTTTCTGTAGTAGTGCCAAAGCTCAGCCCATGAGGGAGTACAAATGTCTAGACCCTATCATTAAATAAAATTTGAGTCCCCTCTGTCAGGTGACTCACTGATTATCTTCAGACTTCAAGGCTAGGAACAGACATTACATATAAACCCGTTTAAGTGATCAGAAACTGGTTTAAATCTGTAACAGAACAAATGTTCAGTGCACATAAACCAGTTTCAAAATGGCTGAAACTGGTTTAAGATAACCCTGGTTGAATGTAGTATCAGGCTTAACTGATTTAGGTCAAAGTAGTTTATGAAACTTCTGTCCCAGAGCCCTTCCTGGTTCAAGCTAAATCAGAGTTCTCTAGCATCCCAGCACACTTTACAGCCCTGGGCTGGGCTGGGATGTGCTGTCTGCTCCAGAGAGCAGGACTGGCCCCACCCCTCTACTCTGAAGTTGGCTGCAACTGGCTGGCTCACTGTCCCCCCACCCCCAGGTAAGCCCCTGCTGGGGTCTGGGCCCAGGGAAGGAAGTTAAACTTCTCTTCCCCTGAGTATGGAGCTGCCCTTAGTGTTGACTGTGACTGTGGACTACAAATCCCAGAAGCACCTGGAAGCAGGAAGAGGAAGTGATGAACAACCCTGCACAGTCCTGCTGCTCTGAGTCTGGACTGCAAACCCCAGAGACCTTGAGGGCATCAGGAAGAGGAAGTGAACACACAGCCCATGCTGGCTACTCCCAGAGTGCCATGCTCTAGAGCCCCCTGGGTTATGACTTGAGCCATTGCAGACATGCGGCTGCATTTCCTGAATCAAAAGTGAATGTCTGTGTACTTATTGGTTCAATCTTTGCAGCTTAGACTAACCTGCAAAGACTGAATCAATTCAGCTTTGGGCTTGTTGACCATCTGTACTTAGTCCAAATAATTAAAGCCCCCACACTGGAATTAAATTGGGAGAACCAGTTTCCTTTAGACTTGTCTTTCTCTTTAAGCAATTTCATTGCTTCCATGGGTCAGATTCATTCAGAACTGATTCAGAGTTGGGACATCTTGATAAATTGGTAATGCAGAGTCAGACACACTGGGCACCAGGCCCCCAACACAAAAGTGATGTTGCAATCCAACATGGTAGTTGTAGTGAAGGTTATGCTGTCAAGTAATGATACAGGGTTGTGCAAATATATACTAATCCATCACAGCCTTAGACACATGTTTGGTCTATAGCATGTCAAGAAGGACAAGAGTAATGTAGTTTTCATATTTTAGAAAGGATTAAAAGAAAATCCTGAAAAGTAATATCAACCTGATATCATTTGTACAAGCTATGGCGAATACTGATAGGTGTCTAGATTATTCAGATTCCATTTAGACATGTTCGGGTGAAAGAGTAAAAATAATATATCAAGATTTCAGGGAAGATTTTGACATTGATCTAATACAAAAGATTGATGTAAGAAGTGACTAAGCCTAGTGGTAGGATGCTTAGAGCTCAGTGATTCTGCTGTTAGCCCTGGTTTAGGGATTAAACACATACACCCTGCCTTCGCTGACACAGTGAGAGCTTCCCTTTCAATGTAGTATCTTTTAACCACTGTGGAGTAATGAGGGGCACCATCTGGTGAAACAATACATGACAGTGAAACAGGAAAAAGGTGATCAGGAAAAAAAAAAAACAAGTGCCATCAGATACTGATGTAAAGCATATTTTCCTCTACTGCTCACAGACCTAGGTTGTTATTCTGCACCTATTAAAAGTCAATAATAAAACATTTAGAGCTGGACCTTCTATCAACTGCACTTGGTTGAAATACTCTGAATGGAAAAAACCTTAAAGAGCCCTACAGTCTTCAAAATTCGCCCTAAACCTTAACAGTCTAGAAATTAAATATCACAGCTGAATCCTGAACCCAGAATTCCCAAAGGGCAGCATATAATGATGCATCTTAAAATTCTTAATTTATTTTCAATGTACTTGAAAATGGAATAGTATTTAATTATTTCCATGTATTGTGAAAGTTTTATTAATCTGCAAATTGTGCTAAACACCTTGTCACAAGGACATTAAATAGGAAAGGAAGAAATCCTTGATGTTAGGCAGATTTGAATGTAACCATATGCTTACGCACTTTGATGAACTTAAAACTAATAACTATTCCAATATGCATTTTCTATATTTGAAGTATGAAAATTACAGTATGCATTTTGTTGAATCTAAAACATGAGAAAAGTTAAAAAAAAGATTGTGCATTTAGGTGCACTGAAGGTATATGTATTACTGGAACAAGGAGAAGATGAGTAAAATGAAAAGAAGCTATCTGTAGATATATTTTCAATGGATACATACCTATGAAAACAGGGATGGGGGGAGATGAGTTGTTGGATATGTTGGCAGTTAGTATATAAGATTGGCAGTGAAAAAGTTTGGCACTGTTGTTAATAGCATGTTATTTTGATTCATTTTTTTGTATTATGAAAGATAAAAAAGGAACCAGAATGTTTAAAAAGCAGATGAAACTGAAAACCATATACAAGGGAGGTTAAGAAATAAAGTTAATTTCATTTTAATTTGAATTAGGAAAGAGAAATCCAAGCAACTGTTTTAAACATTTAAGAGGAAATAGAGGGAAGATGTTTGTGGATGCAAAGAAATGACAGTGACTTGGTGGTGTGATATAAAGTAGTATACTACAATATTTTTCAAAGGATGTTCAAAGATGAGGGATAAGTGAATGGCTGTATAGTTGAGCATTGTCTGCAGATATGAATGCAGAGGGAGACAGAGATAAATACTGCTAACAACACTTTCACTTTTATCATATGCCTCACAGTATTTGTGGTTTTACTTTAAGCCTTAGGGTGTGATGCGCACACACATGCAGAGGCACATGTTTCCCATGGTACAAACAACAACGGCACATGTTGTATTTCTGCTTTTGTCCCAGGGCATGCCCCTGGATGCACTGTCCAGTGCACGGCAAATTGATCCAGGTGGGGTAGGGGAGGCTGGGGCCAGCACCCATGCTGGCTTCAGCAGCCTTACCTGAGGTTTTGGGGGCCTCCTGGAACAGCAGTGGTGCTGATCCAGCCACTCAGAGCTTAACTGGCAGCCAGTGTGTGGCTCTGGCCAGCCATACTCCAGTTCTGGTGGCACATGCTGCTGTTGTGGGAGCCATGCCACTTTTTTTTGCGGCTTTGTTTTACACCAGGATCTGCTGCTGTCAAATTTTGGTGCCATACTGCAAATTAGCAGTGCAGTGAATGCTTTGAGGCATCACAACCCTTATGTGTGTGTTCATCTGGATGTGCCCTTAAGCTTCAGATTCTTCTGTAGTCACAAGCATGAACTTTCATTAAAAAGTAAATTTCTAATCTTTATGCTTTCTGTAAAAAACTTGACCGTGTGAGCCAAGTCCACGATGCACAATTAAATAAATAAATCATGATTTTTTAAACCAGGCTGGCATATGAGGGTGAAGGGACTCCTCATTCATAATTTTTTTATCTCCAAAATTGAGATTAATGCTAGATTTGACCTAATCATAAAATTATCAAGGTAGGTATGAATGCTATTACATCATGGCAACAAGCAAGATGCAAACCAATTTACAGGCTCTTGCACTGATCTCCTACATCACTGGTATTGGTTTCTGGCAAGATAATGACCATTAGCACTAGATTCATAAATGCATATCATATGGGAAATCTTCACATTAGCCATAATGAAAGTTTTCAATATCAGTCACATGGCAACAAAATGTGCTTCTCACTTTCCAATCCCTACGCTTAAGAAAATTTGGGTTTACAAAAGGTTTGGCTGTTTCATGTCCATCCAGAGATCCAAACCAGCTGTTTAACCGGCCCATTAAATCTGAGTTTCAGTCTCTGCACCCACACAAAGAAATGTGGAGAATCAAACTCTCAGTGTAGCTGTCTCTACATGGAAAAAAACCCTAACTAGTGCCAAATAGTTGTGAGATAGTTAGATGCTAATTCTAAGATGCCAGGTCACAGATTTAACAGAACCATATGACACATTCTACTGCGCTCAGAACAACAGTGCTTTGTAATACAAAAGACAAGAAGCAATTTTGTCATAAAATTCAGTAGTATTCAGCAGTTTCCACAATACATGCCCTAACAATCAATATGATTCACCAACTATTTAAAGAAAGTAGATTGATGGCAAGCCACTCCAATTAAATAGGTTCTCAGGAGGCCTAAAAGATTCTAACATTTTGTATTTTATTTTCTTTGAGAAGCATAAAGTGCAAATGGTCACATTGCTCACTTACAAATTACAGTGATATTACTCCAGTAGAACTGTGTGGAATATATATGACTGTATTAGATCCATGTACCTAAGGAATTGACGTTCATTCTTTTGCAACATACAAAGCAATAAGCAGACTTTGAATTTGGTAACATGCTGGAGAAGAGACAATCATAACAACCAAAACAGGCTGTTTATTGCAAGCAGTTATATCCAAAACCATAGACATTATTCCTATTATATGACTGGGTAAAAAAATGGATACAAATGGACCATGAAGAAAATTTAAATGAAAAGAAACAAAAATTGTAAAATGTATGCTATTCTTTACCTCAAGGTAGAGTGAAGGTTTTGTGGCGTTGTTTTTTCAGGCTTTCTTCCATGTCACTTTGAAGTTTAAAGTAAAAAAAGAAAACCTATTATTTTGGAGAAAGCAAGCAACACACAAAAATGGAGGGATTTCTCAACAGGAATGCAAGCTGTGCACAAGAGCAGGCAGATGTGTACGCACACACACACACACACACACACACACACTGTAAACTGTCTATCCATCCTTACTTGCATGCTTGCATTCCCGCTGGCACATAGAAAGATAACTTGTATGTTAAATATCTGTGGGTGCTATTGTATAAGCCTAAATACATAAAAGTATGTTGGGGTCACTTGTGAGGGGAGAACATGTGGTCCCTTTAAGCTACAACTAGATGCAGACCTTCCCTTGCTATATACAAAATACAGTTGACAGTTATAGTTTTGTTAAATATATGACTCGTGGAATGTGAATTGTCAGTTTGAATTGTAAATTCAATTCCCGATTAACATTTTCTGTTTCTTTAAAATGATGAAATACACTAGTTTGTTTTTCTATTATGGATGGAAGACATTATATTATAAATTCTTTCAGGATATGAACATTCATTCATTATACCAAATATACATTAATGTAGCTCAACTTAAGCCACATGAATGTAGACTGGAAGCGGCATATACAGGCATTCTCTGGTCCTGGGAGCTGCATGGGGGAACCCAGAGCAAGTGACTCAAGGTAGGGCAAGGGTGGGTGGGATCAGGGATGGCGGGCAATAATAGATCTGTGGGGGGGCTTGGCAGGATTTGGCTGGGCTTGAGGTCTAAAAATAGCCTGGTCAGAGTTGGGGAGGAAGGGTTAGAAGAACGTAACCCTCGGGCTGTGCAAGCAGCTTGGCTTTACCAACCTGAGGGCTGTGCTCTGAACACATCTAGACCTTTGATAGATCAGGTTAATCCACTCCCAATCTAAGTTAGTTCTCTCCTCAAGTGAACTAACTTAGAGGGTCTTACCATTTTTCCCCACTTTAACCTCCCTGAATGCTTGTATGATTAGGCACTTAGAACAACCAAACCCTAGTTAGGTCAATCTAAATGTAACTTCTGTACATGCCCTCAGGTGACATAGTACACACTAAGCTAAACATAAACCTTTAATTAGGTGTTAAAAACAGATGTGTGCTAGCTAAGTTTGTTAATACACTAATAAAAATGGATAGAAGTGAAAACTTTCAAACCATTTCCTAATAGGGATGGCATGTTCAGGTACTGTATATACAGCAGAACAGAAGTATTATGGAGGATGATATTCAGTAGCAATCAGTAAATATTTTGACCCAAACCAATAAAAGTAAGGACATTTTAAACTGGAAATGAGGTCCTTAATTTGTTCCAAACATGTAATATAATGAAATACCTTTGATATTCAGTACAAGAAACTGATTCAAGATTACTGTAATACTTCAAATGCTACAAGATAAGTCAAGAAATAATGCTAGACTTTTCTTGCTGGTTTGTATCATTTATATGTTTGAGGTTCCCTCTACATATTACAGGTGTTATGCAATTGCCTGGTTAACTGCACAATTACCTTCAGACCAACGACTACACATGCAAAGTACATCACACGATAAAAAGCTCGAACCAGCTATAAAGTTAAACCTCAAAAATGTGTACCAACTTTAAAGCTGGTTGCTGTCAAGCTTTAATTTGCATGTATAGCACAGCCTTCCCTGAGACTGGGAGTCTGTCAGCTGACAGGACTCTCAGCTTCAGGTGTGCACCATGCCCAGTGTGAAATCCCGATGCCCTGAGGATCATGGCAGCTGCAATTCCCAGGATTCAGGTTTACATAAAGCCCCCAGACCCTGGGGATTGAGGTGGCAGCAATCCCCAGGGCCCAGGGGTTTCACCTACCCCTGAGTGCTGAAGATCACAGCTGCCTCAATCTTCTAGGACCTGGGGGTTTCACCTACCCCTGAAACCTGGGGATCACAGCAGCCCCCTCAACTGAGGGGGCTCCCAGCCATGGGAGCTTGCTTTTTGTGGGTGCAGGGGGAGCCTGGGATCACTACCAATAACTCATAATGGGCTCTAACACACAATTCCACAATCACACCTTCTATCATACATGCATGGCATAGCAGGAGGAGCAACTGCATGGATCACACCTTTACCTGAACTTGTAGAGGGGGCCACATAAATATAGTTTTTGTGGGGGCATTTTCTTATTTTAATTCCTTACTTTCTACACATTTATTTTTAAAACATTTCACAGCACCATTTTAAGAAATAATGCATGAATATTGACTTTAAGAAAATGTGTAAATATGGATTTTATGATTTGTTAAAATGTGGATTATATGACTAGGAACACAGGAAGTCTTTAAAAGGGTGCATTACAGACTAAAAAGACTCAGATTGCTTCTTTGCCTTCCATATGGCTCATCATGCAAATAAATATAAAAGTTCATTTTTAACAACATATATGACTGCATAATGAAAACATAATTGTGAAAGATACTTTGATTGTACAGGGGCCATTAAACATTTGCTGTTTTCCAGTGTTAATACTGAACTTGTTCCTGAATTAAACAAGTGAAAGTAAAGAAACCTTTGCACAGTAAACTTAGCTAACAGAATCTAAAAATGGAGAGATATTTTTATTGTAAAATGATATGCTTCAGGGTTAAGCATTTGTAAGCCAGGTTTCAAGCCACAATAAATGCTAATAGCAATGTTATAAACTCTTGAAAAAAGTGTGGTTAAAGATGGAAAAACTGACATAACTTTAATTCTAGCCACACCGGGAAGGACTGTAATAATAATGCAAGCAGTTGGAAAAGTGCTTCTAAACAGAATGTACACTCTGTGCTAAATTCAAGCAATAGGCATTTCTTAGGACTGTGTTCTGAAAATGGTTTTCATTTAAGCTGCAGTATGAGACTCTGAAACAGCATTAACATCAGGCTTATGGGAGAAAAGTTGTTTTCTATAGTGCTATATTTCTTTTACTCCCCCCTTCCCCCATTGAATGAATTTCAAATTGATTCTAGAAAATCATGAAAGAACCACTTTTCCCTGCTTTTCAGGAGGTTCATCATATTGCACCTACATTTTTTAGTTTATAATGGCCACATTTGAACAGATGCTGATATTAAAGTCAGCTGTATTGGATAAGAAATTATTTTCACTTATTAGAGAAAATAAACAGCGCCTACCTGCAAACTACAAATAGAGTAAGACTTTGGGGAAAGAAGAAATGACATGTCAAGTCCCTGTTCTGTCTGGCTAATCTTTGAAAACACCTGTGAACAGGAAAACATTTTCCCGAGGATGTATAAGACCGTCTTCACCCAAAATCAGCTGTAATGTAGACAGCTTATATGGTCCTTGTATCAGGCTCTGCACAGGAGTGAATTTCTCCCATGCCCTGTACTTTCCTCATCCTAATTTGCATCTTAAGACATTAGCTATGCATCGCTGATGCACAAGATTTAGTCATTCAGCTGTTTAGTCATGTCACATAACAACAAAACCTGTATTATATATTAACTGTTCTACAATAATATCCACTGTAAACAATGGAAGCTACCATGGTTGCATCACAGAGTCTTTTGCTTTTTGAGAATGTGGTAATTGACTCATAAGCAACAGGTGGTCAAACACTGCTCAAACTGCTCATTATTTTTAAATGCAAAATGATAATTTCTGTCAAAAAGAAGGAGGATAAAACACAGCATTGACAAAAAACACTGGAGATATAGGAGCTGGGTTTTAAGCACTAAATGCTTCTACTGTGCAAAATCTCTTGTTTTTCATTTTGAATTCCCCCACATCATCACAAGTCCTTAAAAGTAGCATTTAGGTTCACAGGTAGCAACTAGTGTCTTTATAATGGCATAAAAAAGACTATTCAAACAGTTCACTATGAATGGAAATGAAAAAAAGGTTTGTAAAACTGTTGAAGCCTTCAAAAACAAATATTTCCTGGCCGAATACTAACTTCATACTGTTTTTAGTATGCATTCCCAGCAAACATGTTAATGGCTCAGAAGGTTGCAACAAACTAATTTTACTCCAAAGGAGCTATTAAGCCTATTAAATGTTTCCACTCTATTGACGTAATATTGGATTTGAAGGCAACTCTTTTTAATAGTACTAAATCCAAAGGAATTAAACCACTTAAATGACATTAAAATGCCATCAAAGGTCTCATTTCACACAAAAGCAAAGCTCTTCAGGACCAAATTCGACCCTGATGTAAGTAGGTGTAACTTTATTGAATTTCCCCAATCTGAAAGTGAAAACACCTTTCTAAGTGAAATATGACATTACACAGGTCATCAAAAAGAGTGACATCTTATAAAAAGAGCCATGCGTTTGAAGGCTTTAACAAACTGGAGCCACATGCATTATAGCTAGCATGCAGAGGATGCACCTACACATGCAACTGAATATACTCTGGCACAATGTGAGCCAGGGTAGACTAATCTGGACATCGCTAGCTACACATGTATTTAAGTGCAGTAATTTACTCCACCATTGGATAGTACTCGTGTCTAAGGGAACTATCCAAAGGCACAGTAAATGGGTCTACATCAACCTAATTGCCACGCACGTGTAGATAGTAATGCTTTATTGTACAGCAAATTAGTCTCCTACACAATAAAACACAGGTGTAGACAAACACAGAAAGTCCTATGTACAACAGCTGGGGAAGTATAACAAAATCTTCTGATGCTGAGAGAAAGGTGGATTTACCCATTGGTAATATTCTGTCATAACCTTTGCTCTATTAGGTCAATGAAAGGGCACAAGAATGGCATGAGTATGGGACTGATAGGAAAACTGCAGGGAGCATTGGAACTCGAGAAAAGGTGTGCATGGGTTTAAATATACACAGCAATGCTATTTCAGCACAGGAAATTAAAAATCTAATGAATGATATAAGCCTTGGAGGGAAAAAAACATTTGTTTTATTGGCTCAAAATTGGTGTGGGCCATCAGGCTGCAAAACTCTGTCACTGGAGATGCAAGAAGGGGGAGATATTGATGTTTTTAGAATCCTCAATTTAAAATTGTAAACAGCCCTAAAAACGTTATTTGGCTTTATCTGAAAGAGAAGAGAGGATTTGACTAACTCAGCTTCTCTTGTGTTTATAAGACTTGTTTCACTTTCTCCTGGGTTTCAGACTGTGATTTGGATTGAGTGTGTGGCCCAGGAAATGGTCTGACAAGGAGAGAAAAAAATGATCTTCCATTACCTTTGACTGGGGAGAGCTGATAGCCTGACAGAGTATGAGCTCCTGTAATTCAGGTTCCTTGCTTGGGGGAATCCTTGCTATCAAGGCTCAAAATGAGTTATTTTTGCAAAGAGAATAAATAGATTGTTGGCCAATCCAATTGCTTTCCTAAAAGTGTCATGGTTAAAATGGTATTTCCTCAGCAAGGACAGACTATTCTTTAAATCTCCTCCCCCATCTATCAAAGGAAGGTGCCCATTTAAGAGACAGATTTTGGTATAAATGCTGTGTTGTTTTTTCTTTCTTTTAAAATATTAGTTAGTATTTTGCTTATTAGTTTCAGCCAAGAATATCAATTGTTTGGATTCATAATGCTGGCAACTTATCAAACCTCTCCACTCTACAGAACCTAGCTGGCATTATATTTTACTTTAATGTTGTTATCCTCTGATGGTTGCTCCCCTATCAGCAATACTTTTATCCATGCCAGCAGGAAGTATGTCTGTTTGGTTAGTGTCAGATCTTTCTGGTTCTTCTGACATCATGTTTGTTTGATCAGATGCCAGTATAGAGGCCCAGGACTAATCACATTTCTGTTTGTATCAGTGCTGGCAGACTATCCTTCAGTTCCAATGCCAGTAGACTCAATGTTGGCAAAACATTTGAGAGATCAGATACTGAAAGGGAGTATGCAGAGCAAGTGAGAGAGAGAGAGAGATCATAAATACATTTTAGGGCTTTTCAGCAAACATTTAAACAAACAAAAAGCCTTTTTGTCTTTACATGAATGTAATCCTATCTCCTCTTGCTACCATTTTTTCACATCTTCATACCCACCTCTCAACATCACTCTACCCTCCCCACTTCTGCTTTTTACTCCTTGTTCTACTTCTGTAAGAGTTCTACAAACTCTGAAGTCATTTTTTTTTTGTAATAATGGTGCAAGCTACTAGCTTTCTCCAGATCTACAGATTCTTATGATTGAAAAAGCTCCTAGATTCAGAAGACTCACTGTGGCTAGGTGCAGATGTTCAGGGAGGTTAGATCACCCAATCTAACTTAGTTGTCCCAGGTGTGAACCTTACACTTAATTCCCTAGTTAAGTCAATCAAACTGAGAACTCTACAGAAATTCAGAAAGGTTAGATGGGTGTAAAAATAGCTGACCTGTTCTAAGTTAAGTGTATTACAGAGGTAGTCAAACTTGGATAGGGTCTGGCAAGACCAATCTAACTGAACTTCTGTACAGTTCCCAACACTGTCCCAGGGCTGTGAAAGCCCAGCCACTGGCCCCAGTCTCGGAACTGCACTTATCTTACCTCTCCTCTTCCTGGTACCTGGCTATTTTTAGCCCCCTGGTCTCATCCCCTACCCCCAGACAGACAACCAAACCAACCATCCCACCCCACCCCAGTCTGCCAAACCCCACCCCCCCATCCTGCAAACTACTCCCTGTTACAGTTTTACCAGCGTTCACCAGCACCAGGAGCCGATGGAAGTAAGTTAGGGTGGGGGGAGTGGTAGGTCGGACTTGGGGAGGTGGGGGGTTAGTTTCGTCTACAGGGTTGTTTGTCTGGAGTTGGAGAATGCTGAAGGGGCTAAAATAGACCCTGGGCCCAGGGAAAGGAGGAAAGAACAGCCCATCCCACCAATCGCTCCAGAGCTACCAGCCTCCCCTCCCCCACAATTCACCCACCCCTCTGCCAGTACTGACTTACTTCAAGCAGGCTCCCAGGGCCAGTGAACGCTTGGAAAACTGGTTTGGGGGGACAGTTTGTGGGATTGGGGGTAGTCTGGCAACATAGGGCTGGAGGGGTCTGGAGGACCTTTGCGCCTCTCTAATTCTGGCAATGCCCCTAATTGCGCTGAGCTCCAATTTGAGCTCTATGAGTCCCCTTGATCCTGCCAAACCCTCTAAGACCCCAGCAACCTCCTGTGGACCCCACTAAATCCCTCCAAACTCCCTGCAGACCCCATTAGTCCCTCCCCCCCCAGTCCCACCAACTCCCCATCCCCTAACAGACCCCACTGGCCACCCAGATCCTCCCAAGCCCCCCTCATCCCAAATTACCTTAGATTGGGTGACCTGATCTAACCTCCCTGAATATCTGTACATACCCAAAGAGAACTGATCAGAAAAATGTTGATGGAACCATCTTTCATCAGAATATGAAGAAAATCAAACAGTTTCACAAAATTGGGTCAATTTGTTTCATTTAGAAAGAAAACCAGGAAAAAACCCTGAAGTTGAAGCCTCACATTTCACCATTTTTTAATGAAATATCAATTTTTTCATTTTGAAATTACTTTTGTTTTGAAATATGTTTATCTGTACAATCCATTATATAGTACAAAAATAAAACTGAAATCAAACATTCTGATTTTGCTGAATTGAAACATGTTAACTGACCTGAAACAAATTATTTTCAGAAAGTTTCTATACACCAAATTTTCTCATTTCAGAAGGAAGCAAAATTCTGAGACTTCAAAATCCTTCATAAAACCAAAATTTATCCTCTGCACAACTTTACCCGCTGACTTGTGATTATTTGTATATTGCACAGTAGAAGTGTCATGCAACATTAGCCCTTCAATGAAATCAAAACAGAGTCAAGAGAGGATTTTTGTAATACAAAAGAAAGCATAAGATTATCCTTACCTTTTTCAGTTTAAGCACTACTAAGATCCTTATGGCGGCAGAGCAGGAATTGTTCCAGGCTCTACAGGTTGAGTTTGTAGGTCTAAGACTTAGAAACAATCTTCCTTTTATTATTACATTGAACTATTAGAAGGTAAAAACAGAGCACTCCAACAGACTTGATAGTATTAAAAGAAAACTTGCAGTTTAAGAAAAAAGGAAAAGGGATGAAAAGACTCAGCACTCAACCTGAAGAATGCACAAGTCAGCTCCCAGATGTGCACATGGGGGAAAAAGAGAATCAGCCACAAAGAAAGGCTGAAAAAACAAAGTATAGTGGACAGGGTTGGTGGGGAGAAGTAGCAAAGGGCAGGGAGACTCAGCAGAAAAGATGGAGGTTGTGTGAAAAGAGCAATTCAAATGTGAGAGATAGTAGGCAATAGACAGAAGCCCGAGAGAAAGAAACGTGAAAAAAGAAACAAACAAGACGAATGAGAAGCAACAATTGCACAGGGGCAGATGCTAGAGGCCCCTGAACACCTGGAATTCTAACCAGGGGGACCAGAAGTTAGTATTATTCTTTACTCTATATTCTGTACACCAACAATCTTAGAAAATTTAGCTAGGAAGAAAGGATGGCCCAGCAGGTGAGGTACACTGGGCTGCACTGGCATCAATTCCCTCAGATGTCACTGATCTCCTTTGGACCTTGGGAAAAGTATTTGTTTCCCTTTACTTCAAAAGGATTTTGGGGCAGAGATTTTGTGAGGGCAATTATGCATGTGAAAAGTTCAGACACTATAGTAATAAGAGTCATATACGTACCATATATAAAGGGGAGATGATACTAAAAAAAGTTTAAAAAAAAAAGAAATACAAACCAAACACCCCTCCCAAAAAAAGAACTGTGCAATTAGGGCAGGCAGGTTTGAATTCCTTCTCCAATGGAAAGCCTCTAAATGACACCATGGGAAATTGATCAGTCCCATATCAGAATGTACCAAGTTGTTCTTTGAGGCAAACAGAGCAGTCAGGTATCAAGGAATTAATAAGGATGTCATATGTGTCAGATCTGAAGTATCTAATCAATATTACTGATTTTAATTTGCCATTTTTTTCTACAGCATAAAACAGAAATTTAATTAAATCAATAGATCTCTCCTCAAAGTTAGTTCTTATACTTTTTCACCTCTATACTTGCTTATCGACCATTATTAAACTCAATAACTCAACTTAAATGAATGTCAAAACTCTAAGTAACTATAGTGAGTGAGGGAGTTATGCTCCTGGGTTGGGTTTCATTTTTCAGGTGTTTCCCACCCCCAATTTGGCTTTCAGAGAAGAGATTTTGATTTTCTTTTTAAGTAAACAGTATGCACTTAAATACCATTTTTATAACTAATACAAAGAAGCAAGCACAAAAGACACAATCTTTAAAAATGGTGATATAAATGTAGTAATAACTTCTACAATTGTGATTGTGTTTGTCAATGTGTACATGCAAAATATTTCAGCAAAAGAGGGATTTTTTGGCTTATGAATCTTGATTTTTTTTAATATTTGACTTCTGATGCAATAAGAACATAATCAGGCAGTACCAAGTCATGTTCCCAAATGTAAAATAATTCTTGTAATTACTGCTTTAAGAAAATTATACAGTATTGTAAGTTTCCATTACCTTGAACAGGAATTTATCACAAATCAAATCTCCTAAATTAGGCTCATCATAAACCTGTCAAGTATGTACAGCCTAAAATCCTGCAGGGAAGTAACATGCTAATCATTACCATGCCCATTGAGAATACAGGTTTTAAGTCCTGAAGTGCTAAAGCAAGAATGTTCCAATGGGCATTTTAGAAATCCCATCTCTGCTTGTGGTATTTTTGAAAGACTGTCCAAATATTTTCTTTAAGAATAAATTCTTATCAATTCAGTTATATCTGACAAACACCTACAGATGGAGATTCACCTTAACTTTAGTGAGAGCAGATCTGGCCACATGCATGTGTGTGCCAATTTTATCTTCCACAGACCAAATGAAAGTACAAACGTGACTGTGTACACAGATATGAAAGCAACATAAGCCTTTTATTTTCTCTCCCTTTTGCTAGCCATGCCGTGTTGTTTCAGTCCTAAATTTCTCTTCTATATACGCAAAGTCCTGAGATTCTCAGCTAATTTTTGTCTTTTCCCAGGTAGGTCAACCACTGGGGGCTGAGTAAAGCCAGAAGTTATGATTCCAGAATCTGGTCCTTGATTTTTCTAAATACTCTACGAACAAGTTTTGAGAATTAGCAGTCAGCATATAAAGGGAGGAGGGCAGATTTTGGCAAAATATAATAGAGCACTGGTTAATTTCCATCTGAAAGCAAGCATAAGGAGAGAAAATGCCTTCCTCATTTGGTCAGTGCTTTCTTCACTATATTGGACAGAGAGAAAGCAAAAGCAAAGAGTGCAAAGTAGAACAGAAGCAATGATATGACAGCCGCCTTGTACCCTTCTCAGAAAAGAGGGAACTAGAGACAACTGAACCTTTTCCATTTTGCCACTTGGTGGAGGAAGGCCCCCAGGGGGCGGGGGGAGGCAGGGAAAGAGAAACAAAAAGGTGCTCCCCTATACTCTGCTAGAGAGAAGTTGTACAACCCATTACAAGGAGAAGCCGATAGAGAAGTCGGCTTTTGTACACACACCCTGAAAAGACAGGAGCTGCAAAAAGCAACAGCTCTCCTTTCTAGCTGCTGCAAGTGAACACACATTCAACAACCAGAACTGAAAGAACTGCAACAAAACTCACTACTGTTTGAATCAGATGTGGGGGGAGAAGCGTCCGCGCTTTGGCAGTTTTGAGATTTTTGAACTCGGGCAATAGTGTAGTTTACAGCCATTTTTAAACTTATATGATATAGTTTTATAACTTGTTTTTGAGTCAGCCAAAGTCTGATTCTACTGAGATTTGAATCAGGAGTAGTTCTGCATTTTAATTAGAAAAAATGTAGATCAACTGCTTCCTTGCAGGCTATCCACAGGGCGATAGAAGGCAGCCTTGTATCTAGCAGGAAGGCTGGAAGCAATGGTCTGCACCATTCCAGAGGCACCCATATGGTTATTGCTATTATCATTTGTAATATGACTCTATTTTGCCAACACTGCAATTCTCCAGTACAGCACAAGGAGGAATGTTTACTCTGCACATTTGCATCAAAGTCTCTCAGGTGTCTTTTAAACAACAACAGAAATGATTTTCCCTTTTACTAAACAATCTTGAGTAAGATTAAAATAAGTATTACAACCCTGTTAAAAATGGTTATTCTGGTAACTTCTAAATATGCCCATGGAACAGGGCACCTCACTGAGAGAGTAGAAGTAAAGAAATACTCAGGCTCCATTATGCTTTTGACTTTTAAAGTGATCGTGTTGTTTACCTCCAGAGAGCACTAGGAGATAAATGACTGCTATTAAAGTGCTGATCTCATCAACACATGGCAGCCTTTATCTTCTCATATGCTATGAAGAAAATAGAATTATCCCATTGCTAGGAACCTATCTTATTTTCTCATGCCTCACAAACTCAGAGAAATAAAAGGCAGTATCATCAGATGTCTTGGACATCTTAGAAACAGCAGGCCCAAATTCTTCTAGCCAGAGCCTGAGAAGGACAAACTAGTTAATACAATTCTGATGAATTCCTGAGTTCTGCTTTCCCAACGATTCAGATAACCTCCCACTGAACAAAGCATGCACGTGATCCTCAGCCTGTTCCCGTTCCTTCTTTCTTAGACAGTTTGCACCCTCTGTGGGTCAGTAACAGGTAGCTGTTACCATAATTGAGAGCAATTAAAAGGAACAATAAGGTGCAGCAATATACAACTTTCACCTGAAAACTCAAGTGTTTTAGAACCATTAACCCTCAGAGGGTGTGTCCAGATGAGTGAGGTTGTGCGGTATGTGGCACTACAAACATGTTTGCAGTGCCACATACTGCACAGTCCTGAGTTCTCCTTGCTGCAAGGGCACACTCCCCAAGTGTGTGCTGCTCCATTTTCTTTTCTGCAATTTTTTTTTTTACTTGGATATCCAGGGGTAAAAGAAAAAAAAACAAAGGAAAAAAACCCAAAGCAGCGCAGGGTGCACCACTGCTACTTGCCCCCGGGGACCCAAACATCCATGCATGACTGGATGCACCCACAGGGTATATATATGCCTTATACCTCTTTATTATGTGTTTTCTTTTCTTTCTTTTTTACAGAAATTAAATTATTGATTTGCAAAAAATCACCTTTCTGGCAAAACCTGGGAATCCTGACTCCTACTCTTCTGCTCGAACTAGGCAAGCCACCTTTCTATTACATAGTAAAAACAGATAACAGAAAGATTTTCCAGTATCATCTTGGCCTACCTACCAACACCCAGTCTCTCTACTAACTAACGAAGTTTCTGTAAAAATTAGGACATGTCCTTCTTTCTACCTTTGTTTAGTGTTAGAATGTGTAATGGATCAGTCATCATTAAAGATCAGGTAAGATGTAAGTTTTGCTGATATACCTTTCACATGAAACTTTTACCTTTCACAGTTCACTTCAGAGGGAGGAAACACTTAGAAATCATATAGCCAGACATTTATAGTTTCTTAGAAAATCAGCAAAAAAAGAAAGATTGTCTTTGTATAGGTATCACACCAGGAGCTGAGATCACCAAGGTCATTCAGAATTTCACAATACAGGTACAAGAACAAACAGTCACAAATAAATGTGGATTGAAAATTAGAAGAAGTCTTGTAATAATCAGTTGAGTGAATTTTGGAAATGTCCTCTGAACAAAGTATTGGGAAGAAAAAACATGAACTGCTTCAAAATGAAGCCTGACCAATTTGTAGAAGGGACATTATGATATATAGAGGTACTCTTGGAGCACTAATATGTACATGTGATATGCAATGTGGATTCTAATATTTGGTATTCCCATCATGACATTGAAAGGAAACCCAATCTGTGCAGAAGGTATCTGCTAGCTTACGTTTCTGCTGGTTGCCTGTATAAACCTGTAGACCCACAACCCCACCCCATCTTCACCTGTTACTGCCTTATTTAGATCCCATGGTTTGGGGGGTTTTTTGTCTTCTGCTGAAACACTAGACCCTGGCCACTGCTAAGGTAAGAATTTGGTACCAGTCCACTAGTACACCTATTGCTACCAAAAAAAAAAAAAAAAAGTTATCAGGTACTTGGCTAGAGTGTTTTGTTCATGTATTCATGGTCAAACGGCCAAATTTAGGTTCTAGAAGGGATTTTTCTTCAAGTCAGACTAGAGAGGCCATATTTTTGTTTGTGTTTTTTTTTTTCTTGCCTCCCTCTGTATTTCAGGGATTATTCCTCTTTTTAGAATCATCAAAAAATACATTTACCTAACAAATTTCTTGCCATTGCAGGGGTAAAGCATTGGTAGGGGTTTTTTTTACCGTACCATATGCTTTGTGCTGTGTGAAGGGTCAGAGAACATGGTCTTGGTGACCCCTTTGGACAAATGACTGCCTGTGAACACAGGAGTTTGGACCTGATGATCAGAGAGGCTCCTTTCAGTCCTGTTTCATGCAACATGTTATAGTACACAGCTAGTGGGGAATAAGAGGGTAGATCAAAAAACGATATTGCTAGCAAAGTAGAATGAAGAAAAATATTCTTTTTTTTTACTTCTATGCCTCTTAAGTTCCTGGGGCACCCACTGTTGTAGGGCCTGAACACTTCACAAGCTATAACACATCTTTTCTCACAATACCAATCTGTGAAGTATTGAACTTCTACTTTTCTCATTTTATAGATAAGGGTCTGATGCACCTAACAACTTGTTTAAAGTCAAAGCAAGTCTGAAGCAGAACAGATATTTGTACCCTGTTTGCTCCATTCCCATGCTAGTGCCTAAATCATTGAAAGACCATCTTGCCTCTTCCTTTTACTTTCCCTCATTTTAATAGTAGATTCTTATAGACCTGAAAACTATATGGGCCTATTTAAAGGACAGGTGGAGAGTGTATCTGAGGAGAGAGAGACTGGGTGTTCATCAGACTTACAGTTTAACTCATTTAACCATAAGAATTGTGTTCCCTAGGTATTTCTCTTGCCAACAACAAAATATTAAAAAACTTGGGCCATAAATAATCAAACAAGGAGATAGCTGTTCTTCTGAGCCAACCTCATTGCAGAGGGCTTTTTCTTTTAGATGAAAGGCTGGCTCTGGCTTGCTTCACACATAAAAGCAGCATTCCATTAGGTCTACAAGGCCCTGTCTCTTCTGCTCTTTTAAAATAAAGTTTTACAGGACTGCCAAGCTTTAATTTTTTTTCTATGAAAAGCAAGACTTTTTCTTTATTGAAGAAGCAGGTAAGAGCCTAAGGGCACATAAATAAGAAAAGCATTTCATTTAACTGATTGGGATTAATATTCATCTTTTAATATTTCCAAATCTTTGGGGCAGGACCAAAGTTATGCAATTTAATCAAAGTCTTCACAGACAAGATTAATTAAACAGAATTTATAAAAATGCACTTATATATTATTAAAAGCTCTACAGTACAATATTTCCCCCAACAGACCTTGGAATTGAGATAAAAGATTTTGTCTTTTAAAACAAACATTTAAAAAAAAATGAAGGCAGAAATAAAAATAGGCATGAGACCATTCAATCCATTTTATTTCTGTTTCTACAGAAAGTGTAATGAATGAATGATTGGCTCCTGACATTTTGCTTTTCTACATAATATTCTGGAGGAATGGTGAGTCCCCAACTGAGTTTTCCCTTCAATGGTCTGGAGTGATTTGCAGACACAGAATATAACTTATAAACTACAAAGTATCTTAAGTACAGAATGGATTATATCTTGAAAAATACAAGGTACTTAACAGAACTTAGAACATACTTTTAGATAAGAAATTGTTGGCACTCTTAAATTTTTTCAACTTGACTATGTTAAAAATAGAAGGAAATTCAGATGCAAAGTGAAGGCGAAAGAAAATGTGTAAGGAACGATTATGCCCCAGCTTAAGGATAACCCATCGGGTATGTTGGAAATGACATTGCTATTCTACTCATCTGACAGCAGAGGTGAAATTGTTTATAGGTAGGGGATAGAGAGCAAAGTTAGCCCCAACAATGCTGTACTCTCACTCTGAATGCACATGCTCCAGCCTGTAGTGAACCTTTTGGGAAGCAGACTGGATGCTGCAGCCTGTACTTCCCCCAGAACATCTGTGGTGAAGGAATTTTGATGGAGTTGGCTACAAAATACATCTGGGCCCCCCTGCTGTTGGCCCACATCCCTTACTGAGGGCTTGACTGCAATCTTTAATTTATTATACAGATTTAACTTGTTACTCTTGTTATTATTATTAATGGAATACTGAAGATAGGTTACACCTAGAGAAGAGCACAAAGAACAATGCTCACATGTGGGTCCCAATTTCCAGAAAATTTAGGGGTTTGCAGGCTGTTACAGACTATGGTTGTGTTGTAATATTCTGGGGCTGAATGTGTTTATGTAGCAATGTTGTATGCTTCCATTTCCTTCTGGGAGTTATACAGGGAGGAATGAAGGAGTTAAGATAAACAGAAGCCTAAGATGCTTTTTGGTATTGAAGACATGCACCTCCAACAACAAGAACTGAATTGTCTTGGTGAAACTTGAACACAATGGGATTGGTAAACTTCTTTGGCTGGAGACACCCCACCCCCATACCTTCCCCTGCCCAGGAGTCAAGTGAAGGAGAAAAATAAACTTCAAATCAATGGATGAAGCAGTCTGGAAAGCAGGATGTTGAACTAAGTCCCTGGAAAGGGAATAGCCCAGGTTACTGTGGGGTGTTCAGGGCTTTGAGGTCTTGATTGGGAACAGAGTACTGCTTAAGCATTTGAAGTGAACAAAGTCTTTGTGGCCTTTGCCCAATAAGTGCCTGTAGTGAAGAGGAGCTGTCCTCTTTGCTGCTTGGAACGTGGGGCGTAGTACTTATCTGTTTGCTTTAAAGTAATATCCCTCTCTTAAGAGCTCAACTGAAGGGTACTCAGGTACTGAATGAAGGTCAGGTACCAAAAGGATGGAGTCTTAGACTCAGACAGAGCAAGGATTCACCCCATGTCCTGGGCTGGCTTCAGAGGGTGCTTGGAAAGTCCAGACAAGGCTGAGGGTCAGAAGCAAAGTGCTCTGCTGGGGATGGAAATTCATGACACAGTTCCAGGCTGTTCATTCAAAAGTTAAATGTACTGAATATCATCCCTCTTCAAGGCACTGATAAAAAATATGATTTATTCATATACTGAATATTTCTATGTGTGTATATCTCCCTGGACAAGAGAGAAGAAAAAACTGCTCCTACCCTAAAAAATTCATATTTGAAAAGTAAATACTATTCTTCTGCCTCAAACAAATAGTTAATGGACTTCAGTGACCTCACTTGAGTAATATTTATTGGATTTCCCCCTAAATTATAGAAGCTGCACTGTCCAAATGCGCAATTCAGGGAGCAACCAAGTCTCAGAGCAGAGTATATATACCTGTGGATATTTCATATATCTTTAAAAAATATATAGTGCCAAGGGTTTTTATATAATTGGCATTACTAACATGTGTAGAAGTTCTTCCAAGGAGCAAGGAATACAGCATAAGTTGGAGAGGGGACATGGAAAAAAAAGCAGTGATGAGAATTGGAGAAAGAGACAGAAGAGTAATAAAAGATGTGGTTTGGGCAAAAAAAAAAAAAAAAAAAGCCAGTTGGATAAGTAATAGGAGGAAGTGATAACTCAGATGTAGGTCCAGACAGCATCACAGAAGGTGCATCTACACACAAATATTAATGTGACACAATATAAACTTAGGCACAGTTCGTGCCAGACTTTATTGCTCCCAGCCACGGCATTTACAAGTGCTCCAGGGACTGTAGCACATTGAGGCAGGGTGGTGTAGCCCCAGCTGACAGAGGGGACAGGGAAATTACCCTGTCAGCCCAGGGCTGCTCTGCCTGGCTCAATATGCTGTGGAGAAATGGCTGGGGAAGCCCTGCATTGCATCACCCTCGTGCCGCAGCCAGACCCAGTCAAGGTCAACACTTGCAATGGAGTGGAGTAAATAATTCCACAGTAGGACAGTACTTGTATCTGGCAGTACTACCCTACAGTGAAGTTAATTAGTTTACTCCAGCCTAATCACTCCTCACATGTAGACAGAGACATTTTACTGCACAGCTAATTAGTCTACTTGGCAGTAAACGTCTCATGTAGGAGTAGGATGCACCCTCTGAGCTGGAAATGTGATTAGAAACATGAATATGATACATAGCAGAAAGAAGCCACTACATATATTGACAGTGGGAACTACTGGGCACAACTACATGTGCTTTTAAATGCCTTAAAGGTATCTGCTTAGTCTGATTTTGGGACATGGAACTAAATTAACTCATTCACCACCCTTGTAGATTTTTTAACAGACCTGTTGATTAAATGTTTTTTTTCTATTATAAAAAGGATTAGACATGTCATTTAACTTTAATAACCCTTCCTAATATAAACAGCATTATTGCCAGTTTGTTGTGCCAGATTCCTTGGACGGGAATATTTCCCTCTGAAGACATGAAATGTTAAAGTAATCAGAGGTAGACAAGGTTTTTTGGGTAAACGTAATATCATTTATTATACCAACCAAATAGTTGGAAAAAATTTTTTTTGCAAGCTTTCAGGTACATACACTCTTCTTCAGGCAGAGGGAGAGTCTAGAGTAATCAGAGCAGAGTTATGAAAATGAAATGGGTACACGTGTCCAAAAATAGGCAAGAAATAGTTATCTCCTAAGAGTTATTTTAATATCAAAATAAGGAAATAAAGATACAAAAGAAATGTCTTAATCTTGTACATTTTTAGCAAAATCTAGGTGCTAAGGAAAATAGCCAGAACGAAGCAATGATGGAAAAACTCCAGTGTAAAGATTATTCAGGGGTACCATATACCCTCTGGAATTCAGTAATTTTTGCCTTGGGAATCAGTGCAGTGTTAAAGAATTTTATCAGGCATTTAATTCAGCAGAGCCAGATTTTGTCAGTTATTAGTGGTAACAACTAAGAAGGTTGACAATAATCTTTTGGTGAGAAAACAGAGAAAACAAAAGGTTTACCTTATATAAAAGCACTACTCTGACACTACAGTATCGCTTCACATTTGTCCTGCTGTGTGAACCTGATTCTTATTTTATCTATTCCCTCAGGGGTGCAATGGTGGGCTGAAAACTGCCTTTAGTGAATGGGGGCTGCACAAGACAGAATTGGCCCCGAACATTTCAATTTGATGCTATGATCTTGATGTTTTTAAGTGACCTACACATTTTCTCAGTTAAAGTGAGTATGTGCCTGGGTAAGTAGAAGTAGGGAATATCTGACATTGAGGGTGAAGATGAAGCTTCCATTCAGACATTAAGTGCTAACACATCAAAGTATGGCTTCAAAAAGGACAGGCAGTTTTACATTGCTAAGTCTGAGTGTGCAGTTTTGTTATGGCTGAATGGTGCAAGAACAAAAATCCACATCTATGAATGAAATTGTATTTGTGAGCGAAAAGAGTCCTCAGTATTCCACCTACATGTTCAAATGCATTTTACAATCGTAAACTGCTTGAGTTTACATTATCTAAAATCACCACAGATTCAAGTTCTTTCCCTTATCTGATCAGGGGAATATGGGCAATATGATCTTTGACATTTTAATTAAAATCTATTAAAAAGTCTGTAGTAAGTAATAAAATACAAATTGTCCCCCTAATTTTAACCTGCAGTGCAACTGTTATCATGAATTCAGATAACGAAGGAGATTTTTTTTTTCCTAAGAGCATGAGTTGAACAAAAAATCCTGGGGCTGACATCTAATTAAGATATACTTCCCCCTAATGAAGAAAGTTCTTCATTTATTACTGTATGTTACAGTGGTTCAGTGCTATATTTAAAGGGCCATTAAAATCTACCTGAAGGCAAAGTTAATCTGTATATTTGACAGATAATAGCTGCATTTTTGCAGTAAGTAGAGAAGTGAATATTTTATTTCTTTATGATATAATGACCATTCTGTTTAATCTTAATGGAGAAAAGATTAATGTGTTTAACAAGAAAATATGCTGTGGGGAAATGGTAATACATCAATTACTGGGAGCAAGAAAAGTATTTAAAAAAAATATCAGCAATCTATTGTAAATGAAGAGCTCAATAAGCACCCCTAGCCACAGGGAAACTTAAAAAAGATGCATTTTAAAAAAAAAACCCTCTCTATTCAGTTTCTGCTCATTATAGATATTTTCTTTTCAGCTTTAAAGCAATGTAGCAATCACATAATTAACTTTTCAAAGGAAAGCATTTAAAACAGCTGCACATCTATGAAACATAATAGAGTTTCTTGTTATTTTGTGCTGATAAGAGTTTTTCCATCTACCATATTTTTTACTTAATTGCAAAAATACTGAGCCAGAGTGCTGTCCCTTCTCAAGGTGTTGCAAATGGAAAAATGATTGTGCAAACAAAACATACCACTCATTTTTCCTGAGTGGTCAACTGCCCTAACCCTAACCCACTACATGCCCCAATGGTAGTTATCCATCCATGTAGCTGCACTTGCACAGTCTGATCTACCCCACATGCAGCATTTACACTTAAGCACCCACATGGCTACTGCACATGCTCGATGAACTTCACTCTGGGGACGCATCCAGATGAACCCACAAGTGTCTCTTGCGGCGTCTCAAAGGGAGTGGATGCTGTTGCAGGTGGAAGCAGGTCACAGCCAGGCAGCAGCCCCCACTGCCAGACTGCTGCAGTGGGTAGAGGATACAGGGGCCACTCCAGGTTAGGGCTGCCTCAGCAGTCCAGCTGGCACAAGGAGTAGTGTCCCCAGATACCAAGTGGCCGGGCCTCAGAAGCTCCTGAGAACACGTAGCCCTGAGCTGCTGGCCAGGGCATCTGTGCTGTCCCCAGGCTCTAGCTCCCCCTGGCTGCAGATCCGAGAGGAGCTGGGCAGGGTTATTTTGCCCCAAGTGGCACAACTTGCCCCACACTGAAGTGAATGTCTGGGCATGTGCACTGAGGCAAAAATCCCTGGCTCAAATTTATGCCACTTCTATTTGAGTTGCTGCAAGAGCAGTGGATGTGCCCTGGGTGGGCAGATACATGGCTCCATACACACATACCAAGGGTAAGCATAAGTCAGAAAACTGTACTCAGCAGTTACCCAAGATGTATGGGGGGAGGAGGAGGAAAAGTAGGGTGAAGCTTTCTTAAATTTTAGCCCAGGTATGTCAACCTTCCCCCACCCACAGCACGGAGCCAATGCGTGGGCCAGATCTGGAGTGCGTATCTGTGTGTTATGATGTGTAGGGCTGCTGAACAGAGCTGGAAATTTAGTGGCAGCAGAATGAGGACCCCCAGCTCCCAGACCTGGGGCAGTTCTGCTACCACCAAATTTCCATCCCTGCCAGCCAGATGACAACTCCATGCTCTGTATCTTGTCCATGGGCCATATCTTTGACATCCTGTTTTAGCCCAGTAGTTTAATGGTTAGGGCACTTGCTCAGGTGGCAGAACACCCAAGCTCTAGCCCTCCCTTACTCAGTATATGTTTGAATCTACAACAGCCAGTTCACCTCTTGAAGTTGCCTCCCTAGGCAGCCAACATAAGGAGATATGTGGGGCCAGGAAGAAAAGCACAAGCTACAGGGTGTGTGGCTCAGTGAAATGACTGCTGCTCTGTAAGGAAGGGGGCCCTAGGTTGTAGCCTGGACCCTTGCTCACAATGGGGCAGGAACAGCACAACTGCTCTCCAACCATTTATACAATGTCAAGGTACAGTAGCTTAGTTTCAAGGTGAGGGCTGGAAAGAGACTGATTAACTTGTAGCCTGTAGAAAGTCAGAGAGAGGTTGGTTTAGATCCCCCTCTGGATGAGGAAGACCTAGAATCCAGGTTTTTCACTTCCTGGACAAGTTGGGACATATGTTCAGATACACATGCACAGAGCTAGGTACCTGCCTATGCATGCTCAGCAACCTCCTGAACATTTACAATATCCACATTCCTCAAAGAGTAGGATTGCAAACTGTTGGCAAGTGCCAGAAATGACAGTTACTGGTATTTGGTCACAAAGTAAAGTGGGATTCTGACCTTAGTGCAAAGGATGACTTAGTGCAAGACTTTTTATTATATAAACTTTCAATCCCTTCCCCTTTTTTGTAATAGCTGCCCCAAATTGATAGGTCCCAAGAGTGTGCAAAGTAGGTTTGGGTATTTATCTGGTCAAATAAAGTTTGGTCAATTGACCGGTCAAGTATCAGCCAAAATTTGTAAAAAATTGCCAATAGGTCCAAGTAAGACACAGAAAATGCACAATTTTTCCATTAGGAAATGTGTCAAAATAATTTTTAAAAAATCATATTTTTGTCAAGAAAACTGCAAAAAAGTAGGTTTTTTTCCAAATAAAATTGCTATAATATTTGAATGGTCAAAAATATGCAGTAAATTGACAATATTTAACTGATCAGTTGACTGGCTTGCCAATCCTAGTGCAAAGAAATGATTACTTTCTCATATCCTGACTACTGACTGAATTCAAGAAGCCTGAAATTCACTAAAATCACTTGATGAGTCTGTGAGCCATGTATCCATCAGTACACAGAACACAAAAATATCACAACACTTGTATAGTTTATCAGTTCATTGGCTGATGAAAAGGGATCTAGTACATCCAGTGTTTGCTTTCAACTTCAGAGCATTTAATTTATGACTGACATATCCAAATAGCAGGTTAGTAAACATGACTGAGCTATTATAATACTATTTCAATATGACAGAACATGCTAATAGGATTTTGATGTGGACTGCGTAATTGCCTATGTTACAATTTTGTATCAAAGAAACTAATTCAATATTATAGGAATTTATTCACATAATCTACAATGTCTTTGGTGAAAGCTTGATATAAAAAGGATTGTTGTTTCCTGAAGTGCAATTCAGAGTGCACTTCTCTCCTCCTAAGACTGTATTTCACTCTATTTTTGTGCAACAGAAATGAAGTGCATGAGAAATCTCTGGACTGGCAATTGCCACTGACTCCTTTTATTTCTTATCGATTGATGCTGCCTGGACAAAGAAAACATGTTTATTTGGATCATAATGAAGTAAAGTTTTAGGTATGTAATTTTCAAAGTCCGTATAGTAAAAGAATCCATGTGAGATTCAAGACAAAAATGTATCCTATCCAAGAATTTTTAAAAAATGGTTTGGTTTGAGTCTCTCATAGGGCAATACATGACATTCTGACTATTTTCGTATATTAAAAAGAAAATCTTGGATTTCAATGTCCCTACAATTCAAACAGCTGAGGAAGAGTACTGAAGCACAGAGTCTTGTGCTATCTCTGTATGGCTGAAGTAGCTAAATAGTTTTCACTCATCTTAGTGCTGGTGTTTTTTTAAACCAAGGATGTATCACAATCAGGGCTGAATTTTTGACAACAGAGGTGATAATTTTAAGGAAAACATTCAGCAGGTCTTAACCCATGGTAGTTTTGTTTTTTTCTTAGCATGCATCTTATTTTAAAAAAATAAAGTACTACTCTTGACACCTGCACTGTGCTGATTTAGCACTTACGCCTTGTAGGAAATCAAATGGCAAAAACCTAACACTATTCAAGAAGATGTTAGCTAGGGGATATGGCTGTTATTACAAAAGTCTGATGAACAAAAGCTCTTGAAAAAGGAGGTACAGGGGCAAGAAAATTAAAATTGATAGTTGATATTTAAAATGAAAATACTGACCACTTTCAGGAAAAGCCAATACCTTGGTTTTACAGAACTACTTTTATGTTGCCAGCTACAGGGGGTTGAAGGTAAACACTGTGCAGATACTAGCAGACTTCTTGTACAATAACCTACATTATCAGAAGTTGCATGATCGGAAGCTGCTCAGAAGTTGAAAAGCACTAGCATAGATGAACTGAAAACAGACACAAGAGCATGAACACATATAACATTAGAACAGTTTAAATCCAGTTTAAATCTGAAGCAGACACATGTACAAGCCTGTTAAACCAGTTTAAGTCCCCTGAATTACTTCAGAGCTAGGTACAGATATTCAAAAAGCATGAGACAGAATCTGTTTAAGTTATGTGGTTTTCTGTGAGCAGAGTAATTTAGATGAACAGAACACAGATTTGCCCTCTGGTGGGGAGGGTACGGGGCAAATATTACACTGGGTTCCACCATTTTTAAAACTTTCTCTGTGTGCCAAACTTCTATTGTTACAGGTATAGACCACTTTTGTGTGCCAAACTCCTGTTCTGTTACAGGAATAAACCATACTGGTAAAAATGTAGTATCTGTACCTGTCCCAGAAGTACCAGAAAAATCAAGTACTATTTCACTATGGACTGGGTCAGTGCTGTGTGAGAACACCAAATGTTCTGTGATATGAGCCGGGTTAGTCCTCCAGACATCCCAAACTGCATTGCTCCTTATAACCCCGCTGCCCCACACACCGCTGCAACTAAATGCTTTGGTATACAGCCAGAACTCTACTGCCCTCTTTATTTTCCTTTTATTGTATTTTTCAATCAATGGCCTCCCTTGCACTGCTTGTTCAATAACAGCTATTTTTCTAACAACCAGCTGTGTCTTCAGTCCTCTCTCAAACGCAGCCCATTATCATGCCCAATCAGTGATATTTTAGAATGGTTTGATTGTTATATATGAGAAAAATAAAAGTGCCCTCTTTCCAACTTACCAAAACTTCAATCTCACCAAAATGCAAGCACCTAGTGATCAATTGTGGAAGAAACCATTATGATATGAACACAAGTCCAAAGGATACTATAACAAAATCAACTACTACATTAAGTCCGAGTTTTATCTGAACAAATTTGAAAAGTGTTAGCTTGAATGTTTATGGTATTTTATATATTATTTCTTTTTTAGCAAAAGAAATTAATAAAACAGAATATTTATCAGAAGAATGCAACTCAAGTCTTGATAATAAAGAAACCATACCAATCTCTCACCTTACCCTTACTATATTGATGGAAGACTGTTTGCAACATGAACAGAAATGAGACCCTTTACCCTCCTATCCCTCCTCCCACTACATACCTTTCTTTTCTTATCCTCCTTCAAGCCATCCTTGTACAGGATGATCATTCCTGTAGAGTGCAGGAATGATTAATGGAGTAATAAGCATATCTGAGATAAAGAGGTGTAGTTATGAGTTATCTATTCCTTAGAGTAGTTGGAACATGAAATTGATGATGAATAAGGTTGACTTGATATAATCTCCCCACCCATCATCCTCCTCCACTACACTACAAGATTAGAGTGAAAATAAGGACAGATATCCAGTTTGGGTCCATTACACAAGTTGGAGTGAGTTGGGGTGGGGGTGGAAAACAAAGCCAAGACCATGTTATGGAATCTGCAGAATTTGACAAAACTGGATTATTTACCATTTGTTTTGTAATGGCAGTAAACCTCATTTCATATGATACAATGTAAAGTCTTAAGTCACAAATGCATTCAGACTTTTGAAAAACTTTTTTGGAATGTCTACATGTCTTCTTATCAATGATTAAGGGAACAGCTAATTCCCATACCTGTGCACAATATCAATAATTTATCTGCCTTTTGGTTTAAAATGAATTTATAAACTTGACCCAGTCTGACTGTAATTTGAGTCTGAAATGAGGGAATTGCAGGTAAATTCTTTTCCTATGTTCCAACATTTTAATGGAATTTAAAGGTGAAACTTTTAAAGAGTTCAGTTCAGTCACTTCTTTGTAATTATATTCAATCTTAAATTACTTTAACTCTCCAAAAAGGTGATAAAAAGGTGGAAAACACTTTTAAACAACTTGACTTATATTACCATCCTATGAGAAATAAAGTACATCATATCATTTTAAAGTATGTCAGATGAATACAAATCAAATCCAGCACTAGTCACTTCACTCAAATAGCCTTTTCAAGAGATTGTATTCTTGTCTAGGCTAGAACTCTTTTACCTAGCCAATCCATATGATAGACAGTACAGATATAAAAAAGGAGATAACATGCCAATTATAGACAATGTTTTTTCAAAGTTAAATGCTTTTGCATAAAAATCAAAGGGCAGTTTTGCCTTTCAACTCACATATGCAGTGCAGACTGTTGGGTGCCTCCTTCAGTTGGCTAACTGCTACAACAACTGAAGAATGCACAATGGTGCATAACTAGCATTTAAGGCACATTGCATCTCAAAGAAGTTGCTCAGCATCTGGCAGGATCAGGCTTTAAGATAAAGGAATGAAACATGACATCCTAATTATAGCCTCAATTACTTTAAAATTGTAATTCAAAACCACAATTTCTTTAGAGTTTTCTTAGTTTTGGATATATGAAAAATAGGGCTTTGGTCACTGATTTGATTCAGAAGAGATTTGGTTCAGAGGAGATTCAGCCCGATTCAGCTGAATCTCAAAATCCAGAACGAATCTGGAGACCCATTAACATCTCCAAATTAAATCAGAAGCCTCTGAATTAATTTGGAGAGATTCAATGATTTGGCCACAGACCCAGCTTTATATGTTTTTACTATGTACCTTGAGGTACCAGGCATGGCTCTTGAATGCCGAGATGGTGGGGCAGCACTTCGGGTCCACTTCTGGGTCTGCCGCAGAGCATAAGCCCCCCCCCACTCGGTGCCTGGTGCCTTCTGGGTCTGGGGGGGGGTGCGGGAGGGAACTGATGCAGCCGATTGCCAAGCTGGGATAGTGCGGTGAGTCCCCCACATGTTCAGC
>NW_017728947.1:19652576-19759938 GCF_001723895.1 Crocodylus porosus
CTGGTGCCTTCTGGGTCTGGGGGGGGGGGCACCTGGAGTCCCCTGCAGCCGATTGCCAAGCTGGGATAGTGCGGTGAGTCCCCCACATGTTCAGCAGTGGATCTGGAAGTACTTCCTGTGGGACACTTCATCCGCCCCACCATCTCGGTGTTCACAAGCTGCGCTTGGTACCTTGAGGTATGTACAAAAACATATAAAGCTGTGTCTATGGCTGAATCGCTGATCATAATCTTCAGATTCGGCCGATTTGAATCGGGACAGCAATCCAAATGAGTGAATCAAATCACTGCCCCCAAATTGGGCCAAATCCGAATCGAGCCGAATCCAAATCGAATACTGCCCACTTCGCACACCCCTAGTGGAAAATATTATTTGGGTAAATGATAAATTTGTTCTGCTGGACTCTAGTCTAGTACATAAAGTACAGTTATGCAAGAACAACTGATCTACAGGGGATCTTCCTTCATACCCTGTTTTCAAGGTAAAGGGATTTTTCTTCTACTTTCCTGTATTATTTCCTTCTGCACAATGTCTTTGTAACCATGTGGCAAAGCAGGATTTGATCAACAATATAATAACTATGTTTATACTGAGATACCACTGAAACAGGAGCATCTGGAATGAAAACAGTGCTTTAAAGAGAAAGTTGATCAGTGAAGCTTCTAAAAATTTAAAGGGAAGCCAATGAGTTTATATTCAGTAGCTAATGACAATGCCTCATCCATTTTTCCTCAAGGCAACTTATGATTCCCATATTAATTCACACCTCATTTTATTTCAATGGTTGACTGATGAATATCAAAGCAGCATAAAAACTGCAAGCACAAGTCCTTTCAGAAATAATTATTATTCAATAGAAGTTTAAAAAAATTTAAATGAAATAATCTTGACCGTGTTTCTGACTGAAGCCACCAATGCCACATTCTAGGTTTTCTGCAATAATGGAAAAAGTGGCCTTTAAACAGTAAATTAAAAGTCAAATTTAAGAGTGAAGAACGCTTGCCACATACAGTATTATAGGCCAGTTGATTCATCACACAGAATATATACAAAACCAGCAAATTTTGGATTGAACATTCATAATACAGAGAAACAATGCTCTAACCCCTCCCCCCCCCCAAAAGAACTATAAACTTAGAAAAATAACATATCCTAAAGCCTCCTGGTGTTCCTGATAATTTTAAACATGCATAGTTTGCAGTCATGTTTGTTAATGCAAGGTATGCATGATATTTTGCACATGTTTTCTGTTTTTTTTCTTTTATGGAACTCGGATTAAAATAATCAGGCAAGTTAATTACAGTACCAATTCTGAGTTATTAATGCTTTACAGATTAATTTTTGGGTTAATTTTTTTTGTTTGTTTTCAGATTTTTAATGTAAAAAATTATCATTTCTCCAAGAATGGTTCAGCATTTGTAAATCAAATAAGCTGGCAGGACTCTTCAGCTCCATTTTCAGAGCATGTTCTGTCATGCTGTTCCTTTCAGTAATATTCACAATGCAAGAAAGAAAGAAAGTGTGTGGGGAGGGGGAGGGGGAGAAATCTTGTAGGTCCTCACAAAAGCCGGCAGTAACAGATCAGGCAGCTCTTCAGCTGTTGTAACACTTTCCTCAATAGCCAACTGAAGGATGCTGGCCATTGTCTGCACTGAATGAACCACATGTTAAGATATCACAGGTTAGAAGATTAAGGGAGAGTCAAATATTTCTTTTAGCTGGCAATCTGAACCTTCAAAATGCAGGCTGTGATTTGGCTGCTACCGAACTCAATAGCAGGTTAGCCACTAACATATATGAAGAGTAGTATCACCACCTAAGCAAGCACTCCCCAGGTCCTTGGCAAGTTCAGAATTAATTTTCCAAGAGCGTGGGTTGCCTAATGTTCTGTTTCTGTAGTTCCAAAATGTCTGAATGGAATTTCTAAAATGCATCTGGTGCGTCTTGTTAAGCTGCAGATCTGGCATTCCAAACTACAGAACTCAAAAAAATATCTTTAGGTCAAAATTAGGTTGTGACACCAAAATTTAACATTAGTATTCCTGAATGGCTGCTATCACAGAACTTGTGCCATAGTACAAATAACACTGAAAAGAAGCAACATGTCCAGAAAATTCAAATTGTAAAAGTTCTATTGTGATAGATTTAAACCAAGCAATTTAAAAGTCATCATGCTGACATCTTTCCTGCTGTATAAATCTGCTTCAGAATAGTAATAATTATGATAACAGAATTTGTGATAGAATCTAACAGCAGGAAATGAAGCAGCAAGATATTTTTAAAGACTTTTAAATTAGCAAATAATGTCTGGCTCTCTAATCATACTGTCTTGATCAAAAGACTTTTCTTTGTTGCTTTTATGTTGCTGGCCCAGAGAACTAATATTGTAGCATGCTGTCCAAATGAGTGGGTTTTTCCAAAGAGACAAATGACAGTTGCTAAACTCCATTTCTTTATTGTAATCCACCCTGTAATTACAGAGGCACAGGCAACCTTTTTTTGCCCTTGATGGCCATTCCTCCTATCAGACATGTGCTGTTAGACATAAAAAAAAATGCATGCAACAGTTCTGGGTGGTCTTTATTCCTTGAAGAACCATTGTGTGGGATGCACCAAAAAATTTCTATTGAAACTTCTTGTTGGAAAATTGGGTTTGCGATTTCTTTTCTTTTCTTTTTTTCTTTTCTTTTCTATGCCCTTTTATGGCTTTTCTGGGACAATGGGAACAAAACTTTCTGGAAACAATGACTCTGACACCAAGGAAACAGAAGAAAAGGCAATGGAAATTTAAGCAGAGGGGAAGGAATTTTTGGTCAGATTATTTAACACTTGGTGGGGATATGTTTGTTTTGTTAATAAAATCCATTTAATTTCAATGGCCAAGTAACATATCAGAGAAAGGAAATCAATTTTAAATATTCTAATACCCCTGCAGGAGTTCATTACCTTTAAGAACCCCATACAAGTTAAGAGCAGACTTGACGGCCTTGATGTTTATAAGATAAAAACAAGATGCAACTCACTTTTCCTAAAATCTAGAAACACTAATCTATTAGAATTTCTTTACACATTAACAAGAAGTAAAACAAATTAATTCAAAATAAATTTTGCAATTAACCTTTAAGTGCTGGCCATAGAAAGTATTACTAAGTCCCAGCTCAGGGATACGAAAGAAAACTGGCCACTTCCCCATGGTACAAGGGGTAAGGAGGACTGTTTCTGCATTAGTGATACTCAATCAGATTGACAGAGCACACTGGGCTTCCTGCCTTCAGATACTTTCAAGTGTGCCATGGGGTGCCACACAATGTTAGCACTGTTAGGTCTGCAAACAAAGTTCGCAAGATAAACCCAGAGATTTGAAGCAGGAATCCACAATGTTGAAAGCGTTCTGATTTGTTGTGGTCTTTCTGAGCTCTTTGCAACAGAAGAATTTTTTTCCTTTCTGTAGCCAAAAAAATGAGCGAAAACTACAAGCTAGGATTTTCCAAGGAATGCCTTGAATCTAACAAGGAGGACCTTAAATCTAACAAAGGGTGCCGTGAGTCTAAAAAAGTTGAGAACAAGTGTTCTACATCCTACCCCACAGCCAGTCGCAACAGGGACCCAGGTTGATATTACTTCATTTTTTGTGTGCTAGAGTATTGATATGGGTAACATAGACCTGCCAGTACCTTCCAGGAAGGCCTTTCCATAAATCATGCTGTTATAAGGTTGAAATCTGATTCTTTTGGCTGGTCCCAGCTAGAAAAAAAAATTTGTACCATTAGAAAGGAGAGTCTCAGCTCTCCAGAGTAATAAAGAAGTTATTTCAATCTCTAACATTGACAAAATGTCCTTCCTTTAAACTGTTTCTGAAGGGAGATGGAATGTTGCCAACCTTGGACTTACAATCTGTTTTATTTGCGGGAAAATTCCACTTATACGGAAACATTCTCATTGTATTTTTCTTTTAAAAAACATAATCCCACTAGAGATTATTTAGAATGCCAGCAAGATTAAATGTAATTTATCATATGACTGCAGGGGAAAAATGTTTGCTATAAATATCATAATTACATTTATATGGTATAACTAGATACAATCTATACAGATGAATGCTAAATTATTTTGTGTGAAACACTGTCATGACAAAGTTCTTTTCATTACTTATTATTTCTGATCTGCCAGTCTTCTTTGAAGCAGTCCAAGAACCTTTCTGTAGTCCTGAAATACATCATATGCCTTAGATACTATTGAAAAATTTCAAAAGAACAGTAGAATACATGCATCTTTCCTTTCCTTTTCTCTCTGACAGGGATCAATTTTGCTATAATAAAAATTTGTTTTTAGAATGAAAATACCTGTCTATTGCATTGCAACCATACAGACTGGATTTGCAAATCCCTAGTGCCATAGTCACCAACATAAATTATCTGACAAATGTTGTGCATGCTTGTTCATATGATCTGGGAGAATTCTCCCAGGTTTGATTTCCTGGTAGAAAAACTTACCAAGAAACCCTTGAACAAATGTTTGAACGCTGAGCTATTGTAAAGCCAAGGAGCCCCTGTGCATATATCTAACCTGCTGTATAGGCTCCCCGATCTTCCTGGAGACAGATGACAGCAGTGCACAGGCACCCCAGACTGCCTCACAGGTTGTGTCTCCATACAACACAATGAAAATGCTGGGAAGAGTGTTCCTGCTTGGCTCGAGCAATGGAGTCTAGCTCAAGTGCCACACTGTGTCCCTGGACCTGTATGGCTGGGAGCAAAGCATGCTAGGATGCTGGAGGACTGGGCTGCAGCTTCTCTCAGAAGATAAATGTACAGAAGTTTGCTCTCCCAAGAGAAATTGTCCCAGAAGTGTTTTAACCCTGGTTGTTCCCGGGGTGGGGCGGGGTTTCTCTTGGAGTGGCCATTTTTGCTCTAGGAGAAAAATTCTAAATGTCTGTACAGTTGTAGTTTCTACTGGGAGAGCAGTGATTCTCCCAGGAGAAACTGAATGTCTATATGTGGTCTGAGGTATTTTAAAATGCCTAACCTGTGTTTGTTCCAGAGATCTGTATTCTTCTGGGTTGGTAAAGTTCCTGACAATTTTGTATACAGTAACAATAATGTGTTTAATACAACCAAAAGCAGATGGCATATTTGTTACAAATCCAGAAAAGATGATGTGTTGAATGCTTCACTGATGCTTACAGTTCTTCTGACAAGCCTGCATGGCATTTCTGGTGAGTCTCAACTACCTTATGTTTTCTATTACTAGCTTCCAAATATGCACCAGATAAATAACATACATTAGGGCAGCAGGCAAAGCCACCATGTTGCCAAATTTTTGATCCAAGACTAAAAGTAAAAAGGGGAATTTTTCTTGGAATTCTGTCCTTATTTAAAATGTAAACTTAACCAGACTGCTACAGTAACATATTCACAGATTCCATCAAGACGCACCCAAATTGCCCCCTGCCCTAAATGAAAAGCTGTGCCATACTGAGGCTCACTTTGGCAGGTAGGAGGTGGGCTGTGCTCTGTACCTCCAGACAAAGTTAGGCTAAGCCCTATTCTTTCCCAGAGCTCTCAGTGTTTTGAGCATCAGAAAAGAAGTATCTGCTCATGCTGCAATATCTTTAGCACAAACAACAAAATGATTGCCTTAATCATTTGTGGCGATTGAGATATATAGTAGTGATATAGAGTTGACTATTCTTTGTTTTGGTCAATGCAAAATGTCAGTTTTATGGACTTTGGTTCTGTTTTGTGTAAGGCTGGAAGCAGGACATTTACTTAAAACAAACAAACAAACAGCTTTTGCCTCTGCCTTTGAGGTAACACAAAGCATGAAAAACACCTAGTCCTTGTACCAAAAGCTTAGTTCATTTTCCAGTTATAATAGGAACCTTTGCCAGTTGTACAAGCAGTCAGAATTTGTGCATATTGCTGTAACTAGAGACTATAGTAACTGCTGAACCAATTGCTAATTTATTGATTGGAACATACAGTAGTTGTGTTGTTTATCTAAGTCTAGTGCAAAAAAACCCAGGATATAAAGGTTAAACCCTTGATACTCTTTCCTTTAGAGAGCAACACATGGCAGAAGAAAAGCTCAGTTTCTCCAATTACTGATATTAGACTATCAGATAAAAGAAAGTATACACATTGTTAATACTTTCTTTTTTAAACTAATGTGCCTTCCAAACATCTGCCAGATAAATCATATGCAATAGGACATTAGGAAACCTCAGCTGTTACGGCAAGAAGGTATGTTTACAATAACATTGTGTTTTTTCTTAAATAGCTCTCAGAAAAATGTTGCTTTTTGGAGAGATGTCTCCTTTCAAAATAAATGCTGTAGTTTGATGTACCTTGGCTTGATGCCTCACAGCAATTACTCATATCCTAGGAAGATAAAAACTGTATGGCTGGTGCTCAAACCAGCTGTGCATTCTTGTAAATGAGAGAACCAAAAACTTTTATCAAGTATTTTATGAAGTATTTAAAAAGCAAAGACCCTAGAATGGAAAGGAATTGTTGAAGATGGTCCAAAGGGGAAGAACTTGGAATATTCCCAACTGCAACTTTCCACTGGAGAATTTAATTATACAATAGAATAGTTGCTGCACCAAAGAAAATGGAGAAAGGACACTGATAAGCTATTTACAGCTAGGCTAGGCAAAACACTTGATGAGAGTGTAGCTAAGATGTATAGATATCTGAATAACTATTCATTATGAAAATATCTCTATGCTAGAGTGTAGAATATTCTCCAAAAGCATGGAAAAGAAAAATCCACTGCTTGAAAGTCTTGAAAGTAAATTGTACAGAGTACTACAATGTATAATACAGGAGGAAAGTGGACTGATTAAGGACAGTGATTCATGTTCTAATATATCATCTTGTCAGTTTCCCATTTCAGTGACAATGCAAACCTATGCCTATGTGCCCATGTAAAACCAGAAGTTTGACCTGTCTGCAATTGAACTCAACATCTAGAATCCTAGACGTCCAGGCAAAACAGGAGTAGGTCTCGAAAATGCATTGCTGATAGCATTTTACTGGTACGTTAGGAAAGCCTAATAAAAAATATTAATTGAAATCTTCGGTGAGTTTTTTGTCAAAGCCTAACAGAACTGGCTAATGGAGCAGATCGTAACTGGCACATGTGTACACTGAATGTAAATGTGTCATTACACCATGGGGAAGCATACCCACATTTATGGTACTTTCATGTAGTTTGCACAGGTAACCAGAGTGGCAAAGACATGGTGGCACTGGCTTTGGCATGGATGGGCAAGCCAAGCCTATCAAGGATCTGGGTTCTAGTCCATGACATGTTACTGCTATAATTAATCAATGCTAACTAAATGAAACCCAGCCCAGGTACATATACCCATGCTGCAATGACACTTTAACTTGCAGAACAGACATGCCATAGCAGACTGGCAAGATCTACTCCAAACTATTATGGTTACATCCCTCTGAAACATTATCCTTTTTGTAGGAGTTTCTTGAGTTCTGGGATGAGGTTCTTCATCTATCTGACAAATGACACCAGCAAAATGCAGAGTAGCCATCAGTTTCTATACAAGCAAACTCTTACCCATAAAAAATTATGCACAAAATAACAGGAAAGTAAACTGAGAAAGATTTGGAAGCATCTAATCATAATTTATCACATTATAACTGAAACACAGTAGTCCGACCCACCCCAAGCTCTACTTGTGATGTGTGTTATTGCAACTGCTAGTCAGAAAAACTTCAGTGGAACCATCTTCAATTAGCAAATTAAGTTCTGTCGATATTTTATCAATACTGAAACACTTTACAAAATGGTGGTGATTTTACCAAAATTTTATTTCAGTGAAAAAACAAACAAACTGGGAGAACACCAACAATGATGAATTCTGCTTTGTATGCTTTTTTGTATTACCATGGTTAAAATAAAAGCAAAGTAATTGTTGGAACAAAATATTTTAAGAGCCTTTCCATGTTGTTTCTTTTTTATAGAATTTTGAAATGTTCTGGTTTTGTTTCTAATTAAAATTTTAAAAATCAAATTTCAGAATCAGAAAATTCTCTGTGGCACATTTCCATTCTTAACATAGGCCTATTTATTACAAAAATGTACTGACATCTACAAATATAAGAAGAAACATATTTAATACCTCTGAAAGATAGTAAGGCATATAGAGCATATCTATACATGTTTTTATGTGAACACAAACTTACGGTGATTTAGGAGTGTGCCTACATGTGCACACACTAAGGTGCATTAATGCAGTGTGCAGACTGACTTGGGACTAAAGTTAGTGGCAAGTCAGTCAACATATGCAGCTATACCGTGCCTTAGTGCATCCACACATGTGTTAAGGCACTTTAGCTATTCACACCTACCAGGATGCAGAGTCTGTAGCCCAATCTGTGAAAGCAAGTATCAAATTTAGGCGTGTATATCTTAAAATCACCATTTTTAAAGGAGCACTGAGGGTGCAGACATGTATACCTGCACCCTTAATGTACCTTAAAAATGGTTACTGCACCTTAAATTGGCATGTGTAGATGCACCCATAGAAGCTGACCATGAAGATGGTCAATTTCCAATAGAAGATGATTCCAATAGAAGGCAACATTCAATTTCCAATAGAAGATGGTTCCACTGAAGTTTTTCTGACCTTCCATAAAGGTCAGTGCATTCTCACAGACACTGACATTTCAAAAAAGCATTGGATAAAGCCTGTAATGAACTTCTAGAAAGCAAATGGAAGAGTGCACATTGTATTTCCTTGTGACAGAGGTGTAGAACTTTTAAAAACGTCGGTGTTTATGGTAGTTTCAAATCATTAACGATCATAAATCAATGAGGTAATACAAGCCAGGTCACTAAAGATCTAAGAACTAGCTTGGAATATTGATATGTTTTTGCTTCAGAACCTATTTTAGTTGCATATATTATGACACAACACAATTTCTTTTACTTTTCCTTTTAGTAAGAGAACACACACACACACACACACACACACACACACTGCCATTTCAATTTCCAGAGCTCTTTTGTTGTTGTTGTTGGGCCTGGTTTGCTTCTAATTACTTTTTTTTAAATAAAACTTTGTGAAAATGAAATATAATATGGTGTCCAAGGTGAACAGAACAAAAATGCTGTAGAGAAAAAAAAATCAGCACACATTCTTTTCCAATCCTTTGTCAGTTCATTTATAACCCCAGATATACAACGCATGAATTATCCTATTGTATGTATCAAACATTTGACAGCTTGTTTTACTAAAACTCTTATGTACTTTGGCTTCCCCTCCAGACTGCCAGAAACAGTTTAATTAACAGTGCCATCAGTTCCTTTTAGTTCCTCTGGATAACAGGGTACAGTACAAAGCAAGTTCACAGTATACAGGACCATCCATGCAAAAGTGTCCTCATCTCTGATTTGTGTTTTCACTATTAAAAGTGTGAGGACTGCCCACTCAATCAAAAATGATAATGTTGATTCAGCATTGTACCAGTTGAAGAACAAATAAAAGTTCATACTTTGTAAGCCTTCAGTCAATACAGCATAAGTTCTATACCATTTATGCAGTGTAACTGTTGTTTCTCTTATAAAGCAAACTGGTGCCACACAGCAACAGTAATATTTTTAAAAAAACCCACTTTCTATTAAAAACAAATAATTTCCTTGATTTGAAGAGAAGCTCATAAAATGAGCTTTTTGAGACAGTGATTGTATAAATTATACAACATATTTTCACAACAGCATTAATCTTAAACCTATAAGAACTGATAGAGAGAAGAGTGAAAATAAGGGGTGTTTTTCCTATTCTTTGCCAAACAACATTCAGGCAATAAACAGTGATAAACTGTTTATACCTGATGTAGAGATGAAATAGCTGTACATCCTACAGATTTTTGTTTTGTGTTTATTTTTAAATATGTTATAAAAATCATCACTGTGCCAGTAACACATTGTTTTTATATATAAAGACAAAAACTTTGCACATAACATAAAGTTTTGCCTCCTATTAAGTTCCCAGTATTTCACATTATTATTTGCTCCAGTGCTGCTAATTAGGCTGTCTGCTGGCTAAACCCACACTAAGGCACCTTGTGCCCCAGCCAACCAACCCTGCCCTCTTCCCAAGCAGCACATGGAGTAGCAGGACAATGTGTCCTGCTGCAAACCACACCAGCAGGGGCATGCACTGCAGCTTAAAGTAGCAGCACAAATTTGTGTTGTTACTATTTGTACTGCTACAAACATACACCTCTGCTCATGTGGACGCAAGCCCTTGTGTGTATGTAAATATATATTATGATATACAATTATATCATACTGTGGTGCTCAACCTTCTGGTCCCACAGGATGGATAAGTGGCCAGGCACATGTCTGCAGGACAAATCCCACAGGTAGGGGTTGCTCTGTGGTCTTGCATGGGTTTGGTCCATGATCTAGGATCTGCCTGTATGATCTAGGATGCAAAGTAATGTCTTGCCTGGCCCACAAGGATTCCCACAAGTCCAGAAAATTTGGCAGTGGGGGAGAAGTGACAGCATTAATAGCTGAGGCTTCCAAAGCCACTTCCTGACCTGCAGAAATTAACACAGCCACCGCTCCCCAGCTGCCAAATTTCCAGACCTGTGGAGAGCCCCACAGCATGGATGATGTGCCCTGCAGGCAGGAGGTGGAGCACTACATAGCATATTGTCTACAGGTTTCCTGAATCCCTCAGTGAACAAACTGAATGGCACTCTGGGAATAAATCAGAGACCTGTAGGGAAGGAGGCTGTTGTGTATAGGATCTCGGTTTCATTTGATGAATTTAAAATGTGTAGTGAAAGTATCAGGAAACAGTGTGAAGAGAAAATGATGGTTTCATAGATACAGGGAGATGTTCAGGATCTGAAGAACTGAATTCTATCCTTCTCCTGTCTCTGACACAGACATCCTCCATGATAGTGTGCAAGTCACATAAACAAAACATTTTTACAAACAGTCACTAACTGTGACCAACATCCCCAGCATGAAGCACTCACAACTACTACTGAGGTCAAAGAGAATTGCCCTTTGAACAGACAAAGCACTATACAAATGAAGTCCAAAGTATCTCAAATTGGGCACTTAATATTAGTTTAAAGTCAACATTTTTAGAAATTTAATCTCTCTTGTGCTTTGGTATCACAGTAGAAAAATGAGGATAATAATGTTACTTAACATCAGAAAGGCAAAGATAAAGACACTGATTTTTATTAAACGCCTCAGCTACTACTGAGGGCATAACAAAAATGTCCATGATAATTTTTTTTTTATTACATGTCTACATATGTGTTTACTCTAGCCTAGATTTACTGTAAACTAAGCGGAAGTAAGGGTTTTTGGAGAGGTGTCTACACATGGAGAGATTAGGGAGAAACATTTCTCCCAATTCCCTGAAGCCCTGCAATGGGCCCCTGCTGCCACAAGGGGTGAAACTCCAGGCTCACCCCAGGTGCTAGCCCAGGGCCTGGCAGGAAGCACTGAGCCAAGAGACAGTTGTATCCTGGGCCCAGGGGGCTGCCTGCTGCTGGGGCGGGGACAATGTCCCCCTGCCCCAGGAGTGGGTATGTCCTGGTCCTGGCTCCCCAAATCAGGGTTATGGGGCTTGGAAAGAACTGCAGGAGAGGGGAACATTCCAGCCCCCTGCCCTGATCTGCTGCTAACTCACTGCCAGCTGCCCCACCAGCAGATCAGGGCAGGGGGCTGAGAGCTACCACCCTTGCAACCCATTCCAAGCCCTGTGCCTCAATCACCCAAATGGGGCATGGGAGCTTCCCCTAACTGGACAGTTTCTGGCCAGCACTAGGATACATGGGGAAGTCTGCATGTACAACGTGAAGCTGGCTGGGGACCGCCTGAAACAGAACAGTCCCCAACCACCTCCAGGCTGCACTTGCTTCCTTGCACAACCTGAGGCTGGCTGGGAACTGTCCTAGTCAGGGGCAGGTCCCAGCCAGCTCCAGGTTAGGCAAGGAACTGTCCTCATGCAGGGAGCTCCCAGCCTCTGCTCTGTGATTGCATTTGCAAGGGTTGGGAACAAGCTACCAGCCCGACCCCAGCGCTAGCCCCAGCTCCACATTGTCTCCACCCAGGCATGCAGGGCAGGGGCTGGGGAGCTTGTACCCTGTCCAGCTCCATGAGCACAGAGCTGGGGAGGAAACAGCTTGGGGAGCTTTTCCCCCCTCCCAGCTCTGCACTTGCGGAGCTGGGCAGGGAACAACCTCCCTAGTTCCCATCAGCAGGGAGCTCCCAATACCAGCTCCCTGACTGTAGGGCCACTTCTGGGAGATGCTCATCTCTCAGCCCGAGCACTGTGATTGCAGGGCTTGGGATGGGAGACCCTTATCTCCATTTCCCCCTGACTGCAGAGTTTGGGCTGGGAGATAAGGGCCTCCTAGCCTGAGCCCTGCAACAGTGCAGCTTGGGTGGGAGATAAGCATTTCCCAGCAGTGACTGGTAGCTCTGAAAACACTGTGAGTGATTCTGCAAAAATAGTACAGGCAACAATCACAATGGAAATTGATGATATGCCTAAGAACTCTGCTGCTGCTGTTTTGGCTCCCTTGGAAATATGCATCAGTACCAGAAGAGAGTAAGTGTTTTACAATAACACTAATTTTCATGGCGCACAGGTACTATAAATTGCTTCAGTGGGCATGTTTTGAACTTGTCTGTGCTGTATTTCATCAACCCCAGCCACATCTATGAGACGTTTGCATACCCAAGTACTAAATGACTGCACAGTAACCAGCATTACAGTACAGTAGTGTGGCATGGCTTCCTGGTGATGCTGACTGCAGTAGCTCATTACCACTGCACAGAAGCTCATAACAACTGTGCAGTAGCATTGCATCATGGTTCATGCCCCACGATGCTACTGCACAGTCATAATGGGCTACTGCACAGTAAGTATCTTGTGTAGACACAGCCACTGTGTTAAAAATCTGATCTCTTTTAAGTCGAAAAAATTTGACACTGGTCTCCTAAAATCCTAAAATAATAAGTCACTAAAAGAAAAGTCACTAAACATAATGGATAAATTAGGTCAGCGTATTATATCAAGTTAATAACATTTGTAGCATTACTGCATTGGAGTGATGTCACTGTTTCTCCAAAGTATTAAATATATTTTAGGAAAAAATTAGAATTCAGCAAAAAAGTAGAAATAATAAGGATAAGCTGCCAAAGTCTGATATTCTTTATCATTAGCTATGTGTTTTCTAATGATAAACTACTGAATCTTCAATGGTTCTTTGGGTTTTGGTCCACTTCAGTATTCACAGCTTGTGCTGTTACAGTGGCTACCCCAGGCTGCAATCATTAGGAATGGTCAAATCACATAGACTACAGTGGGAGTTATGGAAGTACCGATGCTTGCACTACAGACCTGTTCCAAAGCACAATACATACACTTAAACCCAACACTGACTTAATTATTTTTTGACCCTAAAAATGTTTTTTTTCGGTCTCTCTAAATGTTGGAATTAAATTACCATAATCTAGCTACTGTAGTTATTTGATTCCTATATGAGGTCTGTCCCTCCATTTAACATAGCGGGGGGAGAATGCCCATTGTCTTGGAATCGAAAGGGAAGAGGCCAGGCAGCTGCTGCTGATGTTCTTGCTCTGACTTAGCCCTGGGTTGGGGCTCAGTTGCAGATGCTTCTTGTTCCTCAGCACCTCTGCATCTCCTGCATCTCCTCCATGAAACCTCAACCCCCTCCCCCCCCCCAACCCCATCAGCTACCCTGCAGCCTTGGGCCCCCACTCACCTTGCCCCTGTCTCCAGTGCCAAAAGGTTTTTCCTTTCTTCAGCCTGGGACACTAAGCACAGCCCCAGCACAGCCCTATAGAAGCAGTGTTGGATCCATGCCACTTTCAAGGGTAAGTAATTGGGGAAAGGGGGAGAGAAAGAGGGGCAGGTTGGGAGGGGAGTTGGAGGATGGGGGCCCAAGGCTGCTGCCTGCCTCTGCTACCTCTGCACTGCCTGCACCCACCCCCACTGCCTGCCTCCTACCACTGCTTTCCCCACTACAGTGGTGGTGGGGATGAATCTAAGATGATTCTTCAATAATTATATTCTATACATGGAAAATTATAACAAATTTATCATTTTTCCATGAACAGAATCTAATTATTGGGGGGTCACTTTAAATTCAGGTGCATCCTGGATTTGGGTAGCTATAGCAATTTACCTGTCCTCAAATCATAGTAACTTTGGCCTATTCTCCTATCTAATGAATGCCTGTGCATGCACTTGCCATCAATAGTTACAGGACTTTTACACTATTACATCTGTTCCCATTTCCTCCTTGACCCATCACATTCTTCTGCCCTTACTTCTGCCTCTTTTTTTTGTCTTCTGTGCACACTAGACTTCAAGCTCCAAGCCTTCTCTCTCTTATACATGAATGGTAGTAAGATTTAACAGAGGCAAAGCACAGTGCTAACAACCACTTGTTTTAGAGAAACTGGCATACTTTGTGGCCATACTCTGCCACAATGTTTTGTTTCAGGAAACTGTGAACACTAGCCTGTACCTACACATTTGATCCATTAACTGTCACCTGGATCAAACCATAATTTTTATTCACTCTGCCCTCAATCCATTCTGTTCCTGTTTTTGTAGAACGGCGTGAGGCTTTGTATGAAGGACTGATCTCATCCAGCAATAAAAAACTCAAATTAAAGTTGTTCCCATTCTGGTTTGTTGGGGGCCTATTAGGAGGTAAGTTTAAGCCATTTCTTCTGTAAATGGCTAGTTTATGGCTCCCCAAATGTACACATGGTATATATATGGTGCCACTATAGCCTCATTTCATTAGGATTATACAGCCTTCTTGGAAAGGACTCATGGTGAAAAGGTAATTTATGTAAGATCCAGATTTACTTTCTGCTTCAATTCCTGCAGTGTTCAAATTAGGGGAAACGGAGTGATAATATGTTCACCAAAAGCTAAAAGAAATAGCTCTTATTTTCCTATTACTTTTTTTTGTTCTTTCATTTTATTCAGCTTGCAACAAGGAAGAATGAGGGTAGTTCACAGCCATATCCCATTAATATATGTTATTCTGTATTATTATTATTATGCATTCTCAAATTTTAGGAGATTTGTGTTATATAGTTAATTGTTTTAAAGGAGAGAAAATACCAAAATATCAACATAATAAGAGATTAAATTTAATAGGTATAGCTTGTAGCAATTTAAACTGTGTGTGAAGAGTGTGAGCTTTCACTCAGCTGTAATGACTAGAAAAAAATCTAGTTATCAATTTACATAGCTCAAAGAAATATATGTTCAATGTTCAGTAAGACCAAAAATGAGCAAAATTGTAGACTGTTCTAGATGAGGAATATAACGCATAGAAAATCTGATTGTACCATTACAATAATTGGTGATACATTTTGATCTTAAATATGTTTTGATCCTCTCATTTTGAAAAAAAAAGTAATTGAAAAAAGGGGGAAAAAGCAAATAAAAGAATTATCAGGGGCATCAAAGGATTTCTAACATGCTGAATATTAAGGTCTGAGATAATATCATTTGTAAAACAGGAAAGTATAAGGAGTATGATTGTAATATATATAATGATAAGTTGGAGAAAGCCTGATGGTCACCTGTACAAGAACTTTCCCATAATACAAGAACAAGGAGACACAGAATTTAACTAATGACTGTAAATGTAAGTCCTCTAAAAGGAAATGCATATTTATGACACAAATCACCTCAAATGTTCAATAACTGTAGCAAAATGTATCTAAGCAATGAAAATGATCGATCCATTTAAGCACGCTTAGAATCATTTTATTAAAAGTAACTTTTTTTTCCATTCACAAGATGTTTGCAACTTTAGATTTTGAAAAAAATCTTGCGACTTAATTATAGTAATGAGCACTGCATAATAGAAAACTCTTACCTTCTGCAAATTTTCTAGCTGTTTTAAAAGGTTTGAATCTCAGTAGGTTTGGCAAATGTAAAACTTGAATCATACATCATTGTAAAAATAAATGCAAATTTATGATCCAATCTAGACTGATAAGACACTAGGGAGTGTTCCCTTGTTAATACAGACTTGCAATAATTCAGGTTTCTCATTAAAATCACGCTGTGCTCTTAAAACTCATACAAATAATACAGCTGCAACCTATGAAACAAGTGAAAATATTATTTAAACTACTTTAAAAAAAAGTTACTTTAAATTTTAGTTGGAAGCAAGTGAATCTAAGCAGGCATTCAAAAAGCCCGACGTAGAATTGATCAAACTTTTGTGGGTTGCTCTAAGCTATTTGTATATTGGACAGGGAGGAAACAGAACACAGGTTCACACTTTGGTGGGTGCTAGGGGGCCTGCCTCCCCCCCCCCGGTATGGCTTACAGCAGGGGTTGAGGGTATGTGTCAACACAGCTGCCCCTGGCAATCTCTGGCACCCTTGTGGTCACCTACCACTCTGTACTGGAAACAATCAGAAGAATCATCAAGCATTTACAACCTATACTTAACAAAGATCAGACTTCGAGAGAAACATTCCCAGTTCCTCTGATTCTGGCTTTCAAACAACCCCCTATTCTAGCCCAACTCATCATCAGACAAAACTCCCCACTGCTCAGCAAACATCAAATGGGACACAGTGGGCGCAACTACACATGCCGCTATGGAGCCATTTTTACTGCACCATCATTTAGTACTTCCATTTGGAAGTACTAAAAGATGTCTTAGTAACAGCTGGTACTGCACCATGCATGGTTATTTTTAGGCACTACATCACTTTAGCGACATGCTATAATGGAGGAGCATGTCACTACGGCAACATAGCTGCAGTGTCATGGGTTTTGCCTGTGGATGCTACATTGCCATAGCACATTGCTATGGCAATGTAGCATCATGTGTAGGCACACCTAACCTTGTCTTAACCATAGATACTTAACCTGTCAACATATCTTCACTGTTACTACTATCAACATGCCCTAAAATACACACATCAGAATCCATGGATGGTACATATGGCTTTCTCTAAATGTTATATACTGATCCAAAGCACCAAATGCCCTCACAGAAAACTCTCAGAAAAAAAAATGAAGAAAGGAGACAGACATGTCAGCAGGAGCACATTTTTCACAGAACTACTCCCCTTCTGATGTCACTGTTCTCAGGGGCTCAAGGGCAATCTATCCACCTTTAAAAAGGTGAGTGTGGAAACAAAAATTCATAAGCTGGCTAGACACGAAAAACCACGGACTGAACATCAATATTGATTTTATGACACTATAATATGCCTGATTCCTGAAATCCTTCCTTTACGCTATAGGGGAAAATGGCCCCCCCACTCTTTGGATAGGTCTTGATGTCCCTTTAAGCAAGCTCTTTTTTTTCTGCTAATGGTCTGCTACCCCTGGAAATTTCTCCCCTCTCCAATTTCACAGTTTTGCCCACTGCTTTTATTCATCATCACTATGCCTGTTTCTTTCCTCAAACCTGATAAAGAATGCCTTGTATTCAAAAGCTTGTATAACTTATCTATTTACAATAGGGTTCTTCCCTATTTTCTCAAACACCATTTCTAACCTGGACAGCCATACAGAGATTACAAATAATATGTCCACTTTGCTCACCGGAATCCATTATAAATATTGTACTGCAGCACAAAGTGAAAATCACCAAATAAAATAGCATATTGATTGCCTAACTAAAAGAGCAATCTTCACAATGCTTCTTTTAAAAGATTACAAATGTCTTCATGCCCAACCCAGAGTAGACTGATTGAATTTTTTTCCTTATTTCTACTCCACTGACACAAACAAAACAAAAGCTTGCATAGCTTTTAAACAATGCAATTTGTCCTTGCATAGGCAAAACTCCCATTGACTTCACATGGTTTAACTGAGTATGAACCGACTTGCATAAAAGGAGATCCCCCTCCTGTTTTGTCTAGTTAAAAAAATAGCTGATACAACAACATTGCTAAAAGTCACAAGGGACAAGTCCAAGGTACCATATATTTTTAAAGCTATATATTGACATTTTATATCATTACATTTACCTGCTGTCGAATTTCTTCTTCCATTTTTACTGGGGATCCCAATTCTGCAACTTGCTTAACACCTTCACTAGCATACCCTCCATATTCCCAAAGGATGTAGTTCTTTGAATGTGAACTCCCAATGATTGCAGACCAATGATTTGTTCGTCCTTTAAAGAGAAAGAGAGAGAGACAGACAGACAGACAGATAGACAGACTATTAAGACTGAATGAGGTTACACAGGCTTTCACATAGATAAACCTCTAATATTACAGAGTGAGAAAATAAATCTTACCAGAGCTCCCTGCCCAAAACATATTTTCTTTTTCTATTATACTGAAACCCATTTTTAAATTCACACTTACCAAAAGCTGAATATTCCTAGTGAGGTGTGTTGACACCCCTCAGTTTCCACTGAGCCCACATTCCATATCTTTGGTTGTAGGGGGGATAGGGAAAGAGCCTTATGCATGTCCATTTGGTATGAGCCTTTACTTACATTTCCCATTTGCTGGCAATAACGAGGAACAATGAAGATACGTTTGTAAGAAATGTCTTGAATAACCACAACCCAAACAGACTTAAAATATATCTTTCTTGACATAAACTTCTTTAGCCTGCTTGAGTTACTGTTTACATTCAATTTTGCAACATCATATAAAATACTTATGGGGATGATATTACAGAGAACACCCAAGTGACTAATCAAAGGACTTAAAAGTTATTTGCTTAAGAGAGATGATCTTCTAACCAAAGTAAATCCGATCTGCTCACTGTGTGCCTTCTGCCAGGAGGTTGCCTAATAAGGGTGGATTAATGTATATGCCTCATTAATGTATATGCCTCATTGTATTATTATCACATGCATAATCAATATTTGGATGCAACATAAAAACTAACTAATGAGTCCCAGTTCCCATATTGTTGCAATACTAGGCATCCTGCCAAAATCTAAAATCAGTTAACTCTTCCTCCAATCCCCTACATTGCTCTCCACAGTATAAGGCACTGGCCTTCTTATCCATCTCCTTACTTCTAGCCCCCTTTTCCTTAATCCTTCTTTTCCTCAGTATCTAACAATAATAATTCTCTATATAGACTAATGAATGCTTCTGCTTCTGGGTTGACAAAAATATGAATAATTTTCCAGCCAGGGTTCAGCAGTCAAGCTGGAAGTTGCCTTAGGAAGTGGCCTTATCAAAGCTATAATCCTGAAAATGTTAGAAGAGTCACTTCTCCTAGCTGCAACAAGCGGCAGACTGCCTAAGCAAGTACTTAATGATTGTGCAGTAATTGGCATTACTGCACAGTACCATCCCCGCACGTTTCTTTCAGACACTACTGTGCAGTAGCTCATTACTACTGAACAGTAGCAGCGAATCATGGTTAGTGCCCACCAAGGCTACTGTGCAATAGCAACAAGCTACTGTGCAGTAGCGTCAGGTGTAGATGCATCCCCTTTGTTCCCAACTCCTCTCAGCTGTGCTTCTTAAGTGGCATAAAGGGCTTATTACTGGGGGGGGGCAGGGTGCAAAGTCAAGGTAGCTCCTTGAAGACAAAGGGGGATGGCTGCTTCTGCACCTGGTAGGTCTTCCACATGATTGTTCCTGAGGGTTTCACATGGGACAGCAGGCTCTAAATACATGCATTTAAAAGGAACCAATCATTAATTATTAAGTTGCTGCTTCGGTATAGGCAGTCCTCAGACTTATGATCGAATTGGTTCCTGAAAACCGCATCTTAAGTCAAAACATTGTAACTCGGAATCAATTTTCCCATAGGAAACAATGTTATAAATGGGGAATTGGTTGCTGAGCCAAGGGCCAATACCCTATTTTCACCAAAAATAATGCAGAATTTTGTACTCAAATCAATTATAGATGAGTAATATAGCTACATTAATGTATTTATATTGTAAATAGCAATCATATTGATTGATTCTTTGAGGTGACTTTGCTGGACTTTTTGAAGGGCTCTTGGTTCAACTTTGTGAAGGTTCTTGAATGAAGTCTTTTCAGGAGTCTTGGGTGAGGTTTGTCTGCTTTCTTTAAAAAATGTGCAAGGAAGTTTGGACAGATGTTCTCCAGGGAGATGGGCAATGCAGTGAACTTGTTCGCTGGTGTGGCCTGGCATCGGATCAAGCATTGTAAAGTCAAAACTGATGTCAGAAAGTTGAAACAATGTGTCAATTTATAAACCTTGTAAGTGTGAAACATTGCAACTTGAAATGTTGTAAGTGGAAGACTGCCTGTGCTGAGAGACTAGAACTTTTTTTCTTCCATACTTATAAATGTTGGCAGAAGAATCAAATTTTCAACCTGTCACTTAGGAACAGTTACAAAAATATGCTTTGCAGCTGCACACAGAATTTATGCACGTAGTCACTCCAACCTGCTAGCACAAGTGGCACATTAACAGGTGCAAGCCACTACTCTATTATCTAGTTGGTGACTTGGTCACATAACTGAGATGGGATGACCAGAGCACCTGCCTTGGGTACCACCTCTGGAAAAGTGGCACAAAAATTGCTGCTGCTGAAACTGGGGAACAGTCACAGCACCACTGCCTGCACATGATAACCAGTGTTGCCTTGTGTGGAGTCACTACCCAAGGCACACAGTTACTCTATTACACCTCTGTGGTAATTGATTCACATAAATAAAACAACTACATACATGGATTCAACAAGCAGTGACACATGCATTTTTGCCTGAGTCCCAAGTTCAAGACCATTTTAAGTTCTTACATCAATGCTATTTATGCTGATTATCACACACCTCAAGTTCAACATCTACATCTCACATTGCATCTTTGTGGCTTTGCACAAATACAGGGACAGATTTCTATAAGACAGATACAGCAAAATACAACTAAGGGACATTTTTAAAGGTCCTCCAATAGCCGCTCTAATTAAAGCACCACAGCGTCTACTATATCAGCATCCCTCTGCTTAAAAATGGTGGCAGGAGCGCTTTAACTAAAGCTCATCAAACAAGCTATATTTTGAGCACCTCCAATGCCATTTTGAAGCACAGGGATACGGATACGTAGGACAAGGAGGCTGGCTGGAGTACACTCATTAGCATGCTTCAGCAGACTCGATTAATTGAGTCTGTTCCAATTCACTGTAATTAGAGTGTACCAGAGCAACCTCCTGGCACATCTACAGGCACCCAAAGAGATTACGCCTCCAAGCTACACCATCCTGGTTATTTTTCTTTTGAAACATGAAAGTATATGTAAAATAAGAGATTGGAAAAAAATTAGAGTGGGAGTTAGACAATCAAGTTTAGAGCAAATGGATTTACCTCAAACCTCAAGCCACAGAATAATGTTTTGTTAAAGATACCTAATTGAGAGAAACCTCAGGGAAAGCCTTACCAACAGGGAAAAAAGGAACACTATTTCAAACATCTCAGAGGAAACAATTATATTAGATAACAACTTAAAAGCATTTATTTCTTTTCACTAGGGCTACCTTGTCAACTGGCTATGAATAGATATCTGAAAATAGCTTTGGTAGAGTTGGGGTGATGCTGCAGCTGTGATGGTTCAGGAAATATGCAAGAGAAAGGTATTTTGGGCCAAATACCCAAAATACCTTTATTGGACCAACTGCATGGTTGTAAAACTTTTCAGACATGCTTTTGAGCACAAAATACTTGAAAGTCTGTCTAAATATCTTTCAAACATGTAGTTAGTCCAATAAAAGTACTCATCCCCCTACACCCTCTCTCCCCAAGTCCTTTTTTTTCTATAATAGTTTTTGCCATGTGAAATCATGTAAAAGATGCCCTTTGATGGAAATGTGACACCTTCTTGCCTCTCTACTCCAACACACTTACATTCGATGAGTTGCACTGGTTTACTTGAAAAAAGTTTTTGAAAAAGGTTCTCCAAGGTTATACAAATGGAACAAGGAGGCAATTTGGATGCCTCTGCACTTGTTCAGCTTGCTTGTCTTAATTCACCATCAGATTAGGTGGCCATGGAAATCCTCTAAAGTCAGGAACAAAGGACAAAGTAATTCCTGCCCTGATTTCTTGGGTTACTGAGTACAGAGAGGAAAAATGTAAGACTTGGGTGGGGGGGGGCGAATCAAGAGAAGGCAAACTACCAAGTAAAGAAACTGAAAAAAGAGGTCAGAGTTTCAAGGTATTCCCAAGAGTTCTCTGGGAGAACTGTGTTTGTGCATGAGAGGAAAGAGTGTTTTTGTGCGTGTCAGAGAGAGAGTGTCCTTGTCCATTAAGGAAAAGACAGCAACCTGCAGGGGAAATGATGAACAGATGGGGTACTCATGTAGCTGGACAGAGAATGTGGTGAGGAGGCGGAGAATTTAATGGAATGAAAGATTTTAGGGTAGACCAGAAGGGGATGTGGGAAACAGATTGAAAGAGTGAGACACAGAATCCTTCACATATAAACAGACACGGAGTGTGTGACACAGAGAGTGAAAGCAGAAGGAATGGTAGAAAACTAGAAAAAATGAAAGGAAAGTAAAAAGCTAGGCAAACTAACTCAAAGAAGATGAAACCTTGACACTGAAAACAAGGTGGGGGAGAGGAAGAGGAGAAGTGATAAACAAACATGAGGGGGGGAAGTAATCAGGGATAACAGAAGGGGAATTAGAAAAAATAAAAATAAACAGCAATTTCCAAAAATGTGCTAGAGAAAAATCAAAACAAACAACACACCCCACAGCAAATCAAGGAAGAAAATGTCAAGGAAGGAGGCAAACAGTATGACAGTACAACAGTGGAAGTCTCCATGCTTTGCTCAAAGCAAACTAGGGCCAAAGGTGCCCGAGGTTTTCAGAGTACAAGACCTGTTCCACCACAATCTAACACAGGACTGTCCAATAGTCCATGCAACACCAAATATCAAAGCAGAGTGATAGCTAATGTGAGGCAGCAGCTTGTTTCTTGAACTACAATCTAATAACCACTTATTTAATACTGGAGGGACACAAGAAGCCCAAAAGAAGAAACCTTCAGACAGTTTCAAGGGTAGTTTTCCCTTTCTTCTTTACCAGGATTTCTGATCTAACTTACAAGTCAGAGCTTGCCACTTTCCCTGAAGGCCCTGTCATGCAGAAAGCAATAGTTGCTACTACTCAAGCAAAGAAGATTCCACTTCTGCCCTCTCCACCTACAAAAGTAACTACAATAAGAAGGAATTTCTCAGCTCAACTACTGCCCATGTTGATCGTCTGTGCAATCTGTAGAGCAATACTAACCCCTTTCTATCCATCTGGATGACCCCATACAAGAAAGACATGCTTAACAAATTCATTTTTAAGAGAAGAGTTTCTGCATTAAAGACAGGTTTAAACAGTTGGTAAAAACTAGGCCTTTCCTGAAGACACACTAATACCATTTGCATCTGTCATAAGAAAGGAAGAAATGTAAACAGGGTCATATCACAAGTCCATCTAACTCAGTATCTTGCATCTCACACTAGCAGAGAGAGAAAGCTAAAGGAGATGGTATTTATGCCAGGTCTATACAGATTGATCTGCCCCTGCTCCTCTTCCATTGGAGCTTCCAGCATTTAGAGGTGTAAGAAGTCCTAATTTAGACATTTTAGACCTGTCAAGCTTAATACTCACCGATGTACCTATCATCCAGTAATTTGTCCAGTCTTCTTTTGAACCAGTTGAGTTATCAGCCTCTAAAACCATGGTTCTTTACTATTTTAGACACAAGGCACTCATCAGAAATTGCCAGCTCTTAGCTTTCACTTGTTTCTCAACTACAGAAAAAAAGAATAGAGCAATTTTTGTGCTACAAAAGACCACAACAGATCAGAATGTTTTTGACACTGGATTGCTATTTTAAATCTCTGGGTTTATGTTATGAATCACATGTGGGAGCTTGCAACATGTCAGGGTTAGGCATGCAACAGCCTGGTGAAGGATTATTGTTCTAAATCATCTGGCAATGAGTTCTGCAAGTTATCTACATGAGACACTAACTGCACAGTAGCATAGTTTACTGCAAAGTAAATATGTGTGTCTACACGTGCACATGCTTAAACCTCACTAATCACAGTAAACCTTGCTAATTGAAAGTAAATTTGCTACCTTCAAGTGCAAGTAGCAAATTTTCTTTTGATTAGCAATGGTACAGTAGTGTTTGTGTAGATGATTGACCAGGAGCAAATTTGCTCCCGGTCAGCTGTCCACCAGGGGGCAGGAGATTCCTCCCTGCTCACAGAAGCTCTCTCCTTCCAGAGCGGGCTCCACCACTGGAGCCTGGGCATGAACTATGTCCCCCTGTCCCAGCAGCAGGGAACTCCAAATGCCCTGCTCCGAGATCAAAATCGAGAAGTGTGGCCTGGGAAATCTTTAACTCCCAGCCCCCACTCCACCATTGTGACTGGGCTAGGAGATCCTTATCTTCCAGTGCCAATTCCATGACTGCAGACCTGGAACTTGGAGATAAGAGTTTCCCAGCCTGGCCCTGCAGTAACAGAGCTGGTGCTGAGAGATAAGGGTCTCCCACTGGGAACTCCCTGCTGGTGGGGACTGGGGAGTATGTTCCCCACTAAGTTCCATAAGCATGGAGCTGGATGGGGAAACAGGCTAAGGAGCCTGTTCCCTGCCCAGCTCTGCACTCGCACTGTGGAGCTGAGTGGGAAACAAGCTCCACGGTTCAGGAGCTAAGTGGGGAACAGGTTACTGAGCCTCTGCCCCAAATGCAGGGCAGGGGCTGGGAACTGTCCTGGTCAGGGGTAGGTGCCAGCCCCGTGCCCTGTTTGGGTGATCAAGGCATGGAGCTCGGAAAGAGCTGCAGGGGTGAGGTAGATCGGGGCAGGGGGCTGGGACCAGCCCCTCCCTTGAAACTCCTTCCAAGTCCCCTGCCCCTCATCAGGGAGCCAGGGCTAGGAGCTCCCTGCTGCTGGGGCAGGGGGACATTGCCCCCACCCCAGCAGCAGGCAGCCCCTAGGGGCAGGGTGTATTGTCCCAGCCCTAGCCAGGACACAACTGTCTCCTGGCCTGTTGTTCCCTGCCAACCCCTGGGCTAGCACCCAGGGGGAGCTTAGAGCACCCCCTGGCAGCAGCAGGGGCCCATTGCAGGGCCCAAGGAAGCAGCAGCAGTTTTCTGCTGTTAGCAGCAAATCTGCCCCTGCTTCCGTGCATGTGTAGAAGCCTGCCCGGGACCTTACTCACAAGTAGTTTATTCACAAATAAATGGATCTGGGATAAAATGCAGATGCAGACATGCCCACTGTGTATTGATGTGTGACCTCCATGGAACATCATGAGCCTCATCTGCTACAAGGCATTGATGATTATAACTTTATTCATCAGAGACCTCACATACAACATAATAAATTTGAACAAGGCCATTAACCCCTGAGAAAAGTAAATGACATGGTCAATAAAATCCAAATATTAATGGCACATTACTGTCCTATGGGTCCTGAACAGCTTCTCCTTCCTTGCCACAACAAGAACCCAAAGGCCTGAAGAACATGTAAAGAACACACCATAGTTCACCCAAGTACTCCGTTCACTGGTCTCTCAGCTTCTGGAAGCTGAGTCCAACTACTTTAGGACCTTCAAGGGAAAGTGCAATCTCTAACTGCTCTGTGGTTCTTACTAACCTAGAAAAATTACTCCCAGTCCTTCTCCTCATAGATTTCTCACAGTCATGGGCATTATTCAGTTTCATCCCCCCTATTCACTGCCCTAGACACTAAAAACAAAAACAAAAAAACAAACACAAACAAACAAACAAAACCCCCCCCTCACCTTCTCAGGGTGGAATAGGTTCTTTCTGAGCCCCGTATTCACAAAGGCCAGAATACCATAGACATATATCCCATTTTTTCCAAGAACAGTCTTTTCTAGCTAAGCCCCATGTTTTCATAATGGCAAATGGAACACAGACAAACATCAAATGGATGCTCCCCACTTCGTCTTTGTGTATGCTAGTAGAGCTCAATCTTTTGGCCCCATGAGCCAGATGAGTGGTATGGAGCCAATCTGCGAGTTGGATCAAGCTCCGCATTCTAGGATTGGGCCTGTGGCCCAGCAGCACCCCCTTCTGCCCCCCATGCACTGATACTGGCCCCCGAGGGCCTGGGATTCCCCTCCCATTGGGATTGGTCCCCAGGAACCCGGCACCATCCCGTCCCATCTCAGCATGCTGGGATTGGGTCCTGAGGGTCTGGCACCACTCCTTCCTGGCCCCCCACACCAGCACTGGGCATTGGGGTCCAGCACCACGCCCTCCCAGCCCCTGTGTGCTGAGACTGGGCCCGCAGGCCCAACACTCCTCTGGCCCAGTGTGCTGGGATTGGGTACCTATTTCAGCATTCAGGGCCCAGGACTCTCCATGGGTCCAGAAATTTGCCAGTGTGGAAGTGATGCCACCACTCTCCAACTGCCAAATTTCTAGACCCATGGGGAGCCCAGTAGGCCACATGACACAAGGCCATAGGATGGATCTGACCCATGGACCTGGGTTTGAGCACCTCTGGTATATGCAGTTCCACCACTGACAAGCTTAACTGAAGATTTTTGTTGACAAATAAAAGTATCAGGAAATGTAACACTTGTTAAGTTGGGCAGGTGAAATAATGATTTAAGCCCTAAATGTTCTCTATTTTGCATGATATGTGGACACTAGCCAGAAAACACAAACTACTTATATGCCACAGGACATATGCAAACACTAATACTGGCCAGAAAAATGTGAAAGGAACTGCAATAGCTCTATTTCAATAAGTCTGATGCAATATAGATACAATACTCAGCTTCCAGTGGTCCTTTTATCTTGAACAGTAATAGCTCCTGAAAATTTGTCTGGCAAAAAAACATGTTATTTCTCCTCTCTTAAATCCATCCAAGTTCACAAGTCTAAGAGCAGCTTAATTAAAATCTTTTGGTCTTGGATATTTGTGAAAGAAAAAACACTTTAAAAGAGATCATTTTGGAAGCCTTTCAAACTCTCCCACTGGTGAGCCTCTCTTCCTCTACTGTACAGTCAGTTGACACCTTACAAAACAAGATTTATGATGAAGCAATTGCATCCTGAGCATTGCTACATGGACTCAGCAGGTCTGCTAGAGCCTATGTGTATGATCCATTTTTATATTTAACAGAATAAAGGTGCTTCAGCTCCATTGCCATAATGACTATTAAATCATTCCTTATTATAAGCCTAACACAGGAAGGTTTTTATAAACTTGGAATATGAGGTTTTATCAGATTTCTTGCTGTAACTTTTTATCATAAAAATATTTATTTGGCATAAGCAGTCCTTAGGGGAAAAATTTCCGTACCACAACATAAATGTATAAAATAAGGTCTTACATGCAAGCTCTTGTGTACCCAGGAAAGAATACACTAGATGTTGTAGTGGCATCTAGGACTGGGTTAATTATTCTTTCTAAAGCCACAATTTTACATGACACTTTTTGTAGTGCTGCTGGGTTACTCTGAAAGAGTGGAGATGAAAAGAAACATCAATGCTGATGCCCACGTTACGTGGAGACTATTCAGGGAAATATTCAAATAAGTTACATGCGTAAACAAATGAGAAATATTACTATGTATATGTTGATTTTCTATATTAGCTATATTGACGTCATCAGGGCAAAGGGGAAACTTAGCTCTTTCAGGTTTTAGTGTCATAGATATCCTATACAAACCTATTTCTGTTTCTAAATTTGCTCAAGTGTATTTTTTCCTACAAAAGTTACAACTGTAAAGAATTAGAAACAGCGTTCGCTGTCTGTAATTCTACTGTAAACGCATGTGGCAGGTGGTAAACATTTTAAGATAATATTCCTCATGGGAGCTCAATATGAGAAATCTACTCCAGTTAATGCTGGAGGTAATATGTAATTTCATGGACAACCCTAATGTATTTATGGAAACCACTGCATTGGAGATATATTCAACATTTCTGCTGCGGCAGGACAAATAATCAGTGATTCATAGAATCCGCAGAGAGTAGGATTTCAATTTTAATTAAGAGTTGCATGGTCTCAATATTTTAAACAGCAATTTGACAATGATTTCTTTTCAGTTTTAATACCACTACATAGAGATGAAATAATTTCAACAACAGCCTTCCAGAAATTTCATCTGAAAATCTGTTACGTGGTGCTCTGCATGGGTCTAACGCTTCTGCCACTGAACTCAGCAGCAACAATCCAATTAGTTTCAATGGAAACAAGACTCAAACAAAGGAGAATAGATTTTCTTACACTTTGAAAAATACCATCTTCTTACTAGGTATTAGTTAAGGAGGGGTTTTATATAAACAAATATCATTATGTGCAACAATCCTGTTGCTGTGCAACACCTACCCAACAATTCAGTTTGCACCTTCATGCATTTACACACTCCTAGTTTGAACCAAAGCCTTCTGTAAGATATCCGTCTAGCCTACCACAATAACTGAAAGAAGAATAAAAGAACCACAGGAGTAATTATATTGCAAAGATTATTTTGATAATATCAGAAAATAGCCCTGTAAATGGATTGCCTAGCCTGCTGGCTTCCTTATGTAGGTTTTGCTCCCTGATAAGTTTCTCAGGCAGTTCTCCAAGTAAAACAACAGAGAAACAAACAGAGAAAAGCAAATCCTTCCATGCTGCCTTTGCACTAGGAGGAGAGCCCTTTGGCTCTAACCCCAGCAGAGCAGTCTAACCCCATCACCATTTGCTTCTTCCTCCCTTGATTAGTCTTCTGGGAGTTTTTTAAAGTTCCTAATGGGATACTCCCTGCCAATCCAGATGTCCCATTCCTGGGTTCTCCAAACAAGGACAACAGTTCCCTCCTAAATGGAGGGACTGCTTTGTTACTAACTCTTTTGTTACCCATATCATTGTAAATCACTGATTTATTTTGTGTTACCATGTGAGCTAAAGATCTTTCAGAAGTTCTGTAAGCTTAATTTATTCTTCCCTACTTCATGTTTCCATGCTGATTGTCATAAAAAATTGAATTCCTTCTATCATACCCATGAGAAGATTGGGGTTTCCTCAGTTATTTGCTTTTTAAAATATTATACCATATTTCTTCCTCTGTGAGAACCTAAGCTATGCGACTAGTGTAATGTGCCCCATGGTCTTAATTTTCTTCCATGCTTACACATACTTTCACCACAAAATTTAGTTTTCATTCATTTTTATTTGTCATTTACTTTTTTTTCCCCCAAGGACATGTGCCAGAACAATTCAACTACACAAATAAGTAAACAAAATGATGTAAACAAAATGATGTAAACAAATAAGTAAACAAAACAAACAGAAAAAACTTATTCATTTTATAATTTTAGCAACTATGTATAGACTATTTTTCCATATTTATCTAGGTCTACCCATCCACTTTTATAGTATACTAGTAATGATGCATGTAGTATGGCAGAGTCAGATCATTCTTGAAGTGCGTAATGGATGTTTACTGACTGAGAACTGTAGAAAGAGGATAAAGAACTAGAAATTATTTCAGATTGGAAGAAGAGAAGTTAAACAAAGATGTAGGGCAACTATATAAAACAAATCAGGAAGAGTGATCACGTAATTAAATAAATTCACAGAAGTGAAAAGAAATAACTTGATTAATCTATTAAAATGATTCTGTTGCAGCAGTCAAATCCACACAAAGAATAAATTTGAAGAGAACTATGTAGCAGATGCACAAATCATCTAATATCCTAAAAGAATATCACTGCAATTACTAGAATTACAGCTTGTTTTATCTTCCATGCACTCTGCTGCCCAACCAGAAAGTCAAACACAATTTAATTATGTCATTGTAAACTCTTTTACTAACTCACAGATGCTATATTTGAACTATTCTGTTTTGTAAGACAGCATCAGCATAAACTGTATCAAGGAACTCATTCATATGCAGACAAGCCTTTGACTGCATGATGACATTTCACCACACTGGGTGACAGTTGTATTAAAAAATGATCTACACACAAAGGCTTTAATAAAGATCACAAAAAACCCAAATATCAAAACTTAAAGACCAAATAAATGTGTGATTTAGATACCAAAGTTATTCACCTGCCTTACTGTCACTGATTGTGCAGCCAATATTTAAGTAAAAAAATATAAAGATAGAAAAGAAAAGGGGGAAAGAGGCCAACAAAAGCCAAAAAGCCTATTTTAATGGGTTTGGGAGGGCTTTAATCTTTATAGCTACTTATACTTTGTTGGCACAGGAGCACTGATTCTATCATTTAGACATTTTTCAAAATCTTGCTTTAAGTGACAAACAAAGCTTGCATTTCAAGACTTGTCTGTCTTTCCAAAAGATAAAGAGAAACAGGACAGTATGTAAAATGTATTACATATGCAAATAATGTCATTAGCAGCTTGGTGCCATGCTCAGTTAAGTCACTGAGAGTTTTATGAAAGATTTTAAAGGGCAAACTTAATAACATTTTAGAAAGGAACTCAAATCCTTATGGTGGCCCCTAGGTGCTAATATAATCAAAAATTAATAATACTCACTTGGAAAATCTTTTGGGTGCGTCTTCTCTGACCAGTTTCCATAAAAAGTTAGCCTATATTTAGCAGTTCCACAGGCACAGCAGTCTAGGATTGGTTTGTCAGTCACGCCCTCCAAGGTTGAGTCTGAAAAAGGAGCAATGGATGCATTTTTAAAAATGTTTTGTTACAGCTGTACAGATGACAGGAGAATCCAGAAGAGAAATACAAGTGCTGAATAGCACTCACAAGGGATTTTTTGTTTTGTTTTGCTTTTTAAAGTTTGGGTTATAATTAGATATGGGCCAAAACAGAAACCTGGAAATATCCAAGTAATGATAATGATGCCTGTTTAGATATGAATATCTCCTGGATATGAACCCACTGCCATTATAGTTTTGGTTCTGTTTCAGATCCCAAACCGGAGCCTTTTTTTTCTGGTTCTTATCTGATGTGTGAAAATTTCACAAGATGTCCAGCATAAAAGATCACATCAACCTTCCGCTAATCTTGAAATATCACAAGAACAGAACACCAGATTCTGGCAGTATCAAAATCAAACATAAACCTGTGCTCTTATTTAGTCTTAAAAATGAACTCAGCCCTACAATTTAAATCCAGATCTGAAGCCAAACACTATCTCCTCCAACTTTAGCTACAATAGCATTGTTTACTTTAGTGAATTAATATGTGCTCATGAAAAATACGGCCAATAAAAATAAATTATCCTAGTCAGCTATTTAAAGAGAGTAAAGAGCCATGTGAGTGACCTCAGGAAAGGAAATCAGGGGAAAAGACTTGTTATAGAATTTAAAATGATAAAAGCCATAATCTCTCTGTCTGGCTGTCCAAAACGCTTTATTCATGTTCTGATTGGGCAACTGAAACACCCAATCAGAATGCAAATACAGCATTAAGCCAGTAAGTGTTGGCTTTGTGGAGAACCTCCATGATGGTGGAGATACAGGGGATGGAGCAAGGGGGACAAGGCCAGCTGTGCTGGCCTGCCCCCCCACCCTCCGTCCCCTGTATCCCAGCCATCATGTGCTCCCCTGTGTCTCCACCATCATGGGGCAAGGCTGTGCTGGCCTCACCACCCCCCTCCCTCCCTGCCCTGCTCCCTGGAGGCAGTGGCAACAGAGCAGATGGCAAGGTCAGCAGTGCTGGACTCGCTCTCCTCTACCCTGCTCCCTGCAGGTGGCAACGATGGAGTAGGACAGGGACAAGGCCACCAGGACTGGCCTCATCCTGACCCCCCCACCTTGCTCCTTGAAGGTGGCAGCTGTGGCACAGGGGGGAGTGGGGTCAGGATGCTGCAGGGGGTGAGGCCACTGGTGCTAGCCTCAGCCTGCCCCTCCCCCCTTCTGTTCTTGCTGCCTGCAGGGCCAACACAGCACCAATGTGGGGAAGAGCAGGCCCAACATGGTGGGGAGGAGTGAGTACACCATGGCAGTGGGTTTGAAAAAGAAGACCCGGGCTGATGCAACAGTGGTGGTGGGGGGAGGGAAAGAGTAGGTCTGGACCCAACTTAGGGTGGGGGAGAGGAGGAGTGAGCCCGAAGGGGGAGGGGAGAAGCCAGTCCACCATGGTGGTGCAGAGGGAGCAGTGGGCCTAGCCTGACTTGAAGCAGCAGCAGCAGGGGGAGCAAGCCTCCTTTCCCACTTAGGCTCCTCCTCCTCCCCCACCTCTCTTCCCCAGTGTCAGCCTTAAACCTGCTCCTCCCACCTCCCTGCCACTGCTGGGTCAGCCCAGACCCACTGCTCCCCTCCCCCTACCACAGCAGGTTGGCTTTTCTCCACCCTCAGGCCTGGTTCTCCCCTGCATTAGGCCCAGCCCTGTTATGGCAGGGAGGGGGGAAAGCAGGCTCAGTCCCCAAGCAGCAGGAGGGAAAGAGGAAGTGGGCCCAGACAGGGGGACATGGGGCTCCATCCCTGCCTGCTCCCCCCCATCATTCTTGATGGGCAATTGGCTAGTCAGTATAATTGTGCTAAACTAGAAACTGAGGAACTAAGGCTACGTCCAGCGCCATAGCAAGGAAGTTTGGCACCCAGGGCAAGCCTCACCCCATGCACAGGTTTGGGGGACACACTCTCCCCATGCTTGCCCAGGGTGCATGCAGTAGTGGGAGCCACCCCCCCACTGGCTCCCCATGCCCCGCCACGAGCCGCTCACTGCTCCATGCTGCACCACACTCCATCTGGGCAGTGTCTGTTGGTGTCCTTTCACTTTGGTGCCTGAGGCAGTTGCCTCACTTGCCCCTCCCTTGCTATGATACTGGCTATAGCACCCATCTCCTCTGAAAGCAGCACATGGCATACTGTCTCAAAAAGGTTTGGAAAGTGACAGCAGAAGGCATTGGCTATGGTGCTACAATCTTTAAGGTTGTCTTTAAGCCCACATCCAGTGATCATCCATACTGCAACCTCTAAACTCAGTCCCCAGTGACAGTCCAGTCCAGCCCAGCCTCAGTTTATCTGAATTTCAGGGTATAATGCTGACAGCAACCTGCTCAATTTCCATTCCATCTGTTTCTGAAGTGTATTTCACCCTCATCCAGGCACAGCACGCTTCAAGTAGAAGAACTCAGCCAGCAATTCTTTGTTCCTGACTTTCAGAAACACCCCACTTCCTGTCTCTCCTGCCCATAATTCAAGCCAAGTACAGGAAGGGACCCAACTAATTTAAAGGTGGGACCCCTCGGAGAGTTCTACTTGAAGCATAAAAAGTATGCTATAGCGGTATAGTGCTGGCCATAAAGTAGGATACTGGTAGAGAGAAATTGTTCAAATACCTTGGACTAGTTGAGGACAACCTTCTGGGCCAACCCTACAAATTACAGTAGAAATATTCATTGTGTTTTCCTGGAGCATAAAGCTTTGCAGCACTACACCTCTATACTTTCCCCTACCACCCAAGACACCATTCTGCCTTTGGTACAGATGAATACATTCTAAACATAGAATTGCTGCCAGGCTTGGCAAACTGTTTCTTAATTTAGGCCATTTCTAGACTAGGAAACTGTGGTTTTGACAGTATGGCAGCTAAAATGTCTTAACTAACACTGTAAACAACTGTGCAGACAGTTTAATACCTTTAAGTAGGTTACTAGCCACAGACTGCCTCACTGTTGACCACGACAAATTAGCATGTTTTAATTAAGTCACTAGGTTTTAAAAACATGTTAGATATATGGTTTAACACACACACACACACACACACACACACAATCTTTTCCTAACAGAGACAGGACTTGAATTACTCCAAATTCCCAACTTTGTGTCCTTGCTTTTCTCATTTGTATTCAATTCCTCTCTCTTTTTAGGAACATGAACAGATGTCTTAAATATGTTTATTTTGCTTGCTCCAGTGGCTTTATTCAACCTATTCCCCACACTGAATTTGAAAGGTTAGTTTTAATGAGTGTAATGTGCATTCCTCAATGTATGAAATGGTACAATACAATGGCATATGTGAATCATGGCTACCATCAAGGATGCCATGTTTATTAAAATTCAATTAAGCACATGAGTAGCACATATTCAGTTTATTACAAATATTATATTCAGGACCAGATTAAGCTAATTCCAGGTTTGGGCCCCAAAAATAAATGTTCATCACCTTAGCATCCATTGAACTAGACACAGCTCAAGCATTTAAATTGGAAGAAAGGGCAGGGGATGGAAATACTTTCAACCATTATCTCTGCATTTTTGCACAAAGAAATTATTATTTTTAGAGACGTGAAAAGCTTACCCTTTAAAAGATATTTTTGTAAAAGTATGGGTTTTGGAAGTAAATTCCAAAGAACCCATGCATACTAATGTCAAGGGAATATAATTTTACTGAGTAGTAAGTCCCCTTTGATTTCAAAGGCCTACAAATGAAACCACTATTTAAATGCAGAGAACCATCTATAAGATTTATAATTGAATTCAACATAGCTGGACAAGAGAAGGTGGCAATACCATTTGCCAAGAAAATCTGAGTTGAAGTTTTACCTGTCAGATTTTTTTCACTCTTATTTATAGACCATTTGTTATATACTTATGTTGGGATTTTCTAACATACCCTGGAGATTCAGGCACACATATCCCCTTGACTTTCAACAGGAGTTTATACTCTTAAACCTCCATAGGTACTTTTGACAAATCTCCCCTGAGAGTCTGCACAGTTATCATGACAATTCCTGCCCTAAGGGACTAACATGAGGATATATATAAAAGAATGAGAAATGCTAGAAGAACCAAAGGAAAGCAGTTACATCTATAACTTCTCTTTATAATCAAACCTCCCATGGAGAGAAATAATTTCTTTATCCAAGAACATAAGGGTAATCATTCCTCCTCTTTCTACTTCCTCCTTCTCAGCATGAAACATCAGTATGCTTCATTCAAGGGTTTTCAAGGAGGCCTGGGCCCTCATGTTTAAATACTAAGAATCACAAAATTGCGTTCTTTTCAATGGATATTTCACTGCACATATAGGATGTTGTTAAAGGTTACCATGGAAAAAAAACTCCAGGGGTAGCAGCAGAGGAAAGAGATAAAGGTAACATGAAAGATGACTTAAGTGTTGAGGAAGGATATAACTGGATAGGAGATGGCACATTCATCTCATAAGTTTTGTAGGGCCTAAAAGTAAGGCTTGGAAGTTAAAACTTTATATAGTGGATAACTAGGAGTTTGTAGAACAATCCACAGAGAGAAGTCCTAATTTATCTTACCTTGTTCACATAGTTTCTTGGTAAGAGAGCCTTCATCTTGAAAATAAATAATTCGCTTCTGCACAATACTGGCCCTGTTGATGAGGAACACAGCTTTAATGAAATACAATCATTCCTTCAAATGAATGGCAGAGCAGTGAATGGACAGCACAGGACTTTCTTGAAACATTTTGTACAATCTGATGCATCACAAAGTATCTCTCTAAAAGTCTGTCAAGGAGCCAGCTCTTCATTTATTTTATTTGATTTTATCTTGTTGCCAAGAGAACCATGTTTTAAGAACTCCATTTTATTCAAATAGTTTTCTCTGTGCTGAGTAATATTTACTAAAATCTAGGCACACTCCTCACTGTAGATGTATACAACGCTATATAGTTTTACTTCAAGTGGCATTTGATTTTCCTTATAAATAGCAAAAACTTGAAATGTTGATACCATATAAAGAATGATCAGTCATATTGTACTGCGAATCTGTGTTTCTGAAGTGTATGGCATTCAGCTGAGTGTCACAAATTATATCTGAGTTAAGAAAAACAATACTGCTAAAACAAGCAGCTATTTATAAAAAATTACTTGGCATTTTGAAGAGTGAGATGTTTCCAATATGCTGCAAGAATTTAATGCAAATAAAATACAGACTTTATATACATAAGCAGCATCATGATAAACTCCTTCAAAGGGCAACCCAACCTTGAAAAAACATATTAAAACTAATAACATTTATAATATTTTATTAATGCTTAATATCAACACACTGAGTTTGTAAACTCCAATTTGTCTTGGGATTTTGAATATAAATAAGATAAAAGGGAAACTACTTAGAGAAAAGCCATAGTTGTATCATTGATTGTACTCATGAGAGATAGTTGTATTATATTTATTTATATCTAAATAAATGTCTCCTTCCTCAGGAAAAAAAAAAAAAAAAAGCTCAGAGCAATAGGGTATCAGAAATAACATGCATTGTGTTTGCTCCCAAAGCCCCTCTCAGCCTATGGAATATAATTTCCATTGAGTTTAAGGAGTTTGGGGCAGACCCATTATGTTTGAAATACCAAAGCCACAAAACTGATAGCTAAGGGAAATTACCTATAGAAAGAGTTATGAAATTCAGCAAAATGCATTTGAGGATTTTTAATTTGACCTTTTAAATCGCTCATTTGTATTTCTAGCTTTGGTTTTTAACAACTCTGCACATTTTACTCTTGAGCACACACTTCTACTCTTTTCAGACTCTGCTTGCTTCAAGGAGACAGCACAGGCTCTTTGTTTCTCCTTTGTAAATCTGTTGCATTAACAAGATTCCTGAAGGTCAGAGGGCACGTAGAGCTTGCTCTGACCCTAAAAACTTTGGCCATTGGGCTGATATATCTGGGGTTTGGGGTTTTGTTTTTGTTTTTCGCTCTTTTTTTTCAATGACAGCATGAAGTTTAGAGAGGCTTTCTTAATTTACTGCTCTCACTCAATACTCCCTGGCATTCCTCATCTGTTAAATAGCTTCAAGTAAAAGTACAACAAAATAGATCATAAACCTAGCAGAAAATGCAAATTTACGCAATATTTTTTCCAGTGATAATATTACATCCTATATATTGGAGCAGCTTTGAACAACTGAAATATAGACAGATCTACCCCTTTAAGGACAAAATGCTGTGCAGGTCCCACCTGATTAACACATGCCTAAAGTACTTCATACAAACTATAACTAGATTTCTTTCTTTTCAGTCATATATAATTATGTGAATTAAATTCATATACAAACCTTGTGTCCTTTCCAAGGTATTTATCAATTAATTCCCTGGTAATGTTAATATAATGGTGCAATGAGACCTGATCTCAGATCCCAACAATCATGCTGCCTCCCATGCCACATCTGCATTCCAGGATGTATGATTTTGGGGATTAGGCATCAGCTCCATTTGCAGCCTTTCAACTTGCCAGCGTACGTGGAGCCTGAGATCATGATCTTGCACTCCATTTGTACCAGCAAGTTCAAAGCCATGAACCCAACAGCCCAATGTGCTAATTGAGCCATTAATATCACATATACCAAGGGCCTGAGTGAACATCAATCTCTTTCAAACGTTTGTCATATTACCAGCCTGTCAGCATCATTAATATAATGCTGAAGCTCTTACCCAAGTATACTGAAATAAAAAATGGTTAACGAGAATTAATGTTTATGTCAAATCACAAGCATACTGGTTAAAACCACACAATCTGATTCTTCTCACATCAACTTTACACTGAGGTAATTTCATGGACTTCAACAGGTTAGCTTAAAGGCTAACAACTTATGGCCCACAGACCAATGTATCCCATGAGAAACTGAATCTGGCCCAAGGAAGCACAGTATGCTCCAGCCAAAGTACCAGTGAAGCTGTCTCCAGGATCCCACCACCTCCACAACATCTGCTGTTCATTGGAAACTACAGAGATTTGGGTCCCATGGCAGGAAGGGACTGGGTAGCAAGCAGGAGGCCATGGTGATAAAAGGTTGCCAACTCCTTTGTATGGTATTTTAATAACAAAACAGTGGGAACAAATCAAATGGTACAGTAAAGACAGAATTATGTCAGTGGCAGAGTCAAGTCTTCTAAGAGGTCACACTATGAGGATGGTACTTCGAGAGATCCAAACAAACAAACAAACAAATCAAGACATTTTTAAAAAAACACTCAGCCTCTGATGAGAGTAAGTGCCAACTAGACAAAGACAGGCTTAAGATAATGGCGCACAGCCTTCATTTTCTTGGATTTTTCACATAATAACCAAAAGACTTTTGGGAGCAAGATGTTATAACATCCTGTTCTCTCCTAGAGAGACTCAGTGAAACATTAAATGTTCTTGAAGTACTATCCATCAATACCATAAAACTGGCAAACAGCCACTTAGAGTGATTAATACAATTCAACATAACTGTCCTCTAAGCTGAAATACATTTGCATAATTAGGGTCTCACATATTTACAAGATATTTTTATCCAACACACATAGCAGAGTGGCAAAGAAGATTTAAAATATTAGCTTTTTCAGACTTTAATATTAAAATATATCCTTCTAACATAAAAAAATAAGTTTGGGGAAGGAATTCTCTAAATATGCAGATGAGGCAAATAATTTAGGATACTGTATTTTAGAAGAGCTATATGAGTTTCCTTTTAAAGTTTTCTTTCTTTTTGTTACACAGTTGGCTCATAAGTATAAAATACCAAGGGAACAGTTCACTTCCTTTCCTAACAACAGAATCTTCACAGCTTTGTGAGTCATTGTCTCTTCAGCTGTGGTTGAAATCAGATACACAGCTGATCATCTTTTCACTGAAGCTATTGGCTTCAATTGGAGCAGAGTCAGTATATTAAATAAAAATTCATAAATACAGTGTATACACATGCATTTATATACAAATATATAGATATATATAGTACAGAATATTTTATCCAATGAATTATAATGAATTTATATTTACCATCAGGTTTAATAATGTTTCCTAGGTCATAAACTAATTTACTAACTGAACAGGATCTTGTCCTTTTTTTCTGCTTTAAAATATTTGAGATGAATAGCTCTGCCATTAACTAAATAAAGGTTCTTGCTCTGGGTTTTGATACTAATATAAAAAACACAGTGGCAGTCCAAAATTTATAGAGTTAGATTTAGATTGGGAAGAAAGTAATAGAATCATAGAAAATGAGGGATGGAAGGAACCTCAGGAGATCATCTAGTCCAACCCCCTGCTCAAAAAAGGACTATCCCCAACCAAATCATTCTAGCCAGGGCTTTGTTGAGCCCGGCATTAAATCTTCCACCATCTCTCTAGGTAACCTCTTCCAGTGCTTCAACACCCTCCTAGGCTAGGGACAGACATTCAAAAAGCCTAAGCCTGAACTGATTCAACCTTTGCAGGTTAGTCTAACCTGGCTAGGCTGAACTGGTTTCCAACAATACGGACAATCCCTTTAGACTTAGGCATGTGCCTGAATTTCCTGCAGTGGCTCAGGCTAGAAGCCATGGGGCACTACAGCAGCCCTCCCTTCCCTTGCAAAGCTGAGCTGAGGGGGTGTGGCCAGGTCCTAGCAGAATGCTTTGATTAGGAAAGGGTGGAAACCCCCAGCCTGCTTGCAGTCCCAGGCTTTTCTCAGCTCGTTGCTCAAGGGGCAGGAGTGTTGCCAGCCCCCAGCCACCACTGAGGCAAAGGGTGTGTGTGCAGTTCATGCATCTGTTGAAGATAATGGAGCTTTTCAATCTCCCTCCCTGCTTCTGTATACTGTGTGCAGCAAGCTGACAGGAAATCAAGCCGGGGTGTGTGGACTAATAACAGTGTCACCCCATCTCAGTGTTTTTCGACCCTTTAAGAAAACTGAGGGACATTACCAGCTACCTGTTGATTCAGCACTGACTCAGCATGTGGTCTGCTAGCTAATACACAGATACCTTCTCCGCAAGGCAGAGGGGACAGGGGAATTCCTGCTTAGCAGGGAGTGCTGAGGGGGAAGGGAGAAGCAAACAGCTCTTAAACAACTTTTCCAAGGAAGGACATTAAGCTACTTGTTGAATAGCTCCAAAAAGCCTGTCTGCCTCTCATTTCCCACAGCATGGACTGTAGCCAGCATGTGGTCTGCTAGCAAATGATCAGGTTTCTGTGAGGGATGGGGGAATGTTTGCTTAGCACAGAGTGGGGAGGGGAGTGGGAAGCAGAAGCCAAGCAGACACCTGCAGAGAATGCAGCCAGGGAGCAGAAGGGAGAGGCCAGCCCTGCTGTGGAACAGAGAGCCCCACCTAGTCAGAGAGCATGCCGGGATGCTGGGGGTCTGGGACAGATATTGGTTATCTTAAACCAGCAACGGGTCTGGGACAGATATTGCATAAACCAGTTGGAGCCAAATCACCTAAGTCTGATAATACATTCAACCAGATTTATCTCAGACTGGTTTTACCCATTGTCAAACTGGTTTATGTGCACTGAACATCTGTTGTGTTACAGGTTCAAACCAGCTTCTGTTCACTTAAACTGGTTTATGTGTAATGTCTGTCCCTAGCCTTAATGAGAAAGTTTTCCCTAATATCTAACTTAAACCTCCCTTGCTACCACTGGAGACCATTGGTCTTTGTTCTGTCATGTCACCACTAAGAACAATCTAGCTCCATCCTTTATGGAACAACCATTCAGGTGGTTAAAGGCTGCTATGAAATCCCCCTCAGTGTTCTCTACTGCCAACTAAAACCCGGTTCCCTCAGCCTCTTCTCACAAGTCATGTGCCCCATCCCCCAAACCATTTTCATTGCTCTCCACTGGACTCTATCCAATTTGTCCATATCCTTTCTATAGTGGGGGGCCCAAAACTGGACACAGTACTCTAGCTGTGGCTTCACTAGTACAGAACAGAGTGGAATAATTACTTCCCTAAATCTTCTAGCAACATTCCTATTAATGCAACCCAGTATGCTGTTAGCCTTCTCGGCAACAAGGGCACAATGCTGACTCATATTCATCTTATTGTCCACTGTAACCCAGCACAGCTGCTGCTTATCAAGTCAGTCCCCAGGCTGTAGGAGGGCATGGGGTTTGTCTGTCCTACGTGCAGGACTTTGCACTTGTCCTTGTTGAACCTCATGAGATTTCTTTTAGCCCAATCCTCCAATTTATCTAGGTCACTCTAAATCCTAGCCCTACCCATCCAGTGCATCTACTACACTCCCCCATCTTGGTGTCATCTGCAAACCTGCTGAGAGTGCAGTCAATCCCATCTTCCAGATCATTAATGAAAGTATTGAATAAAACAGCCCCAGGACCAACCCCTGGGGCACTCCACTTGATATTAGCTACCAGCTAAATAGAGCCATTGTTTACTACCCCTTGAGCTCAACAATCTAGCCAGCTCCCTATCCACCTTATAGTCCATTCGTCCTACCTATACTTCCTCAATTTGCTTGCAAGAATGCTATGGGAGATGGCATTCTCACATCAACTTTGAGAGATGGTATCAAAAGCCTTGCTAAAGTCAAGGTATATTACGTCCGCTGCTTTTCAAGCATCTGCATCCAGTTTCCTCACTCAGATGCATCCTTCTTGCATCCTTCTTGGGCAGGGGTGGAAAACTATTTGGCCCAAGGGCTCATAGGGAGTTTCACCCCCCACCCACAGAACAACTCACCAAAACACCTTTATGGGGCTGTCTCCTCCCACAAACAGCTCACCAAAACTCCCAATGGGGCTGCAGACAGAGTGGGATAGGAAAGGCCAAGGTAACAGGGTGGGGTTGTAGGGTGATGACAACTGAGAGCTGCGGCCCAGGCCAAGCCATAATCCGCTCCCTGCATGCCCATTTCCTGTCAAGAAGGTATGTGTGGGGAATGTGTGTGGGAGGGCTCATGCATGTGCATGTGTGCATGCATGTGTGGGGTGGGGGGTGTTGCCTGGATGCTAGGTTCCTGGGAGCCATCCAGAGGTGAGGGAAGTGAGCAAGGGCAGGAGGTGCATGCAGCAGAGCTCACCTGGACAGTGTGGTTCATGGCTGCCTCCACAGCACTCCCCATGCGGTAGAGCCCTGCCTGGTCCCACCCAGGACAGCCTTCTCAGCCAATCAGTGACAAGAAATAGGGACAGCAGCCATCTTGCCATGCTGACAAGCTCCTCATTTCCCCCCTGGTTAGCTGCACAGCCAACCACTGTGGCAATGAGGACTGCTGGCTCCCCAAAAGGAACCAGGATTTTTTTGAGTAAGCATTTTTTTTTTCTTCAGGGAGCCCATGCTTTTTTCTGGATCCCACCCAAAATTATAGTTTCTGCAAAAATGTCAATACCATCATTTCAATATGTCCCTAGTCATATGGGTTTAAGGAGCTACACTTCCACTGGTCTCAAAGCTTTAATGTCACACATTTTAAAAGTAGAAACTAATCCCTGTATACTTTAAACAATCCTGTTTCCTTATCTATAGAACCCTTGTCTTTCATAGATGGATTTAGGTTCTGAAGAAGTGGTGCAGAAAATGTGACCAGTGCTGTAGGGGTGGTAGCAGACCTCTGACTCCCAGTGTCTCTGTGTCCTCCCCACCACCAATGGGGCAGGCAGATCACACTGTGGCAGCTACCAGGGACTTTCTAGAGTCCCCAAAACAAGTAAGACTCCTTCACCTTTGCCCCAGCTCTGGGAACCTCCACTTCACTCTGGGAACCTCCACTTCTCCAGCACTCAATGGCACTTCTCCTCTCTCCTCCCCCAAGCTGGTTTTATTCAGGGTGCAAACTCTGATAATTACATCTATGGGTACAGGAAGAGAGGGCCACATCTGCTGTTACCACTGTCCCTAGCTGACCTAAGGAGCCCCAGGGCTGTTCCTGCTCTGCTCCAGCTGGGGTCTGTATGAAGCAGCTGTATAGGGTGCCAGGCTCAGCCAGGAACATCAGCTGGAACAAACAGGTTCCCACTCCTACACCTAGGACACTGGGAAGGGAGCAGACAGAGGTCAGGGGAATTCACCTGCTACAGCTCTGGCCCTGACTAAGACTGGTATCCTGCACAGCCCCCAGCTGAAGAAGGTCAGGAGCAGACCTGGGGCTTCGCAGGTTGGCTGGAGACAATGGCTGGAATGGGCAGGAGAGGCCCCAGGGCTCCCTGTGCTCCCAGATCAGCCCGAGACAGTGGCAGTGGAGGGTGGGCCTCCCCATTCCTATGCCTGCTTCATGCCTACCCAATGGCTATCCACATGAGCCTGGGAGCTCCAACTGTACCTCACCCCTATCCACATCCTGGTCTGAGTTTACTTTCTGTCCAGATTATGCAGATTCTACCCAAGCATCCAGAGCTGTGAGGTACTGGAGCTGCTGACGTAGGAGCTGTTCAGTGGAAGAGGGTGCAAATGTGCTCAGTGGAAGGGGGTGAAAACCACCCTCACATGCACCCCCTGCAGTCTTTCACTAAGCATAAAGGAACTTAAGAATGCTACCTATTGACCACTTCTTGTGGCTCTCTCATCTCAGCATTAGAAAACAAAGATGTTCAGCTACTTAGTGCTGCAGCACTTAAGCCCTGTATACAGCTCAGGAATGTTTTCCTAAATAATGATAACTAAATTAGATTTCATATTCTGATCTGGTTGCTTTATGCCATACCTGCGACATGCAGGGGATGGGACGGGGTCTCAAATGAATACACCTGGAATCTGGTGATTCCTCAGCACATAGCAGCCACAATGGCCATGATGTCCCTACTCAGTAGGCAGCATGCTGCAGAATGTATTATGCTCTTGATATTAGAAGCTGATGAAAATGCCTTCAGGAGCTCTTTTCTTATCAAAGGAAGCACAGCTTTTGGAGTTCATCCACCTTGTTCTTGTTGTCAAACTGCAGCACCAATTGGTTTATTATTTGACCCTAAAATTACCAGTCATATTTGAAAACTTAGACCAAATCCTTTAAGTAAAGTAAATAACTTTATGCTTTAATAAAACATTTAGAATACTTCATCAAAGAATTGTGCAAACTCATGCAAAGTCATATACATTACTGATGATAATGAAATACAAAATACTGAGTCTAAGTCCTTGTTCATTACCTCAACGATATGCAAATACAATATGTTTACTCCTGTGACTGACAAATTACTTTGCTTCCTGAATCTGATAGGTGGAACTGAACACAAGTAAACTTTTTATGTTGAACTGCAATATATGGAAAGTAAACTTTCAGGCTCTCTCTTAGGGAAAATTTCTTGGCTTGGAATTCTAAAGGCTATAATTGAAACAGTTTCCAGTTTAGTATAACCTTTCCATTCAAGTATGTAACAGCAGAGCTATTAGTGCCACTCCGAAGTGTTGTAAGAGCTTGGGGAAACCTGCCTGGGGAGCAAATTCAGCATTTGAAAGTCTGAGAGACCTGGGAGGGATGGAGAGGGAGGAGTGGACTTAGATAACTTAAAATGGGTTGAAAAATAAAAAATCCCAAAGCCCAACAGGGTACCAAGAAATAATGATACATTTCTAGATTTAAAAAAATATGACTTATTTTGCTTTTTATTACTTACAAGTTAAACTCCCCATGCCAAAATTTCTTCCTTCACCTGTCTCCTTCTCAAGTTCTTTATGAACTCATGGTGAGGTTTCAGTTTACATTTAAATCATTCTAATGGCACTTAAAATGGGAGTGTCCATGCACTAAAGGATGTTAAACTGTGCTACGAAAGCTCTGAACAGCTTAAAAGTTACAGCCTTTACTTAAAGTGGTATTTTTGAAGCATTCTATCCAACTTGAGCTAAGGTATTTTTAAATCTGATCCACAGAGATACAGCAACAATCCTGTAGTCATCTAGTATCTCAGGATTTGTGGTTCCCAGACCTTTAACCCCAGCAAACTTTCCATGCTCCCATGCTCTACTACTCAAGGGGGCTATTGGCCCCAACTCAACACCCCCACCAGCTCCGAGTGAGTATAAGTCCAGCCCACATGGCTCCATGCTGCTAGCCACAGGTGCCAACTTTGGTTTTTTTTCAGTGAGTGCTTACAGATATAACCCCCTCCACCCCAACCCCCCCCCAAAAAACCCCAGTGCTTTACTTTAAATTTTGTGCACTCTCATACCGAGCCTTGTGCATGCCCAAAAGAGGCAGAGCATTACTTCAACAGCTCTGCAGTATCTGTAAAGATTGGTGCTTTGGTGGGGCTTTTTTTAGCACTTTCATCCAATAGCTGATTGAATCAGCTTCAGCTAAAAGCACCAAAAATACTTGCTGAAGTGCCCGATCTTTACAGATACTGCAGAGCCGGGCTGAAGAAATGCACTACTTCTTCTGGTAAAGCACAATTTTTTTAACAACTCAACAGTGACTCGTGTGCCGAGTACCCACTTTTTTTTTTTTTTTCCCAGTGGGTGCTTCACTAGAAGCACCCACAGAGTCAGCACCTACATTGCCAACATAGTTTTGGAAACTGCACCGAAGAACCATGCATTTGCCAACTGTTCCATTTCTGCAGGTGGGTTTAAAATATAGCATATCATTTAGAGAGGTGCTAGCACTGACCAATGCCAGTTTATCAAAAATGGAGGTTTATCAAAAAAACAAATCTACCTACATTTTGAGTCCCTGGATCAGATATCCTTATTAAAAAATATACTAAAATTCACCAAAATGGACACACATTTTTCTGGGAGCCCAACTCCCATACTTCCAGGCTGTTTGACAGACTCATTCAACAAGAGCGTTTCAGATGTTGGCAATTATAAACCATACACAAACTTGCTGTAGACATTGCTCCTCCTGAACAAGTTTCTGATAGTCTGATCACATGGCACTGTCAGGGAAGCATAATGGACACAATACTGCTTGCCCTCACCCCCTTGCCGCTTACCTACTGCTCCATCTCTGGCCCCTCCAACCCTGACCTAGCCAGGCCCAGAGCTGCTGCTGCTGCTTCTTCATGGCTGAGCATGGTGGGCCCAGGTTAAGGCCACCCCTCTGATTTCCCCAGAGCAGAGCAGTGGAAGATAAGTGGTGAGGCAGGAGCAGGGGGGACAACCACAGGCATGGGGGGCAAGAGCCAGGGGGGAAGGCAAGAGGGTCAGTGCAGTGGGGGGCAAGTGGCAGGGGGACAGACATAGGCATGAGGGGCAAGAGGTGGGAGGTCTGGCCCCCTGTCCCTGCTGCTGCCTGTTCTACTGAAGCTGGGCGGGGAGGGGGTGAAATTAAGACAACCTTCTACTCATTAGGTTATTTTTAGATTATATACATGGAAAATTATAACAAATGTAACATTTTTTATGGAAATAATCTAATTATTGGAGTCATCTTAAATTTGAAAGCATCTTGGATTTGGATAAATATGGTAATCCTTCATGTGCAACTGCTCACAGCATGTTCTAACTTTCACACTGCTAACACAGATTTTGTACGGTGTAAGTGTGATGTATAAATTTACCCTTAGTTTTTTTAATGTGCTAGTAACATGGGTTTAGCCATGTTGAAATTTGTTTAAACAAAAACACTTCAAGTCAAGTTTACTCATCTTTCCTTAACTCAGTTTCTAGCCTAGTGCAGAGGGGGCAAGCTGCTGTGCTGTGGATTCCCCTCTGAGTGCCCACAACATGGCATAAGTATTTGTTTTTGGTTTTCTTATTTACCATTTGTTTGAGGTTTAAAAGACAGTGTCTGAGTTAGGAAGACTATTTAGTAGCTTATTGCCAAATATAAAATAAAAGTTTTCAAATAGAAAAAGAAAAGACAAAAATACCCCTTGCAAAAAATCAATAAAGTATTTTTGTTTAGCTTTAATCTTATAAAAGCCTAAAAGACATGACACTTGATGTCAAGGAGATAAAACTAGTAGTAAGAACTGAAAACACTTCCAACAAATTTTGTTTTGGTTTCACAAATCTGTTGTTGTTTTGGATATCCTGCTCAGTTGTGCCATCAGGTGCATATGCATGGTTCTCAATGCCTTCAAGACAGGTTCTGGCCATCATATATAATACAACAAAAAAATCAACTCTAAAGAAAAATACAATTAAACATGCTGCTATGTTATATTTGTCTTGTGTTCAAAAAATCTCTCTGTTCTTTCCCTGAATGGTCACAGATATAAATATTAAATCTAACCCTGCAAGATAAAAGCCCACAGTGATGAGATTCTTCCTGACACGCACATTTTACCTCTCTCTTCTCAGCAAGAAAAAAAAAAGATAAAAGTAAGGTCCTGGGTAGACCATTTAAGTGAACTTCAAGTATTTTCACACCTGTTGCTGTTTGAGGATCCTATTTCACTTCTCAGGTTTTTTGTCTATCTAGTAGATAGCACCACCTTGGATATCAAAACTAAAAATTATTAATCATAATTTGAAAAAGTGATACTATTTTGGGAAGGCACTCTACCCTCATAGCTTAAAGTATTGTCTCTCCCTCTTTAAGAGGCAACTGTGCAGTAAGGTCTTTTTTCCAATTAGTGATGTTCAAGCTGAAGACGTTCTAATGCTATTGCTGTGAAGCATGATAGTGAAAAGCCCTAGTGCAGATTCACAAAGAGGACAACACTCAGAGCTTTCCCCACCTGAACAGTTTGTGCAATGTTTTGGCATAACTGAAAACTGTTCTCTCTGATGAATTAGGGGACTGGGAAGAGGGAGAGATATGGCTGTATGCCCCCCATTTTCATTACAACGAGGGCACTCTTCTTATCACACGGGAGTAGAGTAGCACCAGGCCATGCAGGGAAAACTCATGCTCCAAGGAGCATGATCTCTCTCCACATGTCGCTTTTCCCACTCTTATTCCAGAAAGTTACTATAACAGTTTTGTCACTGGTACTAATGGGATCCCCCTGAAGCAATGATGCAGTTTAAAATTACCCAGAAATTTACTCCAATGCAGCAGCAGGGGAGTTGCTAATAAGGGAGGGACTAACTGGGAGCCTAAAAACTCCCAAAGCATAAAGAAAACTGTAAGGGAATAGTTCAGAGAGAAGGAACCATCTGTGAATAGAACAGCTTGCTATAGTGAGGGAGCAAACTGATGTGCTGGGACTCAGTACCAAGGGGTTCCCCTCTGAGTGCCCATGACACAGAATAAGAGTTTGTTTTTGGTTTGCTTATGCAAATAAGCCATTTATTGAGACTGGGAGACAGTGAGGAAGGGGGGAGGAAGGGAGGTTTAAAAGACAGTGTCTGAGTTGGGAAAAGTAACTGAGGAACTCTTCAGGGGGCAACCTGCCTGCCAAAACCAGCAGGCTAAGAAACTCACAAGTAGACATAGATTTCATAGACATTAGGGCTGGAAGGGACCTCGGAAGATCATCCAGTCCAGCCCCCTGCCCCAGGGCAGGAAGTCAGTTGGGGTCATAGGATCCCAGCAAGATAAGCACCCAAATTTCTCTTGAAGGCGTTCAAAGTAGGTGCTTGAACCACCTCCAGTGGCAGGCTATTCCAGACCTTGGGGCTCGGACAGTGAAGAAATTCTTCCTTATGTCCAGCCTGAAATGGTCTTGCACAAGTTTATAATCATTTGACCTTGGGGCGCTCTGGTGAACAATCGTTCCCCCAGATCCTGGTGAACACCACCGATGAACTTATAGGTGGCCATCACATAACCCCTGAGCCAGCAGCTTTTCCAGGCTGAAGAGCCCCATGGCTCTCAGCCTGTCGTTGTAAGGTCTGTTTTCCTGACCTCTGATCATGCACGTGGCTCTTCTCTGGACTCTCTCAAGCTTCTCCACATCCTTTTTGAATTGTGGGGCCCAAAACTGGGTGCAGTACTCCAGTTGCGGCCTCACCAAGGCTGAGTACAAGGAGAGAATGACGTCCCGGGATTTGCTTGAAAAGCATCTATGGATGCAAGCCAGTGTTTTGCTTGCTTTACTGGCCGCAGTATCACATTGAAGGCTCATATTCATCTTGTGGTCAATCATGACCCCCAAGTTCCTTTCATCCATAGTGCTAACCAGCATAGCATAGTCAAGCCTATAAGGGATATAGTCACAAGGGAAAAAGATATAAAGCTGAATTCAGTCTCGTGGCTCCATTCATGAAGCATTTAAACAAATTATTCAGAAATGTACAGTATTTATTGGACTTTGTGAAAAAAAAAAAGGACTAAGCAGAAGGAAAAGATACCACAAGGGCTGCGTTACTCTCCAGGCTTCTTTTGAGTAGAGGGTATTTGTTAGAAATACTTTGAAAATGTGTAGTGAACATTTATCTCTTCAAATAAAAAATTACATAGCAAGACCTACATCAGGTTCAGATCTAAACTCCTTGCAGGCACTGATTAATGGCCATTTAGTTGTTAGGATCTGATTGGAAGTAAATTACTTGATGCTTTCAAAGGTCAGAAAGATTTTTATAACTTTTTAGTGCCATTTGCCTGCAGGCAAAGCATTCTAATATTCTAATATAGTAAAAGCCTAAGTCTGTCTGTCCATAACACCCCAGGCCAACTGTGCATGCACTGCCAAGAGGGCGTGTGCCAATTGACTGCAAGTGCCCAGAGTGCTACGGACAGAGGGAGCTGCCCACCCCTCTCCCCAACAACAACTGGCAGGGAGGGGGAGACGGTGAGGAAGTGGGGAGGGAGAGAGGGAGGCAGGGGAGCAGGAAGGAGAAGGGGAAGTGGAAGAGAGAATATTCAGTGGCAGCACCCCCCTGTCACTGCTGCACCCTCTGCCCCTCTGCTGCCACTGCCACCACCCAGCCCCAACAACAGCCAGCAGACACGGGGAGGTGGTGGGGAGGGAAGGAGGTGAGGGGGAGGCGAGCCAGGGAGAGGGGGGCATGTTGCTTGCCACCAGGTGCCAGTAGCTGCCACCATGTGCAAGCTCCCCTCCCCCCCAATTCCTGGGAGCCACTGGCAGCATGGGATGGAGCAGCAGGGGATGGGGGGTGGGGGTGCTGGATAGCACAAGGCTAGAGGTGGAACGGTGGCCCCGTGGGGTGCTGGATGGTGGCACTCCATCTCCACCAGCCCCTCCCACCCCCCAATCGCTCATGATGGGCAATTTACTAGTATTACAACATGCAATAAAGCCAATTAGAGCCCATTATAACTGAGCTGATCTGACTTTGCAATGCGGTGTTTAATATTGTTCGTTCTTGTTGAAGATGCGTTCAACTGAAGAAGGTCACAATCTTTATGGATATTAATGTAGAAATCAAGATGCATCCTTTGTGATTCGGGACATACTGCACCATCACACAGGGAAATGCTTTTTTTCTAGGTGTAACAGATAAAGCAGAAGCTTTATTGAATTTCCATTTTGATATTTAAACTTTGGCACTGAAGCTGCCAGCATCCAAAACAATACAATGTCTCACATTAGAACAACTACCACACGGAAGTGTTGGGTCCTCATGTTAGAAAAATTAAGAATTAGTACTGAAGGGCAATGGAAGGAGAAATGCAGAATTCTGGTTGACATACAGAACAACATCTTGTATACATTTCCACCAGACCTAGCTCTATATTCACTATGACAGGCTGGAGCAGAAGGAAAAGCGTGTTTTGGCCTACTTGACTTCTTTGGCTAGAAAAAGATTCAGTCAGGAAGGATACACATGACTTTTTTTCTACATGTATTTCCTTGCCTTTAGAACAGTGCTTATATTGCTATGCTATATTAGACCAAGCAACATACAAGACAGGAGAGTGGGCTTTCCCTACATGAAATCTTTTTCATGATATATTAATGAAAAAAGGATATGCATGAAATATTCTATGTTTTAAATCAATGTTTAAAGCAATCCTCTTTTGTGTGGGTATTAGCTTAGTGTTTCAACAAGAATAAGAAGTTGGGCAGTAATAGAATCAAATATGTCATTCTGTTTGGATTCAGGGCTGGGGGAGGACATGGGGGAGAAAAGGACCAGAGACAAAGACAATTTCCCACATGACATTTATGCTCCACTGAAATGATAAAACCGTTAAAAATGACACGAATACTAAGGGAGCGTTTCCCCCATAAATAGCCCAGATTATGAAATTTACTCCTACATTGAAAAAAAACAACAAAACAAACAAACAAAAAGGCAATAGATTTCAATTTCTTTATTTAACTTAAGCTTCCATGATTATCACTATCCCATCTTTAAACAACATCTTTGGGGAGAAAAGGGGAAGAAGAAACAAACTCACAATTTTTAAAATGGAAGTTGAAAAACAAACAGGGAAAGCCATAAGATAGGCTGACAAGTATGGCATGAAAAATTTAGTGGTACCTGGCTTTTTGTCCTGGATAAACTACTGACTTTTTATATAAACAAGAAAGTCTCATGAGACTTGACTCAACTCTTAATTAAAATCGATGAGCAAGCTCATCGGGAAAGTAGATTTTTTGTTATTTCTTTGATTTGATTCTCCAAATTTCTTTTGACATTTAAGTCAACCTCACCACAAAACTGGGTCAGTAGAAAATCTCACTAACAACTCTAGATTGCTGCTGAGCAAGATTTTCTGGGTAAAAGCATTCTGTAAAACAATTGCATTCAACCCTGGGTGCAGACAAAAGTGACAATTTTTGCCCAATCCAGCCACAGGAAGCAGTTTATAGCTGTGACCAAACACAAGTTCATGGCTGCAAACAGCTTTAAAAATGGCTGCTCAGGTGAAAATCTGACCCCTTGTTGCATGAGGTATCAGATAAATATGTTTCAAAATGTAATGCCTTTTGTAACTTGTGCCTGCGGAGCTCCCAGCCCCTCGCTGTTTTCAGAATGGAAAGGGGGAAAGGGAGTGGAGGGAGTTCAGTCTGGGGGATTTTCAGCCTCTTCTGGAGCATGGGGTGGGTGTATCAGAGCCCTGCACTCCCCCCCTCCAGGGGACTACAATACTGGCTGGGGAGCCTCAAGAACAAATTCTCTTCCCTGCCTTTCCCCTCATACCATGCTAAAAACAGTGAGCACTAGCAAAGATCCTGGCCACTGCTATGGGAACCTGGTTGCAGGTGCCCAACCCACAACTAGATTCTCTTCCTCCTGGAACCAACACTGAACTTCTGTTTGTTCTGGGGTAACACTGTAACTCAAAAAGCTTTGCAGAAGTCAGTCTCAGTTACAGCTGGGAGCTGCACATCTGACTGCACCCCTTGGCTGTGTCCAGATGAGCACAGCTGTGAAGTATGTGGAGCTGCAAACACGTCTATGGTGCCACATCCCACACATTCGGATGTTCTCCATGCTGCAAGTGAGCACTGCCTGTGAGTACGCTGCTCCCCTTTTTTTTCTAGTGTTTATTTTTTTTTACCCCTGCCAAAAAGAAAAAAAAAAGAGAAAATAAAGGGAAGCAATGCAGGCACGGGCAGTGTGTGCCTCTCAGAAGTGGAGGCAAGATGCCCAGAGCCACGCTGCAGCTGCTGGCCAGGCTCTGCATGACAGAATTGCTGCTCCTGCAGCTCCGGGAGGCTGCCAGGACCTCTGGTAAGGCTGCTAGGGTCAGCCCAGTGCTAGCTCCAGCCTCTGCTACCCTTACCTGGGATAACTTACTACACACCAAAGCATGTGTGGCACGGACATCCCCTGGGGACAAGTAGCAGCGGCACAAGATGTGCCACCACTATTTGTTCCCAGTGAATCAAATGTCCACACATGTGGATGTGGCCCTTGTGTCCTAATGAACCAGATTAACTTCTTTATTATATTTACTGGTCTCACTATGCATTGTATTCTATGTACTGAACTACAGGGACATAGGTGTAGCCTGGAGAAGTTTACAAGTATAAAACAATTACCAAGAATGAAAACTCATTTGTTTCTTCATTACACTGAAGAAGTCTGTGCCTCTTCCTATGCATGGTTCAGCCAGGCTTGTTCAAGGGTGCAACTTCTGTTGAAGTTACTATAGTGTTAGTAGATTTATTTTAAAGAACAGTTTGAGCCTTGCCATGATGACATACCCATTATGTAGAGCAGCAGTTTTCACTATTTTGCGCACACACTGCTTCTCATACCACTTGAATTAGCTTTTTGGCAGAGACATACAAGCCCATAGCAATATCTGAAGGGGGTCCCTTTTTCCCCATGTAGAGACAATGTATATCATCTTTTTAACTTATGAATTCACAGTCTTCAGAGAAGACCTCCTGAGAAGCAAACTAGAATGCAGAATTATTGATAAAGGTTGAGCAGACCAACTGCCATCTATTCACTGCCTGTGCAACATGACAGCATAGGTTGTTCTTTCCCCCACTGAACAACATGTGGCCACACACTTATCTCTTTAGCAGCAACTGAACATGTGGAAACTTATTTTAATGTGATGGTGTTTGGGAAGTAATTCAGGAAAGCAGGGGCACTTCCTGACGCATTGCAGTACTTTAAACAATATTCAGCTAGAGCAAGACTAAGCAAACAAATCCATTTTGCTAAGACAGCTAATAGGGCCTGAGGTATTTGGACTGACACTGTTGAAATAAAGATATTTAATGCATCTTCCATCAAACAAAAACATACCCTGATAATCTTCCGAGGTCCCTTCCGTCCTTACAATCTATGAAGAGATTGGCACTATTATACCTCAGGAAAAAAGAAAGTAGTTGTCCATCCAACTTCCAATTGAATTTTATACTTGTACTTAAAGGTGTACAAACATGTTTAATAATATATTTCATTTAGAAGTTCTACCAGTTCTTTTCAGTTTTTGCCCAGCTCCTGTCAACATCTACACATGCAGTACTGTGGAGTTAAAAAGTCCCAGAGCCGCTCTGGCCTGGAGGTATTTTAGGGGCTCTCTCTCTGAGGTAGTGCTATTTTTTGGATTATCCCATGCTTGGGAAGAATTCAGGTCCCAGGTGGTTAGGGCTGGCAGAATCCACAGGAAGGCTGATCATTAAAAACACTCACAAGACTCTCAAGTTAGCTAGGTGGTAGCCAGATGAGAGGGTAAGAAATTTCATTTGTCTTTTCATTCTTATCTCCCCCTTTCTGCTAACTCTTCCTCAGGCTTGGGCTCCAGCAGGTGCCATCCCTACCACCGACTGGGACATTGAGCATGTGTTTGCTCTGGCCTCACCCCAGCCTGGTAACAACAATGGTGGCAGCTAGGGCTGGGCCCTGGAGCCAGTAACAGAGCTGCCAAGCCCCCACCACCCCTGCTATATAGTCAGGATGGCACTAGCCCTAGGCAGCAGTAAGGATGGAGCCTGCTGGAGCTCATGCCAGAGCAACAGTAAGTGACAAGCATGGGGCAGGTCAGATGGGGGGCAAAGACTGTGTGTGGATGGAGACCAGAGAAAGTGGGACCCCAGGCACAGAGATGGGCCGGAATGGGGGAAGCAAGTGGTGGGAGCAGGTAGGTGACAGGAAGCATGGTATAAAGATGCAAGAGGCAGGGGTCAAGCTGCTTAACCTCCCCCAGTGTTTGCCGCCCCACTGCTTCCCTCACTGCCAGCTCCCCTACCTGCTCCCTATTATCTGTCCCCCTACTGCCCTCCCATCTTCTGCCATGTCCCAGCTTTCTGGATTGCATTAGAGGCAGGAATTAATTTAAGATAACCTTCCAATAATTTGATTCTATACATGGAAAAATAACAACACATTTATACATTTTCTATGCATAGAATTTAATTATGGGGGGTGGTCTTAAACTCAGAGTAACCTTGGATTCAGGTAAATCATTTTGTTGTTTTGCCTCCTTACTAATTACCTGTGGTAAAGAGGGATCTCAGGTTCGGTGATATTCCAGGATAATTCATTCTACAGAAAAGGGTAGATACCTAGACCAGAGTGTTCATGTGCCCAGGTACAGGGCTGAGCTGGGCCAGAGGGCCTGAGAGCCTGGAGGAGGCCTGTGTGCATGACCACGGATCTGAGAGTTCAGAGGGAAACTGTATAAGGGACTAAGGGGCCTGGGGGCTGAGTGTTCAAATAGTTTAAAATCAGAGAAAAAACATCCACAAGGCTTCGGGCATGGTGTAGGTAAGGAAAAGGAATCATGCAATTTGCCCTTAAGGCTACAGGTTCCCTACAGGAGCATAGTCAGGTCAAGAGAGCTATCAAAACTAAGGGATAGATTGAGGATAATGGATAGAGACCCAGTGGAAATTAAGTGGATTAAGGCTCACTAAGGCCTGTGGGCAACTTCCCTTTTCAACCTTTAATATTAACAATAAGGTGTGGCTGGTGAGCAACAATAGAGTCCAAGCCAGGCAGGAGCTCCAAAACCACAGAAGGCACCACAGCCACCCCTGTGGCTATGAGCCTGTTCCATACCTAATAATGATAATATTGTGTTTCACCCTGTGGCACCTTTGAAAGTGTCTCAAGAAACCCCAGGATGGCATGGCAGTCTGGGTGAGAATTTCTGGAGTAGGGACTGGAGCCCTACACCTCAAGAAAAAGGACTAGCCTAAAAATCAGAATTTTTTTTCTCTCTTTCTCCTCTGTCTATCCTTATCCCAACCTGAGAAAAATTAAATAATGTGATGCAAAAGGGCTATGCAATTCCTTCCTCAGCACTGGAAGAGTTCCATGAATATATCAAAGGAGTAATTAATTCTGCAGCTTCTGATTTCAGCCAGCTGTGCTGCTCTGGATAAGAGGAAAGAAAACCCCAAGCAAGAAGTAGGAACTAATAGACAAAATCTGTCCTGGCTGCCCTCAGATTATGGGGCAAATCCTGTTCCTTGGCTTAACCCCTCATCATCATCATCATCACAAACTCATCTGCAAAGAGAGAAAGATGTTTTACAGAGTTTCTTCATTGTATAAAAGCCAAAGAGATTGAAAATTACTTTTCTCCTCCTGTGAGCTTTTGGCCATGATGATGACGACCAGTATTACGCTGGCACTGCACTACAACTACCAGCAATGGGCCATAATCTACCACCCTTTCTCATGCTGAAGCCCTAGGTATTACTTACCATAAACTATGTAATCTTTGAACCAACATTTTTTAAAAAATTAAACATATTTCCTGCTTAGGGCTTATTATGCTGAGGGTCTCAGATTTTTAAACACCCATTTGCAGATGATGAGAAAAAAAATAAATACTAGGCCACACTTTATATTCAGGTTATGTTTACAACTATTTCATTAAAGGTTAATAAACAAGTATTTATTATTTTAATGAATGATTAAGCAATGGTTATAGAGTTTAATAAGTAAATATGGAGCTTTTGGCTTCCATGACCACAGCCTGCTCTTTGGCGAGAGAGGCAGTGAGCTGCTGAGAAGAGATGGCCTCCACCTCTCTCCTCCAGGGAGGAGGCTCTTCTCAGCCAGACTGGCTGACCTGCTCCACCTGGCTTTAAACTAAGCCTGCTGGGGGGGCAGGGGGACTACCACCACTGCTGGCCCGCTGAGCAACCCTTGCAAAGCCAACAGGCCAAGGCATTTAAGGGAGCCCACCCCTGCCCCAGCCCTGGCACAATCTGTGGCCAAGGCAAGAGCCCCCAAGAGGACACTTGCCTGCCTGACAAATGCCAGGGGCTTGGGAAATAAGCAAGAGGAGCTTGTCCTCCTGCTTAATGCAAATAATTATGACATCATAGGGATAACAGAGACCTGGTAGGACTCCACCCATGATTGGACCATGGGTATAGATGGCTATACCTTGTACAGGAGGGATCGTGTAGATAAAAGGGGCGGGGGTGTAGCTTTCTCTGTTAAGGAAAGCTAGACATCCCTGCTAGCTGGTGTTCGCGACCAGGGTGGATGACTGGACATCCTCTGGGTTAAAATGCATGGGGAACATGGCACAGGGGACACAACGGTGGGAACCTACTACAGACCTCCCACCCAAAGTCAAGAGCTTGACCAGGAGTTCGCCCGGGAACTGGGTGAGGCCGCATGCTCCAGGACCATGGTTGTCATGGGTGACTTCAGTTACCTGGATATCTCATAGGAGGATCACTCGGCAAAATCCGAGCGGTCGCAAAGCTTCCTCTCGGGCTTGGATGATCTCTACCTGACTCAAAAAGTCTATGGGCCAATGAGAGATAAAGCGCTGCTTGACCTGGTACTGGCTATTGGGGATGACCTAATCAGCGACCTAGTGATCGATGGGAAGCTGGGTGACAGTGACCACGAGCTGATCACCTTCATCATCTGCCGTAAAGCTGGCAAGTCAGTCAGCAACACGGAAGTCCTTGACTTCAGGGAAGCCGACTTTGACAAGCTCAGGAGGCTTGTCGGTCAGGCCCTTAGGGACCATGACCCCAGGGAGAGTGGTTACTCCTCAAGGGAGCGATCCTCAGTGCATGAGCTAATTCTATTCCATCTCAGAGGAAAGGCAGTAAGAGGGCACAGGAGCCCTACTGGCTTTCCAGGGATCTACCAGACCTCCTGAGGCTAAAAAGAAAGGCCTGCCAAAGGATGGAGAATGGGATTCACCTCCAAGGAGGATTAATCTGCACTGGTCCAGTCCTGCAGGGAGCAAATCAGGAAAGCCAAGGCTGCAACTGAACTCCAACTAGCTTCGAGCATCAAGGACAATAAAAAGTCCTTTTTCAGATATGTGGGGAGCCGGAGGAAATGCAAGGGCAACATTGGACTCCTGCTGAACCAGATGGGGTAACTGACAACTGACGCCGAAGAAAAAGCCAACCTATTAAGTGGATACTTTGTGTCGGTCTTTCATCGGGCGCTCTGAGTGAGGGAGATCCCCTGCCCTCCATTAACGCTGACCTCATGAAGAAACACCTTGAGAAGCTGGATACCTTCAAGTCAACTGGCCCTGACAATCTATACCCCAAGGTACTGAAGGAGCTAGCAAGCATCATAGCCCAGCCTCTGGCATGGATCTTTGAAAACTCCTGGTGCTCTGGTGTAGTGCCCGAAGACTGGAAGAAGGCCAAATTGGTGCCGATCTTAAAGAAAGGCAGGAAAGTGGATCCGGCTAACTATAGGCCCATCAGCCTGACTTCTATCCTGGGGAAGACCTTTGAAAAGTTTATTAAAGGGGCCATCCTTAATGGTCTGGCCGACACCAACATCCTAATGGACAGCCAGCATGGGTTTGTTGTAGGTAGGTCTTGCTTGACGGATCTCATTTCTTTCTATTACCAGGTGACCTGGACAAGGGACAAGAGATTGATGTCATATAGCTTGACTTCAAAAAAGCCTTTGGTCTGGTATCCCATGATCACCTCTTGGCAAAACTGGCCAATTGCGGCCTTGGGTCCACCATAATCCACTGGCTGGGAAATTGGCTCTGTGGTTGGACCCAGAGGGTGGTAATTGATGGAAGTCAATCGTCATGGTGTCCTGTGACCAGTGGGGTCCCCCAAGGCTCTGTCCTTGGACCCATATTGCTCAACATCTTCATTAATGATGTGGACATTGGAGTCAGAAGCGGACTGGCCAAGCTCGCCGATGTCACCAAACTTTGGGGCAAAGCATTCACACCAGAAGACAGGTGGGTGATCCAGGCTGACCTGGACAGGCTCAGAAAATGGGTGGATGAGAACCTGATGGTGTTTAACACCAAAAAAATGCAAGGTTCTTCACCTTGGGAAGAAAAACCTGCAGCATCCTTATAGGCTCAACAGCGCTACGCTGGCTAGCACTACAGAGGAAAGAGACTCGGGGGACATCATTGACCACAAGATGAATATGAGCCTGCAATGCAATGCTGCAGCTACTAAAGCGAGCAAAACACTGGCTTGCATCCGTAGATGCTTCTCAAGCAAATCCCGGGATGTCATTCTCCCCTTGTACTCGGCCTTGGTGAGGCCGCAGCTGGAGTACTGCGTCCAGTTTTGGGCTCCACAATTCAAAAAGGATGTGGAGAAGCTTGAGAGAGTCCAGAGGAGAGCCACGCGCATGATCAGAGGTCAGGAAAACAGATCTTACGATGACAGGCTGAGAGCCATGGGACTCTTTAGCCTGAAAAAGCGTAGGCTCAGGGATGATCTGATGGCCACCTACAAGTTTATCAGGGGTGACCACCAGGCTCTGGGGGAATGTTTGTTCACCAGAGCGCCCCAAGGGATGACAAGGTCGAACAGTCAAAAACCCCCAAAACAAATTGAACACCTTCAAGAGTAAATTGGATGCTTATCTTGCTGAGATCCTATGACCCCAGCTGACTTCCTGCCCTTTGGGCAGGGTGCTGGACTCAATCTTCTGAGGTCCCTTCCAGCCCTAATGTCTATGAAATCTATGAAATACTAGCTTGCCTATATAGCTCCTCCTACCAAGACACTGAGACCCATAGTACTTATGTTTATAAGATGCATAAATAGTTTTGGGGTTTTTTTCCACAGCAAGCAAGGTGAATCCTCTGTCAACATTACAGAGGAAACACCTTGCTGTCCACTACAGGAAAGAAAACTGCAAGAACCCTCCTGAACTGTCTCTTTCCACTTGCTGAAGAGCTCCTCCTGAAATCTCAGTCGTTGAGCTACTGTACACTGATAATGCTGTAACATGTGTTCACTCAGAAATAGATTTTCAGGCAACCATCAACGTCTTTACCAAGGCATACAAGAAAATGGGACTGAAACTGAATGTTCAGAAGACTACAGTGCTCCATCAACAAGCGCTTAATGAACAGTCCCCAGATATGATAATTTAGATTTACAGTGAAACTTTGGAGAACACTGAGCATTTCCTGTACCTCAGAAGCCATCTCTTGTAGATGGCTGATATCAGTGAAGAAATCCAACAACACCTTAGAAGTGCAAATGCAACCTTCAGACACCTGAGAAAATGGGTGTTAAAAGATCAAGATATCAGATACAAAACCAAGCTCATGTTTTATCAAGCAGTCATGATCCCCACCTTACTATATGGAGCTGAGACGTTGACAACATACAGAAGTCACCTCAAGTCACTCAAGAAGTACCATCAAGCTGCCTGCAGAAGATCCTTTGAATCCAGTGGGAAGATAGATGCATCAACATTAGCATCCTCTCACAAGCAAACACCACAAACATTGAGGCAATGATCATTTGACATGAATTTTGCTGGGCCATCCACATCATGCAGATGCCCAACTCTAGACTCCCAAAGCATGTTTTATTCTCCCAGCTCAGTCAAGGTGCAAGAGGAGGGCAGAGAAAGTACTTTAAGGATGTCCTTAAGGCCAACTTGAAAAAAATATCACATCAACATCAACTTGTGGGAGACTATTGCCCAGAACTGCCCCAAATGAAGGAAGAGTCTGCTGCAAGGATCTCACTACTTTGAAACCTTACAATAAAAACAGGAGACTGAAAAGCAGGAGCAGCAGAAACAGCATGTTACAGATCAAACCAAGCATCCAAAGCCACCCGCCCTGTATGGAAACATGTGCCTGAGTTGCAACAGAGTCTATTGTTTCTGGATCAGCCTCATCAGCCATATTCAGACCCACAGATAAAGCAATCAAGAAAGACAATCATCCTCGAATGCAAGGGATTGCTGATGGAGAAATAGCTATAAATCACTTACTTGCTCTTTATAAATGACACCTTAATATAAAATGTGATAAGTGATTATATTTTCTGCTGTCAAGATACTGATCTGTCTAATATACATCAGTAATTGTAGTTTGTGCTACAAGTGTCATCTGATGATAAAAGTGGGGTTGATTATATATAAACCCATATAGACATGCCTCTGAATTGATAAATCAAGAAAAGTAACAACATTTCACATTGGACAGCAGTCCTTGTTATTGAGTTCAATTAAATGTTTGCCACAAGGTTTGCACTATTGAGCCTATAAGATGTCAGTTTTGACTGGCAGAATACAGTGAGGGCCAGATTCTCAGCTCACCTGAAGCCTAGGAATCTATACTATACCTGTTATCATAACTGCATATTAACTGAAATATTTGATTTATTTTTAATTAAGCCCTCTTAAAGTCAATGGATGCCTACAAAAAGATCAAACCTTTACTGAAAAATTAAAGCTAGTACCTGTACACTATATAATATTATTTAGCAATACTGCATTATAGCTTTTACAATATTACATGCTTTAGTTAACAGGATTCATTTTTCCTCTCACTTCCATTGGGGTAAAGCAGCCTTATTCTACTAAAAATCATTAAAATTGTATCCAGTGGGAGATCACACTCACTGGCTTTCACATAGAAGCAGGGTTATTTTCCAATAATTTGGAGATTCAAGAAGAAATTTATTCAGCAGAATTGAAACTATTGTTTGAAAGAGTTGCATCTATTTTCTAAAGCAACGTAACAAAAAATTAAATATTTCCTAAGAAAATTCTGGTACATTGTGAAAGCTTAATTTCAGCAGCCAAAGGTACATGAAAACACTTCCAATATTATCATTACTCATCCTGATTTATGTCTGGAAAAGAAATCGAATGATGAATATCATGATTATTCCTATTTCTGTTTCCTCTCCTTGTTTCCCCTCAAAAACTGACAATGGCATTGAAGTCAAATTAAACATCTGTTTGTAAAACAAACCAGAGTGCTGATGACAGCTGTGGTGGAATGGTAAATGCTCCACAGCTGTCAGGCTTCTAAATTAACAATGATTTTCATTTACCAACAGCAAACAAGGAAATGGTGGCATCTCACCTCCTTTGCTTTTTCACTGCTTGCTGTATAGAAAAATGAAGAATTTATTAACGACTTGGATGAAAAGGGGGTGGGGATCCTAACAATTTAATCCTATTTCTATTGAAGTCTGAGTAAAGCTCCTTTTACTGGAAGCAAGACTCAGTCTAAATCTCATTTCAGAGCTAGTTTTCATGTATCATTTGAGGAGTTTTCCACCTCCCTTGTAAACATCATCATCTTTCCATATTGTTTTCCTCCTGGCTAACTAAACGTATAAAGAGTTATTTGAAATGTTACCTTTTTAATAAAAAGAATCTGTCAACCCATAAAAAATGACCAGCCACAGAATAAAGGAAACATGGACTAAAGGAGGCTTTCCAGACAGCATATGATTTTTAACAACTGTAAACTTTGAACAATGGTTTTTCATTCTTACCTGCAGTTCCTCAAAGTTTATTCAAAACAGGCTCATGTATTATTTACACCAGACTAACTCTACATGAACTTTCAATCCTCAAGTTAAAAAATTTGAATCTGGAAAAGACCTATTTTGAGACATGGATTAGAATCAACTGTGAGCCCACAGAGAAGCTTAAAGTTTTTTCATATTCACTTGATTTTATTGCAAGTGGGAGTAGAACAACTGTCCATACTGGACAAAGCAGAGACTTTCCAAGTGAATGTAAATTGAACTTGGAAAATACCAGCAAACAGTAGTTTCAAACTGTGAATGTTTATTCAACAGAAGCAAAAAAAAAAAAAAAAGGTTATATCTTTATTTGATTTAAAAAAAAAAAATCACAAGGCCATAAACTAATTTTACATACACTACTACTAGCTGGCAAACATGGGGCCAACGAACTCATGAATCATTTCAATTGCACTTGAGTTTTTCACTTCAGGTATGCATTTAATTATAATGACTTCTCTAGCAAGCCAGCAGACGTGAAGGAGAACTAATATCAGTTCTTGTAATACAAGTAAAACAATTTACCGTATTTACTTGAATATAAGATGAGTCGTTGCCCCCCCATCAGCATGGGGGGGAAAACCCCTTGTCTTAAAACTACATACAAGGCAATTGCACTAAATACACTGCCTATCATTAAACTGCTGCCAAAAGCAGCGTTTTCTCAAAAATAGAAACCAACTATGAAGCTGACTGACTACAACCAACACTGATCATGACTATAAAAACCATAGCCCACATTGGGCAAACATGCTGATGGGAACCTACCACAAGAATAGGTTAATGTAGCCCATCTGAATAAGACACATGAAAGCCCCCACTAAGTATAGGCCCCTTCACTGCTAACTCTTCAAGTCATGTTGAGCCACAAAACTGTGTACATTTTGACTCCCTCTTCTCTCCCATAGCTAAGCTGTGCCTTTCTTTTCCATTTCCAATTATTCCTGTTTCTTCACCAGCCTTAAATGTCCATCAAACATCAGCAAAGAGGGCCAAAACTATTCACCAAGAACTCCACTGAGTTGCCCCCTCTCTCAGCCTGGAACATATGGTTAGTGTGGCCTTGCCTTCCATGAGGTAAAGCCAGACCAGGTTGCCCTGCATCTCATCTGCATATACATTTTTGGATCATCCCAGGACTTGTGACAAGAATACCTAGTTCCAGTCATGAGTGGAGGCTAATTAGCACATGGATTTTTTGTTGTGGGTATCTGGAGTAAATACACATACTGAGTAGTGCTGAGCTATGGGGGCACCATGGCTTGAAATGCTGTCGACTCTGGGGCTGCATCCAGACATGCAGGCACGTGTGGTTTGTGGCACTCCAAATCTCTTTGCAGCGCCACGAACCTCATGAGCTGCACATTAATCAGTGCTTGACCCTGCTAATTTGCTGTGCCAGGGCAAACTTTGTTACCAGGATTTCCCAGTAGCAAAAAAAAAAAAAAAAAACCATGCCAAAGTGACAAGTGCCAGGACAAATGTGGAGATGGGGGAGAAGGCAGTCCAGGGCTCTTCTGTCTCTATGCACTGTGGAGCCCCTGTGCTAAGCCCCGCCAGCTGCCCTGGATTGCCTGCTCCCCTATCTCAGTGTGCTGCTCCCTGGCAGGCCATGCCACAGGGTGCCTCAGAGCAGGGGATGGCTAGCCCCTGCAGAGTCACCCTGTGCCCTAGCCAGCCCCATCCCACACTTCCCTCTACCCCCACCCCCGCCAAACATGGAGCAGAGTGACAATGTGTCCCACTGAAAAGCACACAGGAAGAAGCATGCACTGGGGCACAAAGTAATGGCACATGTTTGTACCGCTACTATTTCTGCTGCTGTAAAGGCACACACCTGTTCTTATGGACCCAGCCCAGTGGGGCCCATCCCAATGACCTAAGTGGTAAATCATGAGCCTTTGGCTTTGGACTAATATCATGCATAGTTTCAAAAGTACTGCTCAAAAGTGTGTTTATGGAGTACATATGCTAAAAAAAACAAAAAACAAAAAACCTACAACTGTTACAAAAAAGGTAACGTGCATCAATGTTGTATAAACTAAGTGCATGGGTACTATATGAAAATTGCTATAGCCATGTTTCATTTCAAGGTTATTGTTTTAAAATTTGTTCCTTACTTCTATGCACTCAGGGGAAGCAGGGTCTAATGGTGCAGCAAGGTGGAAGGAGCTATCAGGGGAAAAAGTCGGAGGGAAGCAGAAAGCAAAGGCGCTATCTGACCCCCCAGATTTATTTTCCCTGCTGTAGCAGTGGAAGGAGGACAAATCCAAAGTAAATCTCCAATAGTTAGGTACTATATCTGGAAAATAATAACAAATTTATAAATTTTCCATATATCAAATCTAAATATTGGGGAGTTATTTTATAATGAAGGTACTTCTATTTGAGTAAATATGATATTTATAATGACAAATATAAATAATCATCATCTTATATTGAGCCAATTCTTTTAATCCCAATGCACTTTGAGGGTAGACCAAAGTTTAAGCCCCAGTTCCTTATTTCAGAAAATGTAAATGTGCTAAATAAAGAACAGAGGAAGCCCAACTACAGGGTATGTGTCTGTACTTATATGGTAGCAAGTTCCCAACCCATTTCCCTGTTACTCACTTTCAAGATGCTATATTTGTATGTGTGTTTTCCAGGTGTAAAAGTAGAACTCAGTTTGAGACATCTGAAAATTTGATCCTACATACTGCATAAGTAGTTAGTGTCATTCTTTGTCCACTGACGTGGAGCTACCTCTAGAGCAGAATACAATAGTTGAGTTGTGTACAATTTTACTCACTGGGCAAACTGTTTACTACTGCTACTACTAATACTACAGGAATTGATGAGCCCTTTAATGACATTAGAGCCCTGACCCTTCTTCCTTCTAGCCAGAAAATCCCCTCTACATTCAGCTTCATTAAGCAGAATATGTCACTCTACTGAATCACTAGCATCCTGCAGATCAGAATTAGGAGTCACTGTACCACAGACATTAAATAAAACAGGGGTTCCAATTCCATCTTCAAATATGTTGCATAATCAAAACTGTTGTGGTAATTGACAATAAATTTGCATGTAAGACCACTTTATAAATTCATAATTAGCACACACCCAGGACAGTTGCTGGCAAATCAAGACAAGTGGGCACTTTGAAAGAAGGCTGTATAGTTAAATTCCTCCTAGAGCTAATTGAAAAATTTCTAACAGAATATTTTTCCCTAGGAAATTTGGATTAAAGTAAACTGAAAACATTCCAGCCTAATATGTCAATCTTGATACATACTTGGCTTTAAAATAGTTTATTTTGACCATAATAAACAAATTTGGCCTTTTCAGAGTTCTCTAAATTTTTATTTAAAAAAAAAAACTTTCCTTTTAGCAATCTTGTATTTCCTATTTTTATAAAATATTAAAATATAACCCACAGGTATAACATACATATATATAAACTTTCTGTAAAACGTTTCATCTGAATTTTGATTTTCTATATTATACACATACATATAAACATATACATACACCTATATAATGTGTATAATATAGAAAATCAATATTCAGATGAAGTTTTACAAAAAGTAAACATCGACTGAGCCAAAACAACATTTCACTAATTTTAAGTTGTGGGGAATTTTGATATTCAGCATTTCATTCTTTTCATTCCAACTCAGAATTAAAACAAATTCTTAAAGGCAAATTCCAGTTCTTGACCAGTTCTAGTTGCTCCTGTGGTCTTTACATCAATGCCAGCTTGGGGAATCAACTTGAATTTGGTCTCTGAGGACTAAACACCAGGGGTCAAATTCATTAATATGCTAAAGCTGCTTTGTGATGATCCAGTTTTTAAATGAAAATCAGATCACAACAGTGAATCAGACTAGAAATATTACAGTTAATTGTGTAAATGTGGAAAATTTGGTCTTTGTGTAATTGTGGAAAAATGATTAACTACAGTACACACAATTGAAAGTAGGAGCATACTTTATGGGCAATATGCTCTTAATGTCCTGTGCTCTGTTACGAAACAGAAGACTATATTGAGTAAGAAGGTTGAAATGTTCTGATTTTGTTTAGAATCCCAATGTGCATGGAATGTAGGGCCAGAGGGACTGTACATATTTTAATAAAAATACACACTTTTGCAATTTAATATTAGACTTGCTATAAATATAGCAGGTGGAAAAGTAGAAATACACGAGTTCTATCCTTCAGTCCTTCCTCAAGCAATTTCTCCAGAGGAGTTTTGCCTAAGAAATGAGGAACAAGGTCATAAGTAACAATTATGCAATAAATACTGAATTTTTTGTTTCAATTATTTTGCCTTCAACAACAAATACAAACCATTACTATGAAAGACAACAATTTAAAGGATTTTAACCATAAGGTTAATAAAATAAGATGTTTGCTTTACAACTCGTAAAACAGATATCACAAAGTGGAATGACTTGTCCAAGGTTACACAGCATTTCACAGCAGAGACAGAAATAAACTATAATTCTCCTGACTTTCAGGTCAGGTCCCTAGCTAGGCGGACCCTTAACTCCTTTAGAAGGTCCATTTAAGGGGGAAATGATGACTACGTTTACTTTTAATAATGAGAAGGGAAAACATTTAAAACAATAACTGGTCTATTTTAAAAGATTTATTATATTAATTAAGACTTTACAAAGGACAAATTCCTGCATAGAATATTATTACATAGTTGCATATAGGGTTATAACATGATCAGCCTACATGCATAATTTAATATTTTAGGCGTTTATGTGGCAAATTCTGTACATATTTATGGTAGTGTAAGAGTGATGTTGTAGTCATGATGACGGAGGGCAGGGGCAGATAAAATATGGCCCCCGGGCCCCATTCGGCCCATCCAGGCACTTCGATGTTGTTGGTATGCACCAACAAATTGTACCTCATCCAGGCCTTCTGCCCACAAAACGGTGGGACTGAGGTGTCTACAGATGCCCCCAACATACCCTATTATGCCTCGCTCCCACCCTCATGGGTGGAAGGGCCCAGCCCCACTCTCACTGGGTGGAAATGCTGCTGCAGGTTTCCCCAGTGTCCCACCCCCTCCTAGCAGCAAGTAGGGAAGGGGGTGGGGAGGGAGTGGGGCTGCACCTGGACAGGAGCACTGAGCATGGGGCTAGAGCTGGCAGCAGTGTGGAGCTCAACTGGACAGCATGTTGGTGCGGTGGGGGTATGGGGACCCCTTCCCACACTCTCCTCATGGCGTGTACCCCTGGTAGGCAGCAGGGGCAGCAGCAGCAGTGAGTGGGAGGAGGGGGGAACTCATGCTCAGTGCTGGTGCCTGGCTCCAGGCAGTGCTGCACCTTGAAACAAGAAGCACAGCCCCTGCTGGGCCATCTGTAATCACTGGCACTCCCTGCACTCATGCAGCACAGGAAAGAAGCCCCAGGCACTGGAGCCATCTGGGGTAGGGAAGGCAGCCAGCTCCAGCACCCAGAGATTTCCTTCCATGCTGTGTGAGTGCAAGGACCACCAGCAATACAGATGGCGTGACGGGGACTGCACTCCTCACTATAATGTGCAGTGCTGGCCAGATCCAGGCAGCAGCACCCAAAAGATCCTTGCCTGCTTCTGCACCATGGGGAGATTGTAGGGGGGTCCCCACACCCCCCTCACACCCCACATACACCACATGCCTGCACCTCAGCGTTGCCTGCATTCACTGCAGGAGAGGACAGTGTGTTCCAAAGCCACACACACTAAACAATCCCCCAACATACCCTATGCCTCCCCGCACTCACACGCCATACTCACATGCACACCCCCCACTACACATGCATGCACACCCCACTATTACACACATGCGTGCACCCCACCATACATATACAACTACACCCCACACACAATATAAATGACTAAGAATTTATTTTTGAGTTATTATGTAATTGCCTTTACATACAGTACACAAATAAATCACAACAATAATATTTTTTGTAATATAATTAAAATATGTTATAGTAGGCATTTCACTTTTAGTGTATGATTGTTTTTTTCCTGGTTCTGAGATGGCAACCCCTGCCTCCCAAAAGCAGTATTTCTGGGGGCAAGGAGAGGGACTTCCAGTGGCAAAGGTCAAGGGTTAGGGGTGGGACTTCAGGACCCAAGACAGCAACCAGGGAGCAGGGCAACTGTCAAGGAGCGGGGCAACCTATGCAGCTTTCAACAGCTCACCAAACCTTGTGAAGCAGCCCTCCACCCAAAATAATTGTTCACCTCTGATTCATGGTTTATTAGTGTGATAACATTTATGGTCCAATAAAATATATCACCCCAAGAAATCCTTGCTCCTGTATATATTAACTTGAGCCACTTACCAATGTGCATCAAGAACTGGAGACAAGGTATTATGGTAAATGTCAAATGTCCCAGCAAATTGGAGAGTAAATGATCAGTAAGGACATTCTAATCTCTTTTATATGAGCATAACTCCCATTGTTATTACCAAGAAATTCAGTGTACCTGTTTACTTACCTATTTGTATTATTAAGACTGCTATCCTTCCATGCAATGCACACAGCACTGCTGTTAATTATTATAGGGAATTAAGGGCATGGGGCATTGTTTCTTAGCTATGTTCATTATAGAAACCTTTTTAATATTGCATGTTGTACTGAGATTTTTAGTTGTTCTGTCATTTTTGGAGACTGTGGGGATTTTATTTTTTTAACATGTTCAAAATCAGGCATTTGAGCACTGTTGTGATGCAAAGACCTGGATAGACAGACAGGAAGACAGAACCGATAGCCATTTTGTCAGAACTTTAGGGAAGTGCTAAATGAAATCCAAATGTAATAAAGTTCCTGGTCATGGCCAGCACTTTTGATATTTTCATTTTACTGGAGCTTATTTATACAAGTCTCTTGTAGCTTTTCAGATGCCTTTGTGGATGGGTTTTATGGCCGCTTCATTTCCATAGTGTATGTCTGTGGGTCTTTTTCTATCAGGCGTTATCTCCCTACGTATTTTACTTAGAAATCCTAAAGACAATATTTAAAATATTTGTTTCCCATATTAGTCATACTAGATATCAAAGAGCATTTTAAAAAAAAGCACCCACAGGATCACATACCAAAAGACTCAGCTAGGGCAGCTATCAAGGTAGATACCTTTACAAAACACAGGAAAAGCACGAACCCATGTTAAGGAAAATGGAGATCAGAGGTTTGTAACCTCTTTTCCCTGTGTTCAAACAGGCCCTCTCCTGTGGACCACAAATCTCCACACCCCCATGAGAGCTGGGCTTATGCTTGCTGCAGATACCCAGCCCATAAGAGAGCAGCAGGGAGTGCTGCAGAGGAAGCTACTGTGTAGGGACAGGTAGCTTGGCGCAGCTGCATGCTGCCCTATTCTCTGTGCCACTCTAGGCTGGATTGGACAAACTGAACTGAACTGGAACAAAACCTGAGCCATTATCTGAAAGTCTCTGTTGAACCTGAACCGGAACAGAAGCGCAAAAAATTCTGGTTACCAGTTCAGAATAAGAGTTCAACCAAACAAAACAGTGGTACATTCACTGGCTCCACCAGAACTAGAATCAGAATCAAAATGAACACATAAATAAAACCAGTATCTGGGAGGATTAAGGATTTATGTATGTTGGGCTTCTATATTCTGCCTTCTTCAAGGGGTAGGCCTGGGAAGCATTAAGCAGGGATTGGACTGGAGGCTTGCTTGCTGCTTCCCTGTGACAGGGGTTTGGTCAACATACAGTTACAACATGGGAGAGATGAACATACAAAACGTATGAGGTGATACATCAATACAAGACCGGCAATATAGGACAGATCTGATGTCTATCAAATGGTCTTTACATGTAGAGTATAATGAGAACATATATGTAAATGTAAAATGAAGTAGGACTATATTTGGAGAAATAAGGATTAATCCGTGAACCCAAAATTGACGCAGGAAGATAGGAAATAACAAGATTACAGAAAGACAGGAAAAGCAGAGTACCTCCCCCATGTTGCAGTGCTCAGCCAGCCTATGCAGGTGGCGGGTGTTAATGCATCTGTAGTGGCTAGGCCTTCAGGGCCCCAGACAGAGCAGAGTGCACAATGGAGCAGCAAACTAGCCTAATCCAGGCCCTGAGAAGCATAGAGGTCAGTGAGCAGGCTCTCTGAGGTCCAGGAAGTCTGAAGGAGCCTTCAGTCCAGGCAGTGGGGAACATGGTATGTGGGAGGGAAAGGCTCATTGGAGAGGGTGTTCCACTTCTGGGTTGGCTCTGGAGGCCCCTGCTTCCCAGGGGATGAAAAATGTTTGAACACCCTTAATGTTAATACCAGGTAGATTATATATATACACAGCAGGGAAATTACCCTATAGAAGAGGGAGCTTTTAGGGTAATGCAGAGAGGGTATCACCAGTGAGTGCTGCTAGGTCACCGAGACTGAGGCTGATTAGAGAGGAATGTCAGGGAGCATGGGGATAGGTGGTAAATGTGATGGAGTAAGAGATTGGTGGGGGGAACCTGGTCCCATGATATGACTAGTAATTGTTGTTAGAGAGACTGGGCGTGGAAGTGATTTGTGTGATAAGAGCAAGAGTGAGGCCATAATGGATTGGGCTGGACTCCTGATGATGTGAAGTTACATGAGTCCTCTTGTTGCTTATTAAAGATCAGTATCACATTCCATTTCCAACATGGGTAGGGAACAAGTCAACCCTGTAAGGAGATATTTCAAATTTGATTCTACAAAAAATGAATCAATATGTCAAGCTGAAGGCTTTTCAGTAGCGATGAAGGGCAATCATGCATCCAACTTGGAAAGGCACATACAGAGGCATCACCCAAAACAATACACTCAACTTTCACTTTCAAAAAGGAAGAGAGAAGAAGAATCTGGTGCTGAATCAGAATTACAGAAGAAAGAGTCAACACACTCAGTGCAAAATACTTTATATTCACTTCTCATAGGAAAACAGTTCAAGTAAATATTGATGAACTGAAACTTGTAGATGCTTGTGTGGAACTTGTAACATGCAATGGAAGGCCATTCACCTTAATGGAAGATTCAGGATTTAAGAAGATAATTGAGCCCATAATTGAAGGTCTTGGAGGGAAAAAAGCAATCAATGCCTAAAACCTGAGACACAATGTTGCAGAAGCAGCAGCCAATATGTGCAATGTAGTCAGGGATGAAATAATAAATAGGCTCATTTACTTGAAGTTGGACTGTGCAACCAGAATTGATAGATCAATACTTGGAATAAACATCCAGTTCATTGCTGGGGGCCAAATTGTTCTGAGGACTCTTGCAAATGAGGGAGATTAAAGGGAAGCATACCTCTGAGTACCTGAAAACTTTGGTCATGGACACTATCACTAATTATGGTATTAAGCCCATGCAGCTGTAGTCTGTAACAACAGACAATGGATCAAATATGGTAAAAATGGTGCAGCTTATGATTGAAGATCAGGAAGAAGATTGTTCCAGTGCGTCCAGTTCACCTACAGAAGAAGAGCAGGATGGAATGAAGGACAAGGAAGATGGATGCATAAGAGAGAAAGACAGACTCATGGAAGAACTTGAAGATGCTGGAAATTCTTTTTCTGAAACAAGTTCACCATGTCTTATAGTTAAAGGTGCTTGCTGATCTGCACACACACTGCAACTAGCAGTTGATGATGCATTGAAAGAACAGTCAGCTGCTCAGCTCATTGCAAAAGCATGCTATGTAACCAAGAAGCTAAGAAAGCAAAAAACAACAGTTCTAAAAAAAGTTAAAATTGAAGAAACCCATCTTGGATTCCCCTACAAGATGGCACTCAACTTGTGACACATTGGAACGATCATTGGAACTGTGGGGGTTTTGTCAAGACATGGCAATATCAAACCATGACTTTCACATCAATGACAATGACTGGATATCAGTTCAGGAACTGACAGCTGCTCTGCAACCTGCCAAAGTGGCAACTAAAACACTGCAATCTGAACAGTTTACCATTGCGGATTTCCATGGGATATGGTTGAAATGTCAGCTGGAAATCTCAAAAACAGCAACACAGTTTTCTAGCGAGTTAGTAGGCAGCATAAAAAAAAAAGGGAAGAAAAATATCTTTTTTTTAAATGAAGTGATACTTGCAGCTATATACCTAGATCCTAGGTATCAAATGGTGTTGTCTGACATGGACAGAACTAAAGCCAAGTGTCATCTCATGTCAACATGTGGGTGGGACCTGTCATTCATAGCAATGGCATGAATGTAGAATCATCAGTTGACTCTAATCTGCAAACTACACATGCAGAAATGAATGATGATGACTTGGAATCATTCCTTCAGTCAAGAGAGAACTTGAACCAGCAACAGTCATGGTCTTCTGGCACCCAGTCAAATCAGACTGGCCCATTTCTGGACTCATTTGTGGATGAGCCATGATTGAATAAAGATGTAAATATTTTGAAATACTGGGAGACTCATAAAATATCTAGATGTGAGCTGTACCAATTGGCTCAGGTTGCCTTGTCAGTGCCATCAACTCAAGTAAGCACTGAACAGGCATTTTCTAGTTTAAAATTCATATTGTCACCACAAAGATCCAATATGAAGGAAGAAAACTTGGAGGATGTTCTGTTAATGGGACTGAACAAAAATTACAGAAAGCTGTAATACTGAGTTCAAAACAATGCAAGTCAAGCATGTTGGAAATATGATAAGCCTAAAATCAATCCGTTTAAGATTAATAATTCTTTGTTTCCCTAATTTTATTAAATCAGTTGAAAAATATATAACTTGAGAAGTTAACTAATCACAGTGACAGTTCTGTGATTATTTACTAAGTCCTTTTCCTTTCTTTCCTCTTTAAAATTGATTTGGTTACTTCTTCACCTGTTACACATGTTTCTGGTCATGTGTAGACAAAACAAGGGGTGTACGTGCATGACACTGTAAAGCAGGCTAAATGCTTTTGCACCATTTTAATGATGCCTGGTGTTTGTACACCTCAGCGGCATATTACGTATTAATTCCAGCCGCTGTAAGAAATTGGGAGGTGTAATGTGCCTTAAATGGCTTGGGGTACAGCAAACTAAAACTCCTCTCCTCTGAGAAGTTTTAGTTTGATGCCCCTACAGCTGCGGAGTGAAGCACCAGGCTCTGTGCAGCTCTATGGCTCTGCAGGAAGCCCTGCAGACAGTCTGGCAGCAGCCCAGGAAGGCAGGCTTTGCCCAAGGAAAGTTGCAAGACTGATCTCCCTCCCTCCCCACCCCTGGAGCCTGCCTGCCTGTCCAAGCTGTAGAAGGGCTGGTGCTTTCCTCCATGGCTGCGGTGCCCTCTGGGACCATGCAAGCTGGGTACTTGTGCGTAGGTGCTACTGAGGGATGGGGTGCCACTGCCACAGAGGAAAGCGCCAACCTCCTCCCTGCAGCCCAGGGACTACTCTGCCTGCAGGCAGCTTACCCTTCCTTCCCGATACTGGAGAGACAGGTAAGTTGCGGGTGTGCATAACATGGGGGTTTAGACTGACCCTAAATTGAAGCAGTGTTTTTACAAACCCCCCATTTTAATTTAGGGTCCTTGTTTCATCTACACATGCCCTCTGATTGTATAATTAATATTAAACAGTACATATAAAATAAGCATTTATTTGTCAAGTACTTAGAATTTATTTTTTGTTCCATGCATGCTTCATAGTACTTATTGCTGACACTTAGTTGCAACAGTTTTAGACCTATTAGCTTTCTCCATCCCAGTGTGCAAATGACCATCATTATAAATAACATACCTTATTTAAACTTTCTCATGTGAACCAAAACTGAGCCGACTGATTGTGTGCGCTGAACCAGTTACTGAACCTTTATTGGCCTGAACTGGAACCAAACTGGAAGAATTTCAGTTGCAGCTGAACCTGAACCAGAACTGAACCCCAAAATTTAATGGTTTGAGCCTCCTGCTTTACCAGGCCATTTTCATTAATGATAGGTCCATTTTACAATACAATAGAAGAAAGTGTGTAATCTAGTGATCAGAGAATCGAACAGTTTTTCCACTGACATTGTGAATGTAGGAAATTCATAAAAAAAACTTCCTGTGCCTATGTTTTTCTTTTATATCTTTTCAGGGAATTTTATTAACTTGGGCTAAGTACTCTCTGAGCATCCCAAAGTTATGCCACTTGAGGAAAAAAATAAACTCTGGGCCATGTTACCCACCTTGTGTTAGGGTAACTACGAGGGCTGTGCAAAGCTTCGGTCACCGATCCCATTCAGCAGAGATTTGGCCTGATTCAGTAGCCGAATCTCTGAATCCAAACTGAATCAGGAAACCCTTTGATCTCTCCGAATTGAATAGTAATCCTCCAAATCGATTCAGAGAGATTCGGACACAGACACGACTTTAAATGTTTTTTCTATATACCCCAAGGTACCCAGCAGCTTGTGAATGCTGAGGTGGTGGGGTGGATGGAGCATCTCACAGGAATGCAGGAAGGTCCCCAGCACACTCAGCAGCAGACCCAGAAGTGGACCAGAAGCATTTCTGGTCCACTGGGGAGCGTGCTGTGCCCCGCTCCCCCATACCTCCCTGGCTCAGCAACTGGTGCCTCCTGGGTCTGGAGGAGCACCCAAAGTCTCCCTGCAGCCAACTGCCAAGCCAGGGAGGTAGCAGGGGGCACCCCCGTGTGCTCAGCAATGGACCTAGAGGTGGAATGGAAGTGTTTCTGGTACACTTCTGGGTCTGCTGCTGAGTGTGCTAGGGATCACCCCCACCATGCTCCTGTAGGATGCTCCATCCGCCCCACCATCTCAGCATTCATGAGCCACCTGGTACCTTGAGGTATGTAGAAAAAACATTTAAAGCTGTGTCTGTTTCTGAATCATTGAATCTTTCCAAATCTTTCCGAACCGATTTGGAGGGTTCCGATTTAATTTGGCGAGATTAAAGGGTCTCCTTATTCAATCTGGATTCTGAGATTTGGCCACTGAATCAGGCCAGATCGAATCAGTGACTGAAGCTTCGCACAGTCCTAGTAGTTACCCTAACACAATTTGGGTAACACTGCCCAGAGTTTACCTTTCTACATACCTTGAGGTATGTAGAAAAAAAAACTTTTAAAGCAGTCTATGGCCGAATCGCCGATTCTCTGAATCAGCATCGAATCTTCAAATTCAGATTTAGCCAAATCAAAATTGGGACAGTGATCTGAATCAACGAATTGAATTACTGTCCCCAGTTTGGGCTGAATCCGAATCAAATATGGTCTAATTTCACACACCACTGGTAGCTACAGTCTCCTCCTATGTAAAACAAACAATTTGAAGTTCTCCAGCATGCCAGGATGCAGTGCACCCAGCTTTTCCCCCATCCCACCCAGAGCAAGGATACAGCCCAGGTGTCTTGTCTCCTAGCCACGAGCCTGCTCATCCCACTCTAATTGCAAGTCACAGCTGTGCAGGCAAGAAATAGTATTAACTCTTAACATATGACTGCTCACAGCATGGTCTAAGCTTAACACTGCTTAACATTCCACAGATTTAGCATGGTATAAGTGCAACATGTAACTTCACACTTTCAGGATCTTCCTCTCAATAAAACTGCAAGTCCTTGCTCATTTCAGTGAGAAATCAAAGTGGCCCAGACCCTTAGCCTAGAGGTGGGCTTAAAACTGAAATCTCTGCCCTACACAAGTACTATCCTGTCCTACAGCAGTAATATTTTCAGTTTTGTTTTTGCTTAATTTAGGGAACAGAAAAAATTGAAGCACAGTAGAAAGTTATAAAAGGTCTTTATTCTAAATATTTTATTTTGTCATTTCCAATAGAAATTAAAACATATACATTTTCCTCAAACCAACAACCAAAAAAAAACTAAATTCACTTTGACTTTGTTTAATATTATTTGTATACCCCTGAGATCCTGACATGCTATCTGTAGTTTGTTGGTTGGTTGTTTCATAACGTAGTTCTCCTCTATGGCTTGGGCTGTCTGGTTTGACTTCATGAATTCTGGGTGCTGAGAAAGAAATTCTTGGATACTAGAAGTACACTGATATATCAGTGCCATATCAGTTCGGCACCAATAAAAGGAAAATTAACTTGACTGGCTATCAGCTTTTTTTGGCTGGCATAGCCAATAATGTCACTGATAAACATAATTTGCTTTCTGGCAGGGACCCCTGGATACTGCCTGCATGCTCACAGCCAAAGTATGCATGTGGCCAGAAATGCAGCTGGGCAGCATACAGAGCAGCACCCTGCAGGTAAGTCTGCAGAGGGAAAGTTGTGGGGGCCTCGATCTGCCCCCCACACCATGAGGGAGGGAGCAGGGCAGGGGCTGGGTGCACTACCAAGCCAGGGTGGTGAATGGGACCCAGGGCCAGGGCAAGAAGTGGGATGGAGCTGTGGGCAGCTCAGCCAGGGGGTGGGGGGGGGTGGGGAGGGGAGCCAGTCAGTTAGGCCCAGTCAATCAAGTAATTGATAGACTGGGCCTGACTCTATAGCAGGGGTGGGCAAAATACAGCCTGCAGACCACATTTGGCCCATGAGGCCATTGTACCCAGCCCACGGGGGCCCTAAAAAATGTAGAAAATTAAATATTCATCTGACCTTGGTTCCTGTCAAAAATGATAGGAACCAAGGGCAGTAGGACCCAGGTGGGCTCCCACAACAGCAGGGCCCGGCTGGCCTCGCCAAACCCAGCTGGAAGCCACAGCCAGGGCTTCTGGCCTGGAACCACATGGCTTCTCTGCATGAGAACTACAGGTAAGGGGGGAGGGGAGGACCCCGGGGCAAAAAGTGGCCCAGGGAAAAGCTGAGCACAGGAAGGGAGAAAGCAGCCTCCCACCTGACCTGTGGCTGGCACCTCATGCTACAGCTACTCGTAGCCCACATGGGGCTGCTTGTGCCTGATTCGGACAGCCCCAAGGGCTGTGAGTGGCCGCAGTGTGGGGTGCTGGCTATGGGGTGAGGGAGGGGCCACTTTTCTCTGGGCTACTTCCCAGCAAGGAAGAAAGCAGCCCCTCCCCCGCCCTGTGCTGCAGCCCATGCTGGGCTGTCCAGAGGAGGTACAGGCAGCCCCAGGCAGGCTGCAAGCAGCTGCAGCATGGGGCACCGGCCACAGGGGTTGCTTTTGCCACCCCTCCCCCCCATGCTCAGCACCACCTTGTAACCAAGGCCCACTGCCAGCCTGAGTCCTGTGCTGGCTCTGGCCTTGCCCATCAGGGCTGCACATGGCAACAGCAGCTGCGACCCTGCCACTAACCGCATCGGGCAGCATTTGCCACTGTTGCCTGTGGGCTGCCTAGTATGGAAGCTCTGGGCAGGCAGCAGCAGGCAACACTGTCCAGTGCGGCGAGTGGGGGGGCTACAGCTGCTGCCACCAACTGGTGAGCCCGGAGCCAGCTTGGAACCCAGGCTGGCAGCAGGGTCAGGTTACAAGCTGGTGCTGATCATGGGGAAAAAGCAGCCCCTCGCTTACCATATGGCCAGCGCCCTACGCTATAGCCACTTGCAGCCTGCGTGGGGCTCCCAGTGCCTGCTCCAGACAGCCCTGTGTGGGCTGTGAACATCTGCATCAGGGATCACTGGCCATGGGGCGGGCAAGGAGTTGCTTTTCCCCATGCTCAGCACCAGCTTCTTCCCCACCAGTGAGCAGGCATTCAGGGCTGTGTGCTGCCCCTTTCCTGTACCGTGGGGCTGAAGGGCACAGGTAGTGAGTGGGCAGGAAGCCAGTGGGAGCACACGGTGCACACCCATGTGCCAGGGCCAGCACCAGCAGGGCCCAGAGCAGGGTGGCAGAAACACAGGGTCCCAGCCGGCAGGGGCTCTATGGAGCTGGGCCAACTCCCCCTTCTCCCGGCTGGTGCAGCCCAGACCCCTGCCAGCCTATGCCCTGCTTTGGGTCCCACCGGTGCTGGCCCTGGGACATTGGTCCCAAGATGGTGACCAGGGGGCGGGGCACCTGTCAAGGGGCAGGGCTACCCATGTAGCCCTTGACAGCCTGCCAAAACTGGGTAAGTGCCCCTCTGCCCAAAATAACTGCTCTATAGGGAACGGAGGTGGCTGCTGAGCAGTTGTGTCCCTCTGCAGCACACTGCCTGCCAATAATTCCCTCATTTGCAGAGGGGAGTACAAACCTGTGTACACCCAGGCTACACTTATTTGATAAGCTTTAGCTCAAATGCCCCTGCTGTCATTTTTGTGTGCCAGGATGCTGATCCCTTCCATGAGACACCTGCAGCTCTGTCTGCTCCCCACTCCTTGCTCCAGCCTTGGTGTTCCATTCACCACCCTGGCTGGGCAGTGCCCCCAACCCCTGCCCCACTCCCTCCCTCACCATGGGTGCCCACCATTTGCCACCCTCCCACATACTTTCCGCTTCACTTACCCGAAGGGAGCTGCTCTTCATGCTGCCCGGGTGTGCTCCTCTAAATTGGTTATTAAATTGGTATCAACTGTATTGGCAATGTATAGGGGGTACACATGCACCCCCTGAGATTGGCTATGCCCCCCCTGAAATTGGCCACTGCTGCCAGCAGTGTGTGCTGGTGATCGCTTCTAGCCACACACACCCCCACACATACACACTGCCAACGGCATCTGCAGGTGGTCACTGATCACCGCTCAGTGCTCACCCCCCCCCCCGCCCCCACTGCCAAGACCGCTGTGGCCACCTGCAGGCAGTCCCTGCTCAGCCATCCCTTGCTGCCAACATTACTACAGCCACCTGCAAGCAGTCCACGATCACCATCACCACGCCTCCACTGCTGACTCTACCTGCGGGCGGTCACCATGCCCCACAAGCCTTAGGAGGCAGGAGTCATTCATGATAGGTCAATATGTCTAGTGAATAATTGACTATCAGTATCGGCCAGGAAAATCTTTATTGGTGCACCCTTATTAGATACCAAAATATTTCAGTAGGCACACATGCACAGATATGATCCCAGAACAGGGAAAAGAAGAGCTTACTTGAGTTTGAGATTTTGGGTTCCTTTGAAATATGTTAAGTTGTCTAATGTATCAACTTAAAATTGGATGCAAGCCCAAAGGGGACAATTATATGCAAATCAAAAACCTGAAGTTGTAGTTTGACATCACTCAGACACAATAGAGGCTGGGAGAAAGATGTCAAAAGATGAAGCCACTGATCACTGGAGTTTGATCATTGGATCAAAAAGATCTGTTCTAAGACTGTTTTAAGATGCTTTGGAAGTCTGCACTAGGTTTGCTACCAGCATAGCCAACCTGCCAGTGACATGACTTCCCAGTGAAGATTGTTTAAAAGAATACAGGCAGTGATATTCTGAATATGTCAGAGCTCTTATTTGAAAGAACCTGTGCCACTTTCAAGTTGTTTAACCCTCTGGTGGCTACTTATAGCCAAAAGAGGAGAGTTAATAAACCATGAGGAAGATTAGTTATGCTGAAATGAACAAATTCCACGCTTTCCCTCAAAAAGAATAAAGCATTCTTTTAGACATGGTTTCAAACAGTTTTCCCAGGAACAAGCCCAGAAGCAATCTTAATATAGATATTTGATATAGGAAACAAGAAAAGTAACATACCCAGGATTTTCATCTAGTGGTTGTTTAAGTATCATATAGAGAGAAGTGAAAAACTTGTAAAAATGGCATTTATCATATGTATTACACTAATTACCAGAAATGTCAGTTATTCTCTGATCCTACTAAAGTACTACATAAGGTTTATTCTTTTAATGGTAAATTGAATATGGAATCTATCTGAACATGACCAGTGTTTATTACCTGAACTAGTATACTCATAAACCTGACCAGATGCTAAACAAGAAAAGGATAATTCGTATCCTGCTGTATTTAAGATATGCTAACAGGCTAACAAGTGTTTAATTAATTTCTCAAGTATAAATATTAAGGCTGTGTGAAGCTTCAGTCCCTGATTCAATTCGGTGAAGATTTGGCCCAATTCAGTGGCTGAATCTCCAAATCCAAATCAAATCCCCCTGCAGCCAACCACCAAACCATGGGAGCTGGGGGGGGTGGGGGGACCCAGTGCTTACTCTAGCAGACCCCCAGATGGACTGGAAGTACTTCTGGTCCACTTCCGGGTTCGCCACTGAGGACGTGAAGGCCTCCCACCACCCCCTTGTGGGATGCTCCATGAGCCCCAGCATCATAGCGATCATGAGTCATTCCTGCTACCTCAAGATATGTAGAGAAAACTTTTAAAAGCCATGTCTATGTCCAAATCACTGATTCTCTGAATCAGCATTGAATCTTCAGATCTGGTGGAATCAAATCAGGGACAGTGATCCAAATCAACAAATCAAATCATTGTCCCTGATTCGGGCTGAATCCAAATTGAATAGGTCCCCCTTAGCACACCCCTAATAAAAATATATTTATTCAATAGTTTTCCCACTATGCATTTTAACATATACTAAGCTAAAAACATTTACAGAATATTCTTGATTTTATTACAATCTTCTCTATATACTTTCAGGAAACTGGTTTACTACATGTTTTCCTTAGGTTCTGAGTATCAGGCAGCTAACTTTGCTGCCCTAAGATGTAGGGGAAATAATGCTGACCATACACAGTTGACCCACAGGAATATGATTAATCATTCAGCTCTGTAAACTTAGGGAAAAGAGTAGTTTGAGAGGCTACCCTCAAGCCTAACTAAGTGTAGCCTGCATACACTAAATCATCCTTCTTCCTTTTTAGTCAACTTTGTTACTCATATTGAAATCCATTCAGTGATGGAATTTAAGACTTTCCTTTTCCAAAACCATTAAGGGTAGTAGTATCATTATCAAAACAAAGACCCATCTTCTTAGATTAATGGAAATGTTAACAGCTCTCTCTGCATATAAAAACTATATCTTGAATGCGGATCCAGAAAGGAGGACACAAGTAATTGAAATGAAGGGCTATAGACAACTGAAAGATACTGTATTCAGTTTATAGGACATATCAAATCAGAGACAAGATTACTGATGCTGTTGGAAAATATATGACCCTCATTGGCAGTTCTGAGAAACTAAACATAATGAGACATCCTTATTTTGTCACCCTTCCAAGGAAAAGTAAACAGAAGGAGAAAAAAGGCTGACCGAGGAAAAACACTGATAGACAACATTACTAAATGGACAAGAAAGGCCAAAATAGACCTTCTTTATTTGGTCAAAGACCATCAGTGATTAAGTGAGGTCATAGGCAGCCTATTATGATGGTGCCCTATGACTTTGAAGGTGATGGGAACCTGAAAGAATGACTTGTCAATAGGGTTAATCACCAACCTTTTTTTTCTTGCAAAGACAGAATACCTCTTCAGCTTCCAAAGCATGCAGGTAATATTTGGCAATTAGAAGTTGCAACTGGGGAAAAGTCTTTAATTAACGATCAGTAGTGATGTCTAGAGGACTGCTGGCAGTCATAAAAAACCTGCAATATTAATAGATTTCATTCCACTCAGCTTCTGTTAAAAGAGTAATTGAGGCATAGTAAGCATGTGAGGGAAAAGGAAGCAAGAAAAGAGACCATAGCTTGACTTACTGAAAAATAGAAAAGTATGGACTGATTATAATGAGTCTCTTCCCTCTGGAAGCTTCTCCACTTCTGAGCTATGATAAAGAATCTATCATTATCCATTTCAATAGCTATAAAGAGAGATTGCTTTGGTTCCCATGACCAGGTTCACTTCCAGCCATGACTTCAGTCGTCTACTGTAACCTGTGTTAGGACTTGGAGAGTATAAGCCATGATCCAGCAAAGCACTCTAACTTATATCAACCTAAAACACATGCTTCTGTCTCACTGAGTTAATCTCAAGCCTAAGTCTCAGTGAAGTATTTTGCTGCTTCTGGGCTTCATTTAGTGTTGCATATTTTCACTAATAGTTATCCATTGCAATACTGTCTTGGACAGTGGTTTTCAAACTTTTTTTTTCCATGGACCACTTGAAAATTGCTGAGCATCTCACCGGACCATTAATAAACCTTTTTTTGTTCTACAAATCAAAACACACAACTCATATTTTAATATCAGTAGTCTTAACTTACAAGTACAGATTTTCTCAATTGTTCTGCAACCTTTCTGTGGGCCACCTGAGCGGAACTCGCAGACCAGTGGTGGTCCGCAGACCACAGTTTGAGAATCTCTGGTCTAGGAGGATTGAAAGAGTTCAAGGAAGCCAATCTTCAGGCTCCTGTGATGCAATAATTCAGTGGGAGTGAGGTAACTGGCTGATGTGGTCCAGATGTAAAAGTTCAACATTGCAAGTTTATTTTATTCAAATCTTATCCAATTTAAAAAGGATTGATACTTGTATTAGAAAGCAAGGTACTGCATGTGTGTGGGGAGGAAGCAAAATTAAAATACATACTAATACTACACTCAAAATGTAGTTAAAATATGCAATTACACAGCAAGCTCTCACACTTATTCCATCCCCAAAGATTTTCTTGCTGAACCTAGAATCTTGACTTTCATGCAACAGTTTTTTTTCCAGACAAACATAATATGGCCAGTGACTGGACAGGTTTGATATGACTGCTGGCCAAATGTGTGTTGGAAGACATCTATCTTTAGAGGTAATAGATTTTACTAACAAGAAAAATAAACTCAGTGCTCTAAATAGACCAAAGTTTCCTCTCCTTTAAAGTGGTGCAAATCCCAAGCTAATTTCCTGGAAGCCTCTGAATTTAGGCTTTAATAATGACACCAGCAACTTACCGTTTCTTTGGAGATAAGCAACACTTAACTGATGACTACCTTATCTTCTTGAGGCCTGTTTTTCTTCTCAATAGAATTGTTAAAGTGGAAAATTCAAAATAAGCTGAAGAATGCTAACATTTGGAAGAAATTATCAGAGTAAATTTCCTCATTTGAGTTGAGTTAACTGCACTTCACCATATGCACAAAAAGGGAAATAAGCCCACACTGTTAACAGTTGCCTTCCTCAGAGTTCAAGGCATGGAAATGTCCCTGGGATGGTTTTGGACAGAAGTCTTTGTAATAACAGATGTTTTCATGCTGTCATTTTTTCATATCATTAAAAGCTCTCATGGATGCCAGAAGTGTTGAGAAAATGGTGTCCAGCATATCTATGAGTATATGGGATGCGACAGTAAAGAGGACTAACTGTAAACCCTATAATTTAAATGTGCTCAATGCTTTACATGCAAATGGAGAAATGTTAATAGTGTTAAGGTAATGCCAAAAGCACATTAGTAATTGCTATGTGTGGTACTAACCAGCCTTGTATTGTGGTGGAAATGAATGCCATTATAATGTTAATCCCTGGCTGTAACAATTCACAATAAAAAGCAGCTGCTTCATTCTGAGATGTTTCATTCTGCCTTTGAATTATTCTCAGGACTACAGCAAGTCAGTTTCACTTTTTAATCAATGAGCAATTAGTTGGGGCAAGTATGTATTTTCTCCTGAACTTCTACCCCAAACCAGCAAACAACCAAGTATCTTATTCACATTCACCAAAACATAAACATCTAAAGTATTAAAACAAATTTCAAATACATTCCCGTCAGACAGACATGTTTTTCCAACAGAACCTACATTTTGTGAAATACTGAAAGCTTAGCAGCTTTGAAACAGTTCTGCATTTAGGTGACATAGTATAGAACCTAGGGCTGCTGATTTAGTAGGTGGTTCTCTCCCTCCCCCAATTAATATCCTACAATTCTATAAGAGGCAACCTACTGGTGGTGGCAATGGGCTATCTTTATAGCAGGTGTAAAACCAAATTCACTCGGACCACTTTGTATCCATGAAAGAGCCCACAATAGTTATTGCAAGGAGAGGGTGATAAATAATGATGATGTTCTGATGAAATTTCAACTCAGTTGCATTTGTATAGCATGGTTTGGATAGGGATGACCCTGCCTCAGTCAGGGGGTGCAACTAGATGACCTATAGAGGTTCCTTCCAGCCCTACTTCTTGATGATTTCTATGAAGTAATACTACTAATTATTAGTACTGTAGTGTAATTAGAGGCCCTTAAGGCACATTAGGGGCCATTGTGCTAAGCACTATGCTCAAGTAATGAAATGAGAATCCTAGCTTGCAATCTGAGGATAGCACATATCAGGGGATATAACAAAGGACAGAAAGAACAAGCCAAGAGAAAAAATTATTATTCATTTAATAAGTAACCACCATACATCATCTGACCATCAATTAAATGTTTTTTCCTGCTGTATGTGGAGAACATACAGCCACATATCTTATGTCATTAGAATGAAACACTACCCACTACTTACCTCAATGCCTTCAAGAAATAAATGCACAGAGAAAGGAGAACTTATTCAAATACAGTTCACATGAGAAGAAAGTGATGCTGGTGGCAAAGGGAATCACTTCCCTGCTAAACAACTCACTGACAGACTGAATCTACCCAAGATGCTGATGGGCTTCTTAAAAACCTATTTGTTCAAACCAGCCCTACTAAACACTATACGTTAAAAAGGTGTTGTTGTAAGTCTAAATCAGGAAATAAAAGTTTATTGCAAACACATTTAGCTGCTCAGCTACTGTCCTGGGTTATGCTGATCAAATTGAAAAAAAAACTCTGGCTTCACAGATGGACTTGAAGACCTTGACACAAAATTAAAACCCTGATTTTTACCTCAGCATCAACTTGGTTGCCAGCATTATGAGCACAATGTTCTCACCACAAGTTCAGAAGTCAAATAATTGATATTCTATGCAAGTCTGAGTAGGGATCACAGTCTGACTGGGGAGTCAGTTTTGAAGAGGTAAATTCTTACTAAAGCCTGGTTCCAAATGAAAAAACTAATACTGCCTCATGTGCATCAAATCAATACAAAATTTCATGTGTAAATTTAATCCACATAAAAAATACTTACTTCAAAATTACACAACCAGTACCAGCAGGAGGTGCTGTCCAGAAAACTTGAATGCGTGTTCTCCTTCTTGGAGTACTCTCAGTAACAGCAACAGGACAATTACTCATGAACTGCGTTTCTTCTTCATCTATAATCTAAAAAATATATAAGATTTCTTATATAGACAATACCTAGAGAACATTTTATTATCTCATAAATAAAAATTGTATTTAAGTGCATCTTTTTAGATTACTAGTCTTTTTTTTTTTTTTTACAAGTTGGGGTGTCACAGTCTTTTAACCTACTAAGAAAATAAAGAACTAAAAGAAAAGCTGAAGTTCTAGGTTAAGTGAAATTGCTTCTTTCTGAATATGGCTGAATATGTAAGGGTGGGTTGACTTCTTAAATTGCAGCTTCACACAAATGTTTAAAGAGGTAACAATAAAATATGAAACATCCTTCCAGTATTTATCAATGAAACATATTCTATACCATAGTTCTTTTTTTAATCAAACTTTCAAGTACATCTAATTTTTTTTTATTTTTATGTTCTACAGAACCAGTGGGTACATCCACACATGCAAGCACCATGCGGCTGCAGATCCAAGGGGGAGGATGCCATCACAGGTGGCAGCCCCCACTGCCAGATTGCAGCAGTGGGTAGAGGGTGCAGGAGCCACTCTAGATTTGGCCTGCTTCAGGGGTAGTGTCCCCACATACCAACTGGTTGGGCCTCAGCTCAACTCCTGAGGGCAAGTAACCATGAGCAGCTCACCAGGACAGTTTTTATACAGCTGGGGTAGGGCACTGACATATCAGTGCTGCTCAGTGCCCCACATCCTGGTAAGTGAAGGGGGCAGAGGCAGCTCTGATTTCTCTAAGACGAAAAAAACAAACGTAAATGCCAAAGCGTATAGATATTTAGAATGCATTTTATTATGATGATAGAGGCACTGGCAGGCTTCCAAACTGCTTTAAAATTGTAAATATATCAATAAAACATTGCCCAACTGATCCCTTTCTGTATAGCAGCATTCCATTTTAATTGTGGAAGAACACAGTTTTTGGGTATTTTAATGACAGAATTGGGGGGGGGGGGGGGGTTGGTAATTAGGGAATTTTCAATTTTTATACAGAAAACACTTGTCTCTGCTAGTGAGACAAGTGGTGGGTCCTGGGCAGAGGAGCCTGGGCAGGAGACCCAGCTGGAGCGCAGATGAGGTGGTTGACCTCCTGGTCATTTGGGGACAGGAGGATACACGTCAACAGTTCAATGCAGGCCACTGCAAAGAACACATCTTCTGGGCAAAAGCTGCCCAGACTGGCAGAGCAGGGACACCAGACGACATAACAGTAGTGCTACCTGAAAGCCAGCTCTGCAGCCACAGCCACTTCTGGCATCTGGCTCAGAAGTGCTGGCAGCTCTACTGCAGTACTTGTACCACAGCCCAGGTGGCCACGTGGTCCAGGTCTGGGTCTGGCAAGTGTGCATCCATGGGGCTGCAGGTCCAAGGGGGCAGATGCTGCCACAGGTGGCAGCAGCCCCCACTGCTAAACTGCTGCAGTGGGTACAGGGTGCAGGGGCCACTCCAGGTTAGGGCTGCTTCAGCAGTGCAGCTGGTACAAGGGTCTAGTGTCCCCAAATACCAAGCAGCTGGGCCACACAAGCGCCCCCCCCCACCTCTTCCCCCACCCAAACACCACAAATCTCACACACTGCATGCCTAGCCACCAGACTGGGCAAGACAGGACCTGCTGGTGGGAGCCATGACTGCAGGCACAACTGCCACACTGCAGTCCTGCCCCATGACTACGCCGGTAGTGGGACATGGAGCCCCAGCTGATGGAGGCTCTTGGTCCCAATAACCACCAGGCCAACTCTTGCTGTCACCTAGGATCCCAGCACCACATGCAGAAGCCACATGCCCTTGGGCCAGGCCAGGTACTGCCTCCATGTGTCCTGCACACCATCGGGCTGGCCTGGCCTAAGGGTGCGCAGCATCTGCATGCAGTGCCGGGACCCTATGTGACAGCAAAAACCAGCCTGGTTCTACCAGAGGATGTGCCAGCAGGCCAGGCCCATGTCCTGTGGCAAATGCACCTGCCAGGGGTCTCAACCAGGAACAGGGATAAGTGCTCTGACAGCTGCTGCTGGGGTGGGGGGGGAACTGTGCACCATGTAGGGGGAACCCACCCATCTCAAGCAGCCCCCTACCCCCATACAGTCCCTCCACCCACAGTCCCACCCATCCCCACACACACAGTCCCCCCCACTCCCAAGTCCCCCGACTCCCACGTCCTTAGTTACCTGGGGCAGAGCCTGGGTCAATCCATTGCTGCAGTCTCACCCCACTCCTATTTGCTCCAGTACACTGGGGCAGTAGGGGCATGAGGCAGCCATAGAGATGCTCTGGCCAGGTGCCAGAGCATCTCCTTGGAGGGACCAGCTTCCGGTTGCCTCTGGTCATGCTCCAGGAGCATACCCTGTGATGCCTGTTTCCTGCATGGTTTTTTTTTTTTCTTTTTATACTGGGATTTCCCAGTACCAAATTTAGAGCCCACACTGCAAATATGTAGTACAGGAAACATTTTTTCGTTCTTAGTGTGCCTCTTGCAGCATCTGAAAATGCTTTCAGGTGCTGCAGCAACAGGCATGTGCTCACTCGTCTGAATGTGGCTAGTAAGATTAAAATCTTATTCCCATTCATAAAACAGTTTCATAGCATATCTCCATATGTGAGGCAATTTGCATACATTCTTTCTTCATGTAGTTGCCAATCAGTTCACAAATGGAAAGAGAATAAAAAAGTTATGAAATTGTTACTCTGAATACTTGAACCAATGGATGTATTAAACTGATGAACAGTATAGACTAAATTAGAGTCTGTGGCCATATCCACACATGGTGTGGACATTTGGTTGCCTAGGGACAACTAACAGTGGTGCACCTTGTGCTGCTTGGGCTAGTTGTCCCTGGGGAATGCCCATGCCACATGCCCTCTGGCACATGGCAAGTTACCCCAGGGGTGATAGGAGAGGCTGGCACACTGGACTGGCCCCAACAGCCTTACCTGGGGTCCTGGGGCCCTTCTGGAGCTACAAAGGCAGTGATTCTGCTGCATGGAGCCTGGCCAGCAGCCGCAGCTATGACCGGCTTTTATTTCCTCCAGCATGCTGGAGCAGCTGGGACATGCAGCAGGCATAGAGAAGCTCTGGTCAGGTGTTAAAGCATCTCGTTGGAGGACCCAGGCTCCAGATGCTTTGGAGCACACTCTAAGAACATGCCCTGCGCTGTTATTTTCTGGCGCGTTTACTTTTGATACCTGGATTTCCCACTATCAAACTTAGTCAGCACTGCAAACATTTTTCATTTGTGATGCATCTCCTGCAACATCTCAGACTGCTATGAGATGCCACAGGCAAGTGCTCACTCATGTGGATGCAGACTCTGAGACTATGATTTTGGCTCAAAGATGCCTGCACAAATAGAATTCTCTTCACTATTTTTGGCTGCATCTACACGTGACGCTGACCGTGTAGATGTTACTATACGGTAATTTAATACTTTATAAACAAATGTATTTTTGGGACACTACTGCACAATAGCCTGATACTACTGTGCAGGAATGCTGTATCACATTTTTTGCCATTTGATGCTACAGGTTTTAATTTTAGACCTGTGTTTGAACAAATGCAAAAACATCAAAGAGGACAGAGGTGAAACTGGGAAAGTCTGTTTCTGTTTGGAAACAGAAAAATGCTATAATTTAATATTTTGACTTGAAAATCATAAAATGACTGACATTAACTTGAGGAAGCACTGACTGCCTCTAAACTGGAACCAGTTTCAGTTACTGAGATGTAATATTAGCCTTTTGGTAAACTTTTTTGATTTCAAGTTTATAAGACTCAAAACTTCAGTGGTTTTAGCTGTTGTTATTTTTTTACTCATTAGAAATAAGGCAATGATATTGAACAAAAAACAGAAAAGCACTGTTATGGATTAGACATTCATTTGTTTAATAGAGGTAGCTCTCTCACTGAAGCATGACTATTTCAATTACTTATGCATTAGGTTTATATATTACCTATAAATTTTGCTAGGCTAGTCAGATACATGTCTCACCAATTTGAATTAACATGAGGTATGCAAGTCTTTAAAATTAATTCACTCATATCATATACCATACAGGTTTATGGTATTTTCATCGTTAATTTATAACAACTTTATCATAACAATTTTGCTGTGTAAATGTTTTTTATTTCTCAACTGAACAGGTACAATATTTAAATGACGAAACAACATTTATTCATTTACTAGTTATTACTTAAAAACTATAAGTTTGAATAGTCTGGGTTTTTGCTGAAATTCCAGGTATTTTAAAAATTTTTATAGGAATATAAAAAAAAGGCAAGTAGAAATCCGTATGCCCTGAAACATAAAATAATAGAGGCTGCTTTACAGTTTGGCATTGAGGAGGTAAATTTAAACAAGTGTTGTTTCTTTAACTATCTATGATTGATGGTCTTTCCTTCTGTAACATCATAATATTGCTGGGTTTATAAATCACTGTGGAGTGTAGAATGTCACGTTCTAGAAGACCAGGCCTATTTAGCCAAGCAGGCAATGCATTACCTCAGCTCCTTAGAACCATAACTCGAGACAAAACCCTTAGGCAAAACTAAACCAACCCTCTGTTTTCCTACTTTTATTTCCTTTGCTTCTTCAATGCCCTGGGAAATGAAAACCACCCTATATATAATAGTGAAACAAGCTGAAAAATAAGAAAAGCTTAAATGTTTACCAAGAAAAGCTGGTGTTAGGTAACCACGGAGAAAAGCATGACACTATTAGCTGATATTGTATACAGTATTATCCTTAGCATTATGAAAAGCATAACAATTCTGGTTCTAACCTAGCCCCAGTTATATACCACCACACATTCTTCATTCAATCAAAACTCCCACTGAAATAAACTACTTGAGGATTCAAAAGCAAGTCAGGGTATCATAACCTGGCCCTGAGTTATACAACACACATTTCTGAGAGGTAGGCCAATAAATATTATCATCTTGAATTTGCAGATAGGAAAAGTAAGACAAACAACTGCACAGTTATTACTGCATAGTCATTTAGCATTTGTATAAACAAACTAAACAGCTTCGGGTGACACTGACTGTTCCGTAGCTTGTTACTACTGTGCAACAGCGTCACATCTCGCTTCCTGCCACACAGTGCTACTGCGCAGTAGTAACAAGCTACTGTGTGTCGGGGAACAGGGCCCTGAGGTCACGGTGGGCCGAGGGTTTCAGTACGGAACAGGCGGGATTAGCGGCGAGGAGTCTGAGTGGTACGGGACTCGTGCGGTTTCAAAAGATGGATTTTTATTTACTCACGCTTCTGCAGCGTAGGCAGAGAAGCTTGCTTCAGTTACAGTTAGATAACGAATGACAAAGGGGTCTGTTGGTCCACGGGGTTCTCGAGCTGAGCCCTTGCTTTCTAGCCAAAGCTAGGTGTGGCTGCCCAACTCGATAGTCCCAGGGCTGGTCAACAGCTTATGAACGGGAGAACGAACAATGAAACTGTAATGAAAGTCTAACGTGGACAAAACGAGTGGTCGATGAAATGCCGAGGTCGATGTGGAGCGATGCCAGGGTCGGTGCCAGAGCGAGGTAACGATGTCACGGTCGGTGGTGGTTGTAGGGTCGGGTCAATGGGGCTCGTGGTCGGTGGTCAATGAGAGAAATCGGTTTGGTAGCCAGAAGATCAATACAGAATAATCAAATAGAAGACAAATAGGAATCGATTGCAAAACCGCAGTTGTGAGGAGACCAGTGGGCTGACAGCCCTCCTGAGAAGAAGTCCCTGTCAGGTCAGCCTCTGCTCTCTGGACAGATCTCTCCCTGCGAGACAGTCTCTGCCAAGGCAGTATCTCTTCGCAGGTTGAGCGTGGTCTCCCCCCTGTCTCTCTGGTCTCTCCCCCTCCCCCGGGTGAGGGACTCACAAGTCTTTTTAGGCAACCAGGTAGCCAATCAGGCTACTTTGTTCTTAGAAATTTCTAGTCTAATTACATCATAAGAGTTTGACTGACAAGCCAGATAGTTGGCAGATTTGAGCATGTGCGTTGTCAGAAACTAGGTCAGATTTGATTTACATGCCCTGAGGTCACACCAGGGGCACATGCTGGGCACGCTGTGGAATTTTCCACAGGCCTTGTCTGCTTGTCTGCGCATGATCAAACTTAACTCTTGTGTTACCAGCATGCACCTAAAATTTGGTCTGGACACTGCGTAGTCAGCATCTTGTGTACATGAACCCACAGAGTGAAAGAATTGTAATATGGACCCATGTGTCTTGATCACTCAATAACTTGTAAAATCCCATTGCTGGTTATTTGGGGAACACCTACATGTTTTCATTAAAAATAAAATTAAGAGAAGACAAGAAATGTCCTTCTCCTTTCCTCTCAAAATCCATTTTTATCTACTTGAACCAAAATATAATTCTTTTTTTAAATGAAGGAAACTGTAGGTAAGGTCTTTTCACCTTCCTTCCATCCCTACAACCACTAAACTCTCTTACCATTTCCCTCTTTTCCTCTCCCACTGATTGAGTATTGAGTTCATGAAAGCTTGTGCTCTATTATTTAGTCTATAAAGTGTGTCTCTACTAGGGCTGTGCAAAGCTTCGGCAGCCAATTTGATTCAGAGGAGATTCAGCCTGATTTGGCAGCCGAATCTCTGAATCTGAATTGAAATCATGAGACCCATTAATCTCTCCAAATTGAATCAGAAGCCTCCAAATGGATTCAGAGAGATTCGAAGATTTGGCCATAGACTGTACAAGCAGGCACTAGGTAGTACCAGCAGGAGCAGGTGGGGGAGCAGCCAGGTGAGCCCTGGCTTGAGCCAGCAGCCCCAGGAGAAGATGCGGCTCATCCGGCTGCTTCTCCAGCTGCCCCCCCACCAGGGTGAGGCAGGAAGTGCTGGCAGGCCCAGGAGAAGCTGCGGGTGCTGGAGGAAATGACTGGGGAGCTGGAGGATCAAACCAGGAACTGGGGAAAAATCAAACTGGGAACTGGCGGGAAGCCCCTGTTCATTCCCCCAGGCTCCAATCATTCCCCCTCAGCTTCTCCTGGGGCTGCCAGCACTGCCTGCCTCACCCCAGCAGGGGGGCAGGCAGGGGAGCAGCCAGACAAGCTGCAGCTTCTCCCAGGGCTGCCAGCTCAAGCTGGGGCTCATTCAGCTGCTTCCGCCAGCACTGCCTGACTGCATAGTCTATGGTCAAATAAGATTTGGCACTGAATACATTCAGATTTGGATTCAACCGAATTGAATTGAGACAGTGATTTGAATCACCAAATTGAATCACTGTTCCATCAAATCCAAAGAGAATACTTTCTGCTTCACACAGGCCTAGTATCCACCTGGTCTTCTGCCTGACTGGAGATTAACTTGGCTAACTAGATCCCTCAGCCACCATTCTCCCAACAAAGGAAATAAAAGAGAAAAAAAAAAGGATGATAAATCAGAAATAGGGACACAACGAGAGTTTGAAGAGTGATAAGTAGGTATGAGAAAAAGGTATTTTTTAGAAGCAGCGAAGAAGCACAAGGAATGAGCTAACCCTCAGAAGGATTTTAAGAACCAAAAAAAAAGATTCAAAGAGCCTTTGGGGGGATGACAGATCAAGGCCCCCAGGGGTGATGGAGGGAGTGGGGCTATGGCTGGGGCCTCAATCTTCCCTGCCCCCTTCCCAGCCCTTTCCCCTCCTCCCTACCCACCCCAGGGACAGGGGGTAGATCTTGACTTCCTTTTAAATTCCAAAAGGTGATCTCCAACTTAAAAGGGCTGGAGACAACTGCATTAAGGAAAGAACCTCCTTACCTAGGTTTCAAGTCAAGTTTTAAAGGAGATCTTATCTTACTTAATCTTAGCTGTTATCTGGCTAGGCAGCAGCTCTGCAGAGAAGGACCTGGGGGTTACAGTGGACAATAAGCTGAATATGAGCCAACAGTGTGCCCTTGTTGCAAAAAAGGCTAGCGGCATTTCGGGCTGCATTGGTAGGAGCGCTGCCAGCAGATCAAGGGAAGTGATTATTCCCCTCTATTCAGCGCTGGAGAATCCATATCTGGAGCACTGTGTTCAGTTTTGCCCCTCCCCCCCCACTACAGAAAGGATGTGGCCAAATTGGAGGGAGGAAGTCCAGAGGGCAGCAACAAAAATGGTAAGGGGGCTGGGGCACGTGACTTAGGAGAAGAGGCTGAGGAAACTAGGCTTATTTAGACTAGAAAAGAGAACACTGACAGGGGATTTAATAGAAGCCTTCAACTACCTGAAGAGGGGTTTGAAAGAGGTTGGAGCTAGAGTGTTCTCAGTGGTGGCAGATGCCAGAACAAAGAGCAATGGTCTTAAGTTGCAGCAAGGGAAGTTTAGGTTAGATATTAGGAAGAACTTTCTCACAAGAAGGATAGCAAAACACTGGAACAGGTTACCCAGAGAGGTTGTGGAATCTCCATCCTTGGAGGTCTTTAAGATCTGGCCAGACACAGCCTTGGCTGGAATGATCTAGTTGGGGATGGTCCTGCTTTGAGGAGGGGGTTGGATAAAATAACTTCCTGAGGTCGCTTCCAACCCTAATTTTCTATGATTCTTATCTTAGGCTCATCTGCAGATGGACTATTCAGCAAGAACCATATTTTAAGGCTGAATAGCAAAGATTCTGAGATAAACCCAGATTTGTATACTCTGACTTAGCTAAAATATTAAAAAGCTGATGAAATAATGTTAGACAAGATAAGAAACAGTTCCCAATAGGTGCCACTATAATTAATATTCATATGCCTATGAACTTTAAGCAACCTTAGCAAGACCTCCAACCTAGTTTTTTTTTTCCCCATTCCGTCTTTCTTGAATTTTCTAAAATGGCTCACACCTTGTGATGCCAAAGCTTAAACATTTACTTGGACCCTTCTTCTCTTGCCTCAACTTTGGTCAAGCACACGCAAGGAAATTCTATACCATATCATCATTAAGTAACTTAATGCCTACTAAAAGTCTACAGGGAGGTGTTTTGTTGCATGATGTCCGAGGATGAAGGAAGAAAAAAAAATCAGGACATTTGAAGGGAAAGTAAGGAAGGGAGACAGAGGACGCATATACACATCACCCTATGGTGACACAGCAATGCACTACATTAGCACAAGGTGCACTACGGCCACATAGCAATCGCATGGGTCTACAGGCAATTGCCAGGTATGTCACTGTAGCAGCACGCTCCCCAGATACAGTGCACTGCTACAGCGACATAGCAGGAAAATCTAAGTGTGCACTATGCTTTAGTACTTCCAAAAGGATTCGGATTCCAAAAGGAAGTACTAAAGCACAGCGCTATTGCAACATTGCCATATGGTGACGTGGAGAAGGGATGTGTCTAAGAGTAGGTCTTCATAGACAGTTATCCTGGACTCTTACTTGGGTTCTAGTCTAACCTCTTAAAATAGACACATATAAAAATCTCTAAATCTAGTTTGGGATTGCTTTAAGATCTGGCTAGCTACCTCTAGCTGGGAATATAGGTTAACATGTGGACTCCAGTTTATAGTGGACTGGAACCCACCAACTTTATAGTGAGGACAGAGGCTAAGACACTAACACCATTAATCCTCTGGTGTCCTTCTCCTGTTTACCATGGGAGAACAGACAAGTGTGTTCACAAACAACTGGAAAGAAAACCTAGATCACCTCCAACGTATATGGATTAGGCTAGAAAAAGTGACTCAGTAACACAGGGGCTTTGTTGTAGATATGCTGACACCTCACCTCAATCACCCCAATTAAATATGCAGTGAAGACAAATCTTAAAAGAGTCTGAGACACTGTCTGGCAAAAGGTAGAAGGGGGATACTTGGGGCGGGAAAGAGGGAGACAGCTCTGTGAGGGAAATTTTTGACACGGAATATGGACAAATAAGGAGGACTATGGAAGGAATGAAATAGCAATCTCTCCTCCTTGCTGCAAGTCAAGAAGAGGCATCTCCCAACACTTCCTGAGAACCCTAAAACATATTTTTGATAAGTATCTTAACTAATGCAAGCTTATTAACCAGGGTTCTAAAATTTAAAGTTTTTTTTATATTATCCAAAAACATGTCACTACATGTTCTTCAGTTGTCACTGGTTTCTATTTTGCTTTCACTCATTTTGCAGCACTTAATAGCAAAACTTCTTTTGATTTATGGTAGAACCAAGCAAAACTACATGAGAAGTCTTAGTTTTTCTCAACTTTCAGTAATACTAGCAAAAATGACAAGATATGCAACTGTCATCAGTCAGCTGTCATGTTTTCTGCTAAGATAATACATCTTAACTGGAGAACATGGACGAGGAAACTGCATTATCTTTCACAAAAGAACAATGGAACAAAGATCAATGCTGGAAACTTTCTACATCTTTAAAGCTATGTCTTTGAACCAAGATTAATTAATTAAGTAGATTTTCAATTTATTCTTCAGAAATACAGACATATATAAGAATTGTGTTAAAATGCAAAGCTGCTTCTCAGACTGTTCTTAAAAAGGATGGAGTTTCTGAAAAACTGTAAACACTGTAGATAACAGTAGTTCCATCTTCTCTAAGCTTGCTGCAAATCACCATTTCAGATTCAGATAGTTACTGCAACATGGTGATTTTGTATGGTTTAAAGAAAATAAAAACTTTAAAGAATAGCCTCAACCCAAAATGTGTGCGATGAAATAATTACAGGGAAGTGTAAATACTTTAAGACCCACAGGATGAGAGTTAGTCAGAAATTACAGGTGAGCCCTTTTCCTGTATTACTGATCCCAAATGCAGGTTAGTTTATGTGCAAAAGGTATATTTACTAGGTTCTGTTCCTTGGCAGCCTACATGAAACAAACTGATGTTCTCTGTTTAGTTTCTACAAGCATTCACACTCCAGAATGCCAGAACTACTACACGGTGCAGACATACATAACAAATGAACTGTTCCAAAATGTCACTGATTAGAAACCAATTCATAATTATTACAGGACTGGTAGACAGATGACATGGACACACAATACTTAGACTGGTTGAAATGTGCTTCAGACCTGAAAATGGACAAAACTTGCCAACCAATTAAACAAATTTAAAGCCACCTTTAATGTACCTGGGCAGAAAGAAATCAAGTACTCTTTTGACCTAGTTCATTGTGAATTGATTTACCACCATGTGGGGCCAGCAAGCATTCCATGACACTAGTCTGGGCAATCCTCCAGTCATTCCACACTGCATCACCCCTCTCCCCCACCACTGCTGCAGCTGGGCACTCTAGGCACAGACAGAAGTGACTTTGAGTGATTTAACCCCTGAAAGTGCTCTACAACCATGTCATAATATATATGCATAGCTGCAGAGTGCATTGAAAATGGGCAATCATGCAAAAAATGAATCCTGGTTAAATCAGGTATTACATTAAGGCACTCAGAAGCAGAGTGCTTTAGGGAACTTTTGTTACCTCCAGGGTTCATTTTTTGTGTGGGGGTAGAGCTGGGTTGGTGCCCAGTCCTGCCCCCTAGGCTGGCAGCGGGAAGGAGGGGAAGCTCCAGGCTGCTGAATGGCCACACCTGAGGGAAGGGGCAGGGCTGGGGACATTCCTCTCTCCCCTCAGCTCCAGCCATTCAGCAGCTGGGAGCTGCCTTCCTGCACCCCTCTCCCTGCCTCACTGACAGGCCCAGAGCTGGGGGGCAGCGGGGCTGGAGAAAGAGGCAGTTTGGCAATCTCCTAGGAGGCTGCTGAAGCATCCCCGCCTACTAGCCTGGGCCACTGCAGCCTGACTCCAGCCCCCCTCCCCCACAACCCAACAGATAAATGTCCATGTAAAGTGCTTTGAGTTAGAGTGGTACCTCAGCATCTGTCTGCAGTCTCTGATACATAGCCAGAACTCAACCACCACTGTACAGGCAGGATAGAATGGGGAGGAAAGGTGAGGGTGTTGTGCACTATGTCAAAGAGCAATACAAACAGCACGAGGTCAGAGGAGTGGCAGACTGAAGTGCTCTGGATTAGAACACAAGCGGGTCAGGGGGAAAGGGACTTAACAGTGGGTATCTACTGCAGACCACCCAATCAGGGGGAAGAGCTAGACTGGGAATTCTCAGGTCAGCTCACAGAGGCAGTTAAGTCAAGTCAAGGGATGCAGTCATCATGGGTGACCTAAACTACCCAGACATCTGCTAGGAGGAGCAGTCAGCTAGGTCTGACCACTCACATAGGTTCCTAGCTGAGATACAGGACCTCCACCTAACCCAGGAGGTGCAGAGTCCCACCAGGGGGAATGCCTTGCTGGACCACGTCCTAGCCACAGGCAACAACCTGGTGAGAGGATTGTGGGTACTCAACCACCTGGGCGATAGCGATTATCGCCCACTGGAATTCATTATCCAGCACAGGGTGTCATAGGCCTGCAGCAAGGCAGCAGCCCTTGACTTCAGGAGGGCTGATTTGAATGACTTAAGATTAGTCAGGGAGGCACTGAAGTCCTGGAGGAGGGGGGAGTTGGGAGTCCAAGATGAGTGGTCATTCCTTAAGGAGACAATCCTCTGAGCCCAAAAGGTGACAGTCCCAAAGCAACCAAAGGCATTCAAGATCGCCTGAAAGCTAAAAAAGAGGCATACAACCAATGGAAGGGAGGGGCCATCACCAAGGAGGATTATACCTCCATTGCTCAAGACTGTAGGGGGGCTGTTAGGAAGGCTAAGGCGGACACAGAACTGGGACTAGTGACCCGGATCAAACACAAGTCCTTGTTTAAATATATAAGAAGCAAAAAGAAGGCACTGGGTAACATGGGGCCCCTGCAGGACACGCCTCACAATCTGGTGGTTGCACTAAACAAAAAAGCTGACCTCCTTAACAAATTCTTTGCCTCCATATTTGTGAGCAGGGACCAGGACATCCACCCCACCGGAATCCCAGATGAACTCAGGAGAGGCACAGGTAGGCCCAGGGTCAGAGAAGACCTGGTCAGAGAACTTCTAGAGGAACTGGTCATCTTCAAACCAGCAGATCCAGATGAGTTCCACCCAAGGGTACTGAAGGAATTGGCAGAGGCCATTGTGGGACCCCTGTCATAGCTCTATGAGCACTCCTGGTGCTCTGGCAAGATGCCAGAGGATTGGGAAAGGGCCAATGTGGTCCCCATTTGCAAAAAAAGGGAGGAAGGCAGACCCAGGAAACTGTATACCCATTAATCTTACCTTGGTCCTGGGGAAGCTCTTTGAGAAAATTATCCAAAAACACATCTGTGAGGGACCAGCAGGGGAGATTATGCTTAGGGGCAACCCACACAGGTTCATCAGAGACAGATGCTGTCAGACCAACATGGTGACCTTCTATGACCAGGTCACAAAATCCTTGGACGCAGGTGTTGTGGTGTATGTAGTCTTTCTGGGCTTTAGGAAGGCCTTCGACACCATCTCTCCCCCCATTCTCATCAAAAAATTAGGCGACTGTGACATCGATGCCTACACAGTCAGATGGGTCACAAATTGGCTGGAGGGCCACACCCAGAAGGTGGTGGTGGTGGTAGACAGGTCATTTTTGACCTGGAGGGATGTGGGCAGTGGTGTTCTGCAGGGCTCAGTCTTCGGGCCCACACTGTTCAACATCTTCATCAGTGATTTGGACAAGGGGGTAAAAAGCACCCTGTTCAAATTTGCTGATGACACTAAAATGTGGGGGGATGTGGGTACACTAGAAGGGAGGAATAGGCTACAATCGGACCTAGACAGGTTACAGGGGTGAGTGGACGAGAATAGGATGGGATTCAACACTGACAAGTACAAGGTGATGCACCTGGGGAGGAAGAACCAGCAGCATACCTACAGGCTGAGGAACTCCCTTCTCGTCAGTACAGAGGCAGAAAAGGATCTTGGAGTCATCATTGATGCCAAGATGAACATGGGCTGGCAATGTGGGGATGCAGTCAGGAAGGCCAACCGCACCTTGTCATGCATCCACAGATGCATCTCAAGCAGGTCCAAGGAGGTGATCATCCCCCTCTAGGCGGCACTGGTCAGGCCGCATTTGGAGTACTGCGTCCAGTTCTGGGCGCCGCACTTCAAGAGGGATGTGGATAACATGGAGAAGGTCCAGAGGAGGGCCACTTGCATGATCAGGGGGCAGCAGGGCAGGCCCTACAAGGAGAGGCTATGGGACCTGAACCTGTTCAGCCTCCAGAAGAGAAGGCTGAGGGCAATCTAGTGGCCTGTTACAAACTAGTCAGAGGGGACCAGCAGGCATTGGGGGAGTCCCGGTTCCCCCAAGCACCACCAGGAGTGACTAGGAATAATGGTCACAAGCTGGCAGAGGGTAGATTCAGGCTAGATATCAGGAGGCACTGCTTCACGTTCAGAGTGGCTAGGATCTGGAACCAACTTCCAAGAGAAGTGGTGCTGGCTCCTACCCTGGGGGTCTTTAAGAGGAGGCTAGATGAACACCTTGCTGGGATCGTTTGACCCCAGTACTCTTTCCTGCCATGGCAGGGGGTTGGACTCGACGATCTGCTCAGGTCCCTTCTGATCCTACAAACTATGAAACTATGGTTAGACTTCAAGGCTAGATCCTAATTTCCTGTACCTATCGTCAAAGAAAAAGAATGAATATCTGCCCAGAATCTCAGTGGGAAGCTCAAGAACTTTTGCAAAAGGATGTCTTTGAAGGAAAGTATAAATTTAACCTTTGTTGATAAAGTTTTTCAGGAATCACTATAGAAAACATCTAGACTGGCTGGAAACACTACTCAGAATAAGAAACAATGATAGCAGATCTGAAAGCACTGAAAATCATGATTATTTCACAATGCTTTTCTAAAACTGAGATTCTGGAACATGGGGACGCATGGGAGAATCAAGTGAGGGAAGTAACATTTTAGGAGACGTAGGTAAAGTTTTATATTTATTGAATATCTCAAGCATGTTTGTGGAAAAGTTGATTTACTAAGCTTTAGTTATCATCAGATTGAAATAAATAGTTCTAGGGATCCTGTAAAACACACTGACCATGATGTCAAAGGGGAGTTGAGAGTTATTTTTCAAATCTGCATGTGACACACGAGAAAGTGATGAATTCTTGCCTAAACTGAAGCAAAAAGAGAAACAATTTTTGAGGATAATACAAACCTGATCTTTTTCTGGAACTGAGATCATGAAGGCAAGAAAAAGAGAGTTGGCAGGAAACAAACCCATGGATTAAAATGTAGAATTAGCAAAATTACAGCTTGCTAAACTCTAAATTCTCTTTAATGGGAAGCCTTACATATTCTGGATGGGCCAGCACCTAGCTGTTTGTTGGAAAACAGCCTTAAAAAAATTCTGGACCAAGAATCAGAGGCCTCTAAAGGAGAAGCTGCATGTGATAAATTCTAACACACTAAAGCCAAATAAATTAGTTCTAACTCTCCGTGTGTCTTGCTTGTTTTCTATTAAGATTTTAATATAATTGGACCAAATTCTCTCCTCAGGGAAACTGGTGAAAATCCAAAATAACACCCCCAAAATTACTTAGGATTTAAACTAGTGCAGTGGAAAGCTGTACATGTGAATCTTTGCAGGCAAGAAAAAAAAAATATTAAACAGCAGTAACTATTGGGTTCAGCCTTGATCTTGCATTTTTTTACATACCGAAAATTCCCATGGACTTTAGCAGGAGTTTCGGAGTTTTCTGAAAAGCAAAACTAGACACTTTTTAGCTCTACTGCAATAATTCAATATTTTTTCCTAGAACTGAAGCAAAGTTGTGAGTGACAGTCTATGGTATCTGCCTGAATTTTTAAACAGACTATTAGTTCAAGAAGTTAAACTAAGAAGCAGTTTTATACGTAGTGAAATTTGGCTTACCAGTGGTTTGATATTGCAATTGAAGCTGTACAAAAAGATGCTGATAAAATAGTTAAATAGTACCAAATAGAAACAGTGTTAAAAGATAATCTGTACTGAGGATAAAAAGAAAAAGAAAAAGTTAGGTGAAAGATAATGTTCTAAACCTTCACTGGCTCAGTGTCTCCTTCCATTTCAAGTTTAAGTCTCCGATCCAGATCTTCAAAAACATCAATAAGTCATTGGCAACATAACCACCTCACTCCCCACTGGAACAGCTGTACTCCTTCTGAAGCAATTTGATTCACAAAACCCACACAAAGTATGTCAGAGAAAAGATGAGCATTTTTGTTGTGAATCTTCAGTTTTTGGAACCAGCTTTGGAACAACCCAGACCCTGATTTAGGACATGCTGTAAGACCAATATCTGTAAGAAAGCTTTCCCACTCTTCCAAGAATGGCTGGAATTGTACAACAAGAGGGGATAAAAAATTATGGCAGTACATTTACAGCAGAGCTAGTATCTGAGAGAGAGCAACTGAGCATAAAATCCCCTAGAAACCTTGCTGTTCACATCCACACTTAGTCTGGAAACAGATGTCTTTTGTGGAGCATGACTGCACTCCATGGACATGTACAGATGTTACCAAGTGCCATGCTCCAACTTGGGGTCCATTTGCAAGTAGGGATAATGTACCCCCTCTTCCAAGACATGCCCACCCATGTTGTGGGGGGTGAGGGTGGGAATCCCATGGAGGGGATTTCCCCAGCATATGTCTGCAAACAAGGAAAGGTGCATGAAGGGAGGAACCCTAGAAGTGCACCAAAAGAGATTTTGTGGGTCAATACCGATAGTTGATTTTTAAGGAGGCATATCAAATCAATACTGATCTGATTTCTGATACAGCTGCATGCAGCTGGTAAGTCCATTGTGGTTAAAGGGGAGGGAAGAGGCATGGGGGGACAGATCAACACCCTCACAGTGAGGGAGGAGCGGGGCTGGGGTAGGTGCTGCCCACCCGGGGTGAGACGGGCATGGGACAGAGTCACGGCTCATTCAGGGGGTGCAGGGAGGCGGTGGGGTAGCTCCTGCCACTGCATGCCACTGGTCCGAGTGCACCTTGTTTGGTGGCTCCCGCCACTCATACATTTGCACAGGGCAGGGCAGGGTGGAGAGAGCTGCAGCCCACAGCTGCAGCCCGCTCAGCCCACCCTGCCCCACGCAGATCCAGGGGCACACCCCCACACACCACCATGCCCTCCCAGAGAAGCGGCAGGGGCAGCAGCGGAAGCTGCCGGATGAACCACTCCCAGACCAGCGGCACACAGTGGCAGGAGCCACTGCCCAACTCCCTGCACCCCCCGGGATGAACCACGGCTCCATCCCATGCATAGGCAACACCTACCCCAGCCCCAGGCTTCCCTCAATGCATGGGATGATTATCTGCTCCCCTCCCCACACTCCTTCCCTCCCCTCTCAACAGACTTACCAGATGCACACAGCTCTGTGCTGCCAGGCTCTGCTCCTTGCTGCGGCTGTGTGCGTGCATGGGCATTTATCAGTCTAAATTATCAGCCACATCAGGCCAATTTCTGATATAATCAATTTTCTTTATATCAATGCCAATCCAATATTGGACCGATGTATCAATGCACCTCTAGGGAACTCTCATAGGAGTTCTCCCTTTTCTGCTTGGAGACATTTGACTTGTGCAGGGGTGCAGATATGCATGCCCTAGGAATCCTCTGCAAGCATGGAGAAAGGAAAATCCCATGGGGGTCCCATCTTTGTGTTTGCAGCCAATGCTGGCATCTGTTCCCTGCTCTGGCTTGCAGAGGCCCAACAAAGAGGGTGCATCTGCAATGGGGGCATTTCTCTACCCACCCAAACTCACTCACTGGATCACTGGAGATGGATCTGGGTAAGCAGGGAACCTCAACTCCACCACTTATAGAGAGGTGTCTCAAGTTTCTCCAGGGTGCCTGTCTGTAAGCAGGGAAGGCCAGGCAGGTTCTCCATGGGCATGAAGGGCTCTCAAGCCCAGAACACCTACCCAGGGTAACTAGAGAGAGTGCAGCCAGCCCAGACCACTGCTGCTTTCCCACCACAGAGCTAATAGACATCCACCACAATAAAGCAACAGTCTTTTACTACTACTACTTGTCATACCACTGATTTTCTTTAGATGTGACGCAACAAAGGGTTGCAATATCTATTAGCTTACAATTTGGGTTGCCATAAAAATATTTATGATGGCACAAATAAGATGTCAGGCAACATCTGTTTCCACCCATAAATATAATATTGATGAGCACTTTTAAAAAAGTACTAAGATAAATATAAATTGCACCTTGTTTGCCCCCACCCTCAGAAGCCTTTAAATCACCTCAAGTGAATCAAAGAAAAAAAGAAAGAATGACAAAGGTAAGGCAAGAAACGGTAAGGTAAATTTTTTTTTATCTCCTTCAAACATGCAATACTTTGTGCTAATGTGTATCATGTGCATTAACTGGTCTTTCTTGGATCATAAAGACAGAAAAAGAAAATATATGCTCCCTGATCCAAGAAACAGGAAACAAATCAAGAATTTGCCTGCGAGATGTTCTTTGAAGAAGGATCTGAATTCTGTCCAGCTGTCCTTTTCTTCACTAGAATAACCATTTTCAATTGTATGCCTGCAAAAAAGGCTGTGCTGTATGATCAAAAAAATAGCTACCATAGTTTGAAAATCAGATGCACTAAAATGTCCCCAATTGACTAAAGCTGTTATGATCCTTATATATAGCATATTGTAGTGTATGCTGTTCTTCAGTCCACCAAATTCAATTAGCAGTAAAGCTATTACACACCTACAATAGTCCTTTTCAATGTGCATTTCAGAGAGAGAAAAGGCTGTTTAATGTACCAATAATAGAAAATATAACATAGATAAGGCACTTCACTGCCAGCTTTTCTTTTTGAGCACCTTCCCCTCTCTAAGAAATGATACAGAAAAAGCTTTATGAAATAGCATATGACTCATAACTTAAATCAATATATTCAGATGGCAAAACAATTATGTTGACACAGATAGAAAAATATAACCTGAAGACACCTAGCGGATGTAAAATACTCATTATAGTGTACATGTTTTTCAGGGTTATGAGCCATTCTTAGTCAGTTTAATCAATGTTTATAATATGTTGAATTAAACCAGTAGAAGTCTTATGATGAAAGAATTACCAACAAGTGAACTATGCATAACCAATTTATACAAATGTCATGCTGAAAAAAAAAAAATGAAACAACATGACTAAGGTAGATATTCATCTTCAATTTTTCTTTTTACCCACAGGAAGAGCAAAACTATGACTTTAAAGATTAACATTTAAAAAGGAGTCTGTTTCTTATAAATCACTTGATAACTATCAGATTTAGAATAAATTTGAGAACAGTTGGGCAAACTGGTTAAAGCTATTTAATTGATTCATATGACCAGGACTACCTGACCAAAAAATCTATAGGATCACAGATCAGATTATACAATAAATTTTTAAAGGAGAACCCATATTTGCACAGGTTTGTAAATATATTACACATAAATACCTATTATTAAAGCATGGATTGTGTTTGGTTCCAGCTATTAGTTTCTTTAACATACATGTACTGCAGTGGTCACCAACCAATCTCTCTCAATCGACTGGTGGATCATGGAGTCTCTGATAGTCTATCTCAGTCTGTCAGAAGCTCCACAATCAGGAGCAGCAGGATGCCCTTTACTTGCAAAAAGTGATCTTCACCATAAAAAGGTTGGAGACCACTGATCTACAGTAACCAACTATAAAGAACACCCTTCCTTTCTAGTTTCACATCTACATTCTCCAAAAATTTTATTACAGTAATACAGTCCTGGTGAAGAAAAAACACAAAAATCTTTTTTTTGGGCAAGGTTTCCTTATAAAATCCTATCAAAGATTCTAGCTCCTTAGGACAGCCAATACTATCTCCTGATCCGCAGCACAGACAGTACATTCTTTGAGACCAGAACTGCATGTTTTCATCTTGGCACAGGAAGATCAGGAGTGTGCCAGCTGACTGTTGACCAAAAGAATGCCCTGCCATCTGAAAATTTAATAGTAGCATAAGGGATATCAACAGTGCAAAAGGAAAGCCTCTGTAAAACTGACAAGAACCTGTGCCCAACATGTGATGCAGCTTTATAGTGACTGCATCATGCTCAATTGACCCGCTCCTTTTAGAGTATTGTAACAAGGAGTGGATGAGCAGAATGCCAGTTCAGGGTACTGATTAAGAGGGGTGGCACCAGAATGGTATCCCACAAAAAGCTTACAGCAGCCACAGACAGTGTGCAGGGAGCCCATAAAGCAACATCAGCAATGGCAGTAGTAGCTAATTCTGATGTATGGGAAGCCCATTTAGCAGCAGCCACAGCCCCCAGCAGGTGACTGTGCTACAAAATGAGCATGGTCTTATAGATAAGCACATAAATACAGAATTTCTCACAAAACTGAGGGCGAGATTCAATTACTTCTGAAAATAGGTTATTTTACTCTGAGTATTGTTTGATCAGAATAGAAAATCTATTTTGGTACAAAAGAAGATGTACCTGCTTAACAGCAACAATCTGACTCTCTCTCAGACTAATAAATACTTTGGTACTCATGCTGAATGTACTGGAGGGATGGGCTAGAATGATTCGAGCCATTTTAATAAGCAATTCTGAAGACGTTATTTACCAAACAAGGTGTCATAGGGAAAAAAAACCCTCATCCCCATGCCAGGAATTTTAGGAAAAATCACTATGACAACAGTATAAGGTAGACAACATGGAGGGTTTTCTATGCAATCAGAAGAGACCGAAACTCACATTTAAAAAAAAAAAATCCCACAAAAACTGGTAACACTCACAAACCTCCTTACACAGGTGAGAAAAAGCCTAAATGACCTATTCTACCAACGGACATTAGTATTCCACCTTGGTAAATACTATTCTGCTCACTACATCAAATTAACATTTTAAAAACAGCATGTTTTTGGATTCTGATCTTTCTGAATGAATAACGCTGGCATTATAATTAAGTTCCAAATGAAAAAGCACCACATTTTCAAAGCTTCAGAACAAAGTGCTGGAGGCAGCATGAGCTAGTGGATAGAACAGTAACTGGGCTTCAAGAGATCAGGTTCCACCTTAGTTTCCCTATTCGTAACACTGGAATAATGCACTTTGAGACCTATAAAAGAGCTAGGTGTTTATTGCATTAAACAGCTGGTTAGATTGATCTGACACTGTAAACAACATGTCTTCTGGAGAGAAAATAAACATGAGGAGTCAAGTCCTCAGGCTGTTTCTGCTGTTCCAGTGGCACAAAAAGGACAGCCACTGGTTTCTACAGCCAGCTGGCTGTTCTACTTTTCTTTTTAGGAGAATCCCTGGAACACTTAAAATTGAATAACTGGCTCTGTGCCTTGTGTAGAGGAGTTGATGAGGGCAGGAGGAAAATGCTCTACGGTTTTTGCAAATGTGCATGTAGTTTCCAGAGAACATAGAAGTGACATAAATCTGGCCAGTCTCCAGATCTGAAGTGTCATCTTTAACACACAAAGGAGCCGTTTAAAAACAAACAAAAAAAAATTGCTGGAGTCGCTAGCAGTTTAGCAATGGAAATTTAATCACCCTTACCTTTGTGCCCTATTCTGCCATCACCAAACTTAAAGCAGAACTTCCATTGACTAAGACTGGTCAGCAAATAATCTGTTTTACAAAAAGTTCTACCATTACATTGTTTCTCCCATGTATACCCCAGAGATGTCTCATGTACCCCCAGGCCATGCGTACCACAGTTTGGGAACCCCTGTTCTAAGGTGTTTACTTCAACCTAGAAGATAACTTTAACAGAATGAGCACATGTGGGTGAATGAGTTGCTACTAGTCCCATATATACAGTACCATCTGTGTTCAAGTGTTGAAATTTCAGAGGAAACTTTCAGTGAAAACAGAATTAGTCCTCAGATGGCATGCTGGAAAATACTTTACCAAGCAAAACTGCTTAGATGAACACCTTGCTGGGGTTGTTTGACCCCAGTACTTTTTCCTGCCATGGCAGGGGGTTGGACTTGATGATCTGCTCAAGTCCCTTCTTGACCCTACCAACTATGAAACTATGCAATCCTTATTTGGGTTTTTTACCTACTAAATTCTCATATCATGAACCACTATGTTTAAAAACAAAACCTCACAACAACAACAACAACAACAAAAGAAACAATGCCAAGTACCTTTCAATTCCAGTGATTAAAAACAAAACAAAACAAAGCACAATGTTAATATATTTAATAAAAAAATATATTTAGTTCAAGTTTAAATTTCCACTGTGCCAAGTTTTAAGGCAAACAAAGTTTTACAGAAAAAAATAGGATCTTATGAACCAGGTGTTTATAATATAATCTTCAGTTTTGTAACTTTTCGTTTGGTGCGAAGAAACATGCTTTCTATTTTAAAAGGTTTCTTGTGTAGTTTAATAACTATTTTCTCTATCAACATTGTAGGAAACTTTTTTAGTCTTATAACTTTAGCAGTTTTGTTGACGCATTGTTAATTGCTTAAAAACACGGAGTGGACAGTGTATTGTAGGGAACATTCCTTTCTTGTGTAGCTGTTTTTAGAAGTAGTTCATTGGTGGGTCATGAGAGAGTGTTTGGGCACAGCCCTTTGGTGGGTCATGAGAAGGTGTTCATGTCTTACACCCCACAAGCTTTGGGGAAGAGACTTGCAGCATCATTTGGTCTTGAGGGAAGAAGGGGGCAGGGAAGAAGCGCACACTCTGTCTCTTCTGCCTCTTGCTGCTGGAACTGCAGTCCAGTGTCTGCTTCAGTCTCTTCTATCTCCAAACTCAAAGAGAAGAGAGCTCTTCCTCCCCTCCCACAATCTCCAGTATTCTGAAGCAGGAAAAGCAGAGCTCTCAGCAGAAGCAGTGATTCAGATTTAAATGCCAGGTAAGCATGGGAAGAATCTAAAGGCTTCTTGCTTCAACAGGGACACAGTTGGCAAGGAAAAGGAG
>NW_017728947.1:19760038-19771118 GCF_001723895.1 Crocodylus porosus
CCCCAGTATTCTTTCCTGCCATGGCAGGGGGTCGGACTAGATGATCTACTCAGGTCCCTTCCGACCCTAGAAACTATGAAACTTAGTGCTTAAACACTCTTCTAAATCAGAGGCAAATTCTCAGCACTTTCCAGGATGAAGCCCACAGAAAAAAAAGTTAGGAAAAAGTTAAACAAGGTAGACAAACATTTGCATAAGATGACATGCAAAATATCCACCTGAAAGTGAGGACCTTATTTGCAAAGATCAGTTAAATGTGTGCACATGGCAAGTTGAAATGTTACCAAGTTATTTTAGGCACATTTACCAGAAGCACTTGCAAACTCAACTAACAATTGTCACTGTGTACTAGGGGGCCTTTAAAATTATCACTTTGCATAACTTCTCATTCAGATGCTGGTTATCAGACATCATAACTCTATGAATGTTTGGGTCATTAATGCTGATTTTTACAGAACTTCTGCAAAACCTGCCCTTACCTTTTTGCAGCATAAATGATTCTTTTGTTCATCTGCAGTTGAAACAGATGCTTGAAAAGACAGTCCCTAGCCCAAGGTGACTCTTTTAGTAAACATCTTGAGTCACTATTCATTTCAATCTAGTTAAGACCATATTTTAGCATTCAGTGGTCCAGAACTTTCATCAGCCATTAAAATAATTCAATTACTGAAAATCCTCAAAACAGACGACAAAAGTAAGTAACTGAGAAATTGAAATTCTCTTGTCTGGTTTAACTGTAATGTAATGATCCAATGCTCTAGAGAGGAAGTGGCAATTCCATTTCTAAATTCTCCATTTAATGTCTTTGACTCTGGTGGGCCCAAATAAAAATAACCTATGGCCAAGAAAAATCTGACTGTCATGTCAAGAAAATAAAGAGTATGCCATGGGTGACAGTCGTTGCATCCTAATTATGGTCATCAGCAACTTAGCGATGTTGCTGTTAAATGCTACTGCTGAGAGTTTAAGCCTCCTCTCTAAAATGGGTTACATAATTAATCTTTTGCTAAGGTTACTATTCTTTATATCCCACGGTCACATTTGTATATAAATCACTATCCACAGAGCTGGAGTAAGCTGTGAACTCTGGTGAATTAGCCCCTGTAGGCTCACACAAAAGACGCTGGCTTAATCCCCCAGTCACACAGCAGGCTTCCCATACGGTTTGCCTTATTCACTTACATTCAATTTGTTTGATTACTTCAGCAGTACATGCATGCAAAAGGGTCATGTGTATTTTCAAGACCTCACAGTTCTCAATACATTCACTGATTTAATTACTGACTCCTGACAAATAAAACTCTCAAAGGAGAAGTGCTAACAAGTTTCCTTCCTATAAGCAATGAGAGAGAAAAGCAGGAAGAGCAGAGTCAGAACTCCAAGTGCTGTTTGTGCCTTGGTCACTGACCACCTATTTGACCATCTGTAAGTACATCTTCACCTCAGTTATACACGTGCACTGAGGCTGCTCTGATGTGCATGTACGGAGTGTAGTAATTACCACGCTCCAACAGACTCCAGCGACATGTGTATCACTGTCCTCATGCTAAAAATGGCCACAGGGGTGCTTTAACTAAAGCGCCCCCTCCACAATTTTCCAGCACAGGGATGCCAATACACATGACACTCCAGATGCTTTAAAGCAGCTCTCTCCAAGAGCCACTCTAATTAAAGTACCCTTCCCCCCCACCCCCAAGCACGTGTATAAACGTAAAAGTAGCTGTGACACTTCCTCATTTTGCAAAAATGTTAGGAGGGAAAAATGACATTAATACAGTGCTTATGCTGTGCTATATAAATTGTTTGCATTTAAATAAAGGTTCACTCATATGAGACTGTGCTTTCAACCCTGCATAAGTCTATGGGAGTGTGGGAGCACACCCCCCCCCCCAACATACTGTAGGAGAGTCCCAAATGGGGACCAGCAGGGAGAAAGCTGCTGGACCCTGAAGAGGAGATAGTTGCCCCAGGAAGGGCTGTGGGAGCTACTCACCAGCAGGGAGATGCCTCAGCAGCATCAGAAGAATGGCAGATGGGTCCTGCATGGCCCCCAACACACTTTAAGAGCACGTACCGGCTGCATGGGAGGCAGTCAGCTGCTTCCGGGTTCAGCCAGAAGAAAGAAGCCAGCTTTAAAAGAAAGCCAGAAAACAGCTGGAAAAGCTGCGGAATACCAGCAGTGGAGCAGGCAAGCCAGGGAAAACTGGGCAGCAGAGAAAAAATGGATAAAATCAGCATGAGCCCACAGATCGAGGGGAAGAAAAGTAGCTGGCAGAGAGACTACGATTGGCCCTGGATAACTACTAATTTCAGAGAGGGGCTACATGATGAGCAGTCTAAATCCAGTCCCTTGGAGAAAAGACTGGCACAATGGGGCACTCTGGATTATGCTGTACCCTGCATCCTGCTAAGGAATTGTACAGTTAGAAATAAGCAGACGACCAAGGAAGTATCTGAGTCCTCTAGTACAATTTCATTTATGGATTAAAATAGGACTTTATTAAGTCAATTAAATGATTATACAATTCATCCAAAAGACAGAGAGGATATGATGTGACATATAGTTGGTGAAGGCCAGGGTGAAAGGGGAGGAAGGAGCCCCGAGAACACAGCCATCAGTCTTGCCTGAAAGTATTAATGGAAACTTGTAGAAACCTCCCAGTCTAAGAAGAGAATATCAAAGTCATGGAAGTGAGAACAGGGGACTGACAAGCAGGTGTAGACAGCAAGACCAGTATTGGCTGTGAACTGAGCTAACTGGACAAAGATTAACACGCTAGTGGACCAGGCTGCATGCTGCCAAGGAAGTGCCGGTTACAGGGAGTTAAAGATAGCCATTCCCACCCCTTTCCCTTCTCCCCCCAGAAACTGAGCAGCACCCTGAAGAATCAAGTTCAAATACAGTAATAGAGCTTCAGGATTATGTAATCAATAGACAGAAAATTCCAAATTTGAAGTGATGCTTGCAAACTACAGTAAAGAGAAAATTGTTAACTACCAGTTTAATAACCCCCCAGAGTGTACAATGCCCTTTTACTTACCTCTGTCTTGGAAATACAGCAATAATTTAAAAACAAAAATCATATTCACAAGCCATATCAAATCCTTAAAATTAAAACTTTATCTTTGCTATATAAATGAACCTTGTGCTACTCTAGTCCTCTAGGGCTAGGGACAGACATTCAAAAAGCCTGAGCCTGAATTGAGTCAATCTTGGCAGGTTAGTCTAACCTGCAAAGTTTGAACTGGTTTGTAACCATGCAGACATCTCCTCTGGACTGAAGAAATGCAGGCACATGCCTGCAGTGCTTCAGGCTAGAAGCCAGGGTGTGCTAGAGCAGCCCTCCCTTCCCCTCTACAATGCTGAGCTGAGGGCGGGGGTGGCCAGGCCCTGACACAATGCTCTGATTAGGGTGGGGTGAAAAGCCTGCACCATCTCAGGCTTTTCCCTGCTCGCTGCTTATGGGGGGGGATGGGAGGAAGTATTGCCAGACCCCAACCCTGAGCTAGCACTCTGAGGCAAAAGGGGTGTGTGCAGTGCATGCACCTGTTAATGATAATGAGTTTTCAGTCTCTCTCTCTCTCTCTCTCTCTGATTCTTCATACTGTCTACAAACCTGACAGGGCTGCAAACCAGGAGGAGACTGATAAAACCAGTGTTTATCAGCCCATGAAGAAAACAAAAGCTTCTGTCGTTAATTCACGCTCATCTTAAACAGCTTTTTCCAAGGAAGGAAGAGAGGGACATTACCAGCCCACCTCTTGATTAGCTCCAGAATGTCCTAAGCCAAAATTGTTCTGTCTACCTTTGTTCTGTCTGCCCTTGTCCTGTCCCAGTGAAATTGGAGACACACACACATACACTGACACCTCTCAGCATTAGCTAGCTTACCACATGCCTAGGGTCCATGGGGCTTGAGTCCATGCTGTGGAAGATGAAAGGGAGAGAGGGGAAAATCCCTGCTTGAGCAGCAAGAGAAGCCAGGCTGCTGTACCTGCAGTCTCCCTCAGAGCTATGGCTGGGTTGTGGGGGGCAACCTGTTCTCTGGATCAGACAGCCCAGCCCAGGGCTGCATAGCATCTGCGATACTGGAGGACTCTGGTTTAACTTAAACCAGGAAGGGGTGTGGGACAGAGATTGCATAAACTGGTTTGACCCAAATCAGTTAAGTCTGATACTACATTCAACCAGGTTTATCTTTAACCAGTTTCAGCCATTCTGAAACTGGTTTATGTGCACTGAACTTGTGTTCTGTTACAGGTTTAAACCAGTTTCTGATCACTTAAACCAGTCTACGTGTAATGTCTGTCCCTAGCCTTGAGGGGCACCATTGGCCTACAAGTGCTATGATCCATTCAGCCTCTTCTGGAGCCTATTTTGTATGTGGTTTGGGCTGCCAAGGACAGCAGTCACCTGCTGAACCTCTTAGAGCTCTTATGAAGTATGTTTAAAATCTCAGCACTCAATCTCAGCTCTTCTAATGGCAGTGCTGGCAGCCCTAATTTTACAAAGATGGTTGAAGACCCAAGAACCCTCTGGAGAAAGGTTTAGAGATTTAGGGGTTGATGAGCTTCAACTGATACTGGTGAAAAATCTGGGGTTAGTTATATTTGCTCTTCAGCATTAGAGCACTTCAGTTCTTTTTGCAAGTTTTCTTCCACAAGCATGTGTAGAGATTCAGTCCAATAAAAACACCAAATAGTCACAATTCAAACAATAAAACCAAGAGCTAGAAATACTGTCTCTATTCCTTAGACCTCTCAGTTGCTGTAGCAAGAGGAATCTGTCTCTCCTTCAGCCCCTGGGTAGGTAGATAGTGTACTTTCCAAACCTGGCTGTGGAGGGAGCAGACAACTCATTTGATAAAACAGTGCATGTTCCCTCCTGTCTGTTACAAATAGCAGGACACTCCATTCTGGTTATCCTCCTCTGGTTATTTGAGATCATTAACTTCTTCTGTGACTTGCAGAGATCAGCACAAGAGAGGTTTAATTTTAGTTTGGGCTGCTAAATAACCACTTTTCTTATGAACTAGATATGCAGGAGAAGCATCTTCTGCCACTGTATACACCAGAATCCACATAAATCACTTAAAATTGAACGTGAAAAATGAGTTTCAAATTTTTACCAGATCAGAATGTCATTGCTGCTTATTTTGTTTCTGCTTTTCCTTTTCTCCTTCATTTTACAAACTATTAAGCAATTTAGTATCAAGGAAGTCCAGAGTGGGAGTTCCTCCCTTAAATTAGGAAAAAAGGATTGGAAAATTATAATAAGCACGCATTTGCTGTCCTGTTCAGTGGCAGAGCTGTGAAGCAACAGCAGCTGCCTTGCTTCTGCTGGCCTATGTGCCCCTTGTGTTCTTCATCAAAGCCCCAATGCCAAAAACGGCACCTGGTGGGCACAGCTGATCACAGACAACTTCCCTTTGCCTTCAGAGAACCTTTTACAAAAACATGATCTATTTCAGAAAGATCTAATCCTCCAGTAAAACCACAGTACTTTACACAGAAATACTGCTGATCTTGAATTACAGGCTTTGTTTAGCCAAATTTAAGAAGGCATTTATCTCCTTAAAAGACTTCACAAATCATCTGCATAACAGCTTGCATCAGCATTAGCTGCCAAATCCACAAGGCAGTACATAAAGTAGAGCCATGGCAGATAAGTAATTACAAGGGTTTGTGGCAGTGGAGCATGACAAACTGCACATGCAATTGTAATGTGAACCCATTCTCTGCATTTGTCCTCAGTTAGGAGGCCTGGGCCTCACAGAGTTGAGATTATGGCATTTGAAATGAATAATTATCCCACTGATTTTAGCCCTCTGTTTTAATAAAATGAACACATGTCAAATAACTCACCCTCATTTCTTAATGGGAAAGTATTAAATGTTGTAACTGCACTGTTTTTGAGTAAGTGCCTTCTCTGCCTGTGTGTCTCCAACTTCTGATAGGGTGTATCATCATAGCATCTTATCATTTTCACTGTAAATTAAATGTGCACACTAAGGTCCTTAACAGACTTCAAGAAATGTCTGCTCTTATTATCTGCCAGAATAAAAAGGGCTCTGTGGGCTCATCTACATGATTTGCTTACTGTGCAGAAGCCTAACACTGCACAGTAGCATGCCGGTCAAAAACCATGCTAGTAACCTACAGCACAGTGTTATCAAGCTACTGCACACAGTAAGTGTCACAAAAAAACATGCACCAGCACTACTGCACAGTAAATGTAGTTACTGTGCATTCAGTTAGTACTTCATTAAGGAAGTACTAAACTAAACGCGCAGTAACTTCAGTGCATTAATGAATGTGTAGATGCACCCTGTATGGAGAATATGCATTGCAATCATCTTGTAGCGGAGAGCCTAAAAAAGCTTTATAAAAGAACAAGGTATTATAGCCTGCCTTATGATCTTTCTCTAAATATTTAGTAGTCTCATTCCAGCTGTGTTGGGCTAACTGGATGAAAACCACAAATTAAAGTTTCATATTCTATCAGTAAGTCTGTCAGTTTTGACCTACTCTTCCTGCAAATTCACAGATACCTCAGAAAAAGGAGCACAAAGGCATGCACATTGCCAAAGGCAAATTCATTTAAAACTTCAAGTTAAAATTTTATAAAATGTTCCCTCCCCTCCCCAGCCTTTTGATGGGAGCAGTTAGGTTCCAGCAGTTTGGGGCATTTACTCAAGAAGTCATTATCCTTGCATACAAAACACTTCCAGAGAAAGAGTCTGGAAACAAGTAAGTGTAAATGAAATTTTAAGAAGGGCTTACAACACAAGTTGTAATGTGTTTTGAACTGAAACATTCCATACACCAAACTGAAGTGTATCCAGATATGGCCAAACTCTCCTTTGAGTCTTCATATATGTTCCCAGATTATCATAAAGGTCTTTGCTTCAGTTACTATGTAATACATGGTGTCTATAAAATTTCAAGTGTATTAAAAATGCAAATTTTATCTGTCTCTCAAAAAATAGTCAATTAATTTCATCATCATATCATATCATATATATATATATATATATATATAAAATCATTGTGAACTGCTGTAATTGCAAGATATTTTGGGGGCACTAAACCCCTGTTTACTTCATCCTGCTAATACCAAATGACTTACAAAAAGTTATTGTTGTCCTATGGTGCATATAATAAGGAAAAGTTATAGAAATCGTAAGTTAGGCAAAGGCAAATTCACCTGAAATAGATTCAACAGCTCAATCTGGCTCAGAAGATTCATTTGATAGTGCTGTTGTCTATGAAGCACTACAGATTCCATCATAAGGCACAAGTTTACATCAATTGCTACATAAGAGACTCAATTAATTATCCTCTCATGTGTCAATAATCACCAACTAGAACGTACCGTGGTGAATCTTTGAATAAAGTAGATGTTTGTAGGAGTAGTTCAGGCTTCCAGTTCAGTAGATCAGAAAAACTCTTAAATGGTAGTGACTGAACACCCTGAGCACAGCAGCAGAGAGATGTTTGTATTAAAATAACTTGCAGTCCCAGTGATCATCAGTTTAAACTAACTTTTGTCCATGTGTTCTGCCTTCTAATTATGGAAAAGAAAGGAAACAATGCATAACTGTATCACATAATTTATAAACATGCTTTATACTTCTTTTTAAATTAAGCACAGCATGGACCTGTGAGAAGGGGAGTCTTCCCCTGTATTTTTATTTCCAAATAAGTTTTGGCAAACACTATTTCAGGAATACTGGTAGTGTCTACATGGGACACTACTGTGCAGTGGTTACTGTGCATTTATTTAGTATCTGTATACACTTATACTTATGCTGTATGCTTATAAAGGTACTAAATAAATGTGCAGTAAATCAGAGTTACTGTGCATTAGCTCTGGTGAGCATCTTTTAAGTGATGTTATTGCACAGTAGCCTAGTAGCGCTGTGATGTGCTACCGCACAGTCAGTGTCTTGTGTAGACATGCCCACTGTGAACTTTCTGATGCAACACCTATTTTTCCATGGCACACAGAGTTAACTGCAAGTTGGATTTTTTGCAAAAGTTGGAGAAGCATAAGAAAATAAACTTGCAGTTTCTGGGAGTCATCAGGAAATTATATACTATTTTCAGGGTGTTTTAATTCCTTTAATATCTAACTAAATAATTATATAAATTCTGTGCAGGTATTAACCGCCTAGTTTATTAGCTACTAATTATATTAATTGTAGCAATTCCTGCAGTGCCAAAAAAAACTGTATTTCTTCACAATGAACACATTGGACTATTTTTACGAACAATATACTCTGATCTAGGTCAAGATTTGCTGTGAAATGTTATACATTTTAAACTAAATTTATCATTTATAAACATCTGTTGCCTTTGCCAACCTGAATTAATTTATTTTTGGAAGGAGTTCTAATGTAACCATGCTTGCAACAGTCGAGTTTTATGACTCTTTGTATCTACATTGGCCCATAGCTTCCTCACAGCACATCTGAAGATGGGCCAGGAGGATTTTCAGGATCATGATATAAAATTGCAAACTCTCCATGGTTAGAACTGTGTTCATGCAGCACCTCGTCTCATGAAGTTAACATCTCCTTAACCCTTATGGCAAGTAAATAGTAAAAAGTCTCACTCCAATACCCACCTGTACTCAAAGCCCATCCTTATCTGAGATTCTTTCTTCACAGATTTGGCTTAGAGACCAAAGGCAAAAAGCATTTTCTGAGGTCAGCAGCTTCCACTGCTAATACCTGGGGCGTAACTGTGTTTGAATTAATGAGTTCATTCTCTAGGGCAGTCAGTTCACCCTATGTGAACACTAACACATGTTTACACTTATACACACATAGCTAGCAACATTTTTACATTATTGATTTCCAAATTTAACAAAATAATGTCCATGTATTTAAAGTAGTCATAGCTGAATCCAATATGTCTGAATCCCTGACTTACCCTAATTATAGAAATGTGATAATTATCTCACAACGTAGTCAATGAAATGCATATATAATAAATCAACATGAATGAAAAAATTAACATCCCTACATTATCTCTCTACCCATCTGACTTCAAGACACATTTCCTTTTCATTGATCCAGCAAAAAACCTGAATCAAAACCTCTGAGTAACACTACTGGGAATTACAATACTAGGTAATTTTAACTTAAGATAAAGGCCTGCACTAATAGTGTCGCTGTGAACAGAAAGCAATCTTGCCTTGCTCATATGATTAGTTCCACTGAAGAGGAACACAGCTATTAAGATTTGGCCCTGCGATGTCAACCTATATTGGCTAAAGTCAGCAAGATTTTTGCACTGTCTTTAGCATGATAGCTATAAACATTAATGAAAAAGCTCATATAATTTTTATTAGAGAGCTAAAATAGAAATGATATCTGTCCATGAAGATTTCAGTTGTATATTTATTTTCAGTTTTCAGCTGAAAAGTCACAGCAGTATAACAGATTATAAATTTTGCTACATGAAGTATCTTCCTAGTATCTCTAGTTCACCACCTGTACAATAAAAAAAATAATAAAAGTTAAATTAATTCCATTTTGCTTATAAGCATTCTGCTTATTCAGTTCTGCCCTTTCTATTATATGCATGGCCAGTATCAAATATTTTGTATAAGTCTCAGTATCATTTCTGATCTAAATATTTAAAAGTAGACAGATTATGGGTGACTTGATTGAATTTTCTTACATTTAGTTGTTCATTTAAATGGATTTCCCACAAAACTAATACAAAGCAGAAAAACCTGTGTGAATTAAGATGACTGTCACTTAGAAATATTTAGGGGGAGGGAGGGGATGACATAACCTGAAGAATATTTTGCTTTTAGCAAAACCTTATTCATTAGAATGGAATGTTTAATTTTTAATTTCAAACTGATGTTTTCAGAATCTATTTGATATTTTATTATAAGTTACAAAATGTTTTGATTGACCTAATACTTCCCCCCCCCCACCCCCCAAGGAAATTATTTTGCACTAAATTTCTAATTTTTTCTTCTTTTGCTCCATTTGGGATGAAAACATATTTTAAAGTGTTGGAATTTCCTTTGTAACAAACTCTTTGTAACAGATACTGACGGTTGTACTTTTTATTTTGTTTATTTGACAAAGTTAGTTTCACTCTTTGTCCTACCTGTGGAAATCAGATAGTTCTAGCTTCTCTTTTGCTATAGTTTTACCTCTTCATGGGTCTTTCACACAAGAGAAGGAAAAGCAAGAACAAAAGATATTGGCAATATCCTCAGTACTTGAAAGTCCTTTCAAAACTTATATTTGAATTGACTAGATTTCAGATTTAAAATGCATATACACTGTAGCTCTCTGGATTATGCTACTTACACACTATACATGTTCTCTCTAATACATATGGACAACACTGCAAATTAATTAATGTTTCTTTCAACTGCCTTGATTCATCTACATTACCTTGCTGCAGGACCTCGTGAGAAGCACTAAAGGAAGGACAAACAATGAGCAGTCTGATTGCTACAGGAACAGGCAACTGAAATATAATCCTTTTAGGAATTATACCTGCTAATTTGTCTCCCCTGCACTTGGCTGAAATTACAATCAATACAGACAGGTCAGAGGCAAAAGGGTGGTCTTTCTGTGTTAGTCCCTACAGCATTCAGACATAGCGGGGGGGAAAAAGGGATGTGCCAAAAGATATTTGGCCTAGGTCCCAAGATGCATAGGATAGCTCTGGGGACATGGGGTTTGTTAATAGGACAAGGTAGAAGAGTCGGGAAGCAAATCAATATAGAAGCGCAAACAGATCCAATACAAGTTCAAGCAACTGATCATCTTTTCTTTCTAGCCAAATGACCAGTTTAATGTTAAACAGAAAAAAAGGCCACCTGGAAAACCTCTAAGTACCATATTAAAAGAGCTGTAGTACCAAGAGCCTGGTTGCCTATACTGCGTGTTATCTTCATCTAAAAGTACTGTCATTCATTCTCTTGAAGGGGATAATGATTCATATAATGTTGTCACGGGGTCACATAGAGGCCCCGTGATTGTGAGGGTGATTGGCAGAGCTGCCAATCACCCAGGCAGCTCAGGTGCCTGGTTGCCAGGAC
>NW_017728947.1:19771129-19774181 GCF_001723895.1 Crocodylus porosus
TGATTTGGGAACCTCATGAACCAACAGACCCCCTTTAGTTTATGACTTTGTGAAACAATAAAAGTTTTTTTAAATTGAACATCCAGGTCTGAGCCTGTGCTTAATTCAGTCCTTATATAATTCGGCATCGAACTCACACAGTAACTAGTGTATTTACTAACAACTGTGTTAAATTACACTTCAGTAATAATGATCAATACAGAAGGCTTTCACTTAAGGGTACACAGTGAAACCTGGCTCCATCTACCCATCTCCGGAGACTCTTTTAAATACTCATTGGTTGTTCAACATCAAAACAAAATAAGGACTTGAACAGAGAAAACGTGAAGCCGACTTGGAAAGTTCTTGACATTTCTAAAATGGCATAATACAATGTAAATGTTTTATATCTTAATATGACTCAAACTATTTTTCAATGACAGACAGAATTAAATCCAAGAGTCCTATCATCTGGAACTGCCCCCCTCCCTCACACCCCCATGCACAATCCATGCAAACTAGCCAGAATGCCCGACTCATTTTTCATCATTAATGAGACAAATGGTAATTTGAACTCTTTTGTCCTTGTTTGTGTTTTTCTATGTGCTAAGAGTATCCTTAGCCTTGAGTCAAACTCACCTTGGTCAGATGTTACTGAACAAGACTTATTTCATGCTTTCCGTCAGGAATTAAAATAAACTGTATGAGAAGATACATAAATGAAGACAAATATTCTTAGCGCAAAATACTCTAGTGTGAGCACAGGCAATAATCTCGCTTTTGCTAGACTGATGAAGTGTTAGCATGCAGGAATAAAAACAGCTGTTCCCTCACTGTAATCTAGATTCCCTCACGAGAATCCAAGGCATACAACTGTGAGAGTTACATCTGAGAACAAAACGTACGCAGAACTAATTTCAACATATATGCCACAAATAATGTAACCTATTCAGACGTGTATAGAACACAAATCACTACAGTGTGCAAGCAGTAAAGAGTAGAGACCACCACTGAAAGAGGTAGCAATGGCCCATTAAGGCAGGGTCTAGATCAAGATGTGCACCACAAAGCTAAACCAAGGCATCATCTAGATCTAGCTACTGTGGTAATTCAGAAAGCCACAGTCTCTGTGGCTAAGGTTTGCACTCAATGGTCCCATGAAAGACCAGTATTTTTATAAGATTTTAATCACAAGGGTAGAACAGTCCTTTGGAATCAGATATAGAATATGGTTTAAAAATCACTTCTAAAAGTGCATGTAAAACAGTTTTATTTAGGGCTGAGCAAGGTTAAAAGGTATGGATTTATACTAAACAATGACGGGATTATTTTCAGCAAAGCGGTTTATTTAATGAACCCATAGTCTTGCATTTTATGCATAGCTCAATAGGCAGTGAGCCATCCTCTTTGTTAATCAAGAGGACACTTAAATCCTGCTGCTTGCTGATACAGAATGAGAAAGACGGGCAGCATGAAATGCACAGAAGGGATTCAACTCCACACGTTGTTTTAAGTAGAACAGGATTTAGTGTTCTCAACAGCAGCACTACTTGGTATTTTTATGTTGTTTTAATTTTATAATGAAAGGCATGCCTGCCTGGTGTATGCACAGTTACAACTGTTAGTCTTGGTTAAATTGGTCTATGCAGTCATCACAAAATGGACTCTTGGGGACTATTGCTAAGGGAAAATGGACAACATTCATTAAGTTAGTTCTGTGGGTTTTATTCTTTTGATATTAATTATTTGTATAAATACATAAATAAATATGTTCTCCTTGATACGTGGACAGGTTACTTGCATCTGGAAGGAACAGTTTGTTTTCTAACTTTCTTCATTTAGAAAGGGAATGTATTGAAAGTAAAATACCGAGTAACAGTGTTTCTGGGTTTCACTCACAGCTACACATGAAGTGAGATCTTTGATTTGGAGCAAGTTGCTTCCCAACTTACTTTTCTGTAATACAAGTGTGATAATGTTCATGTCAGAGATGTGTTATGAGGGATAATTAATGCAAGGATTTCAAAAACATCAGATGAAAGGTGCTAGAGAGAGGGCATAAACATAACCATGAGAGACATTTTGAAAGCTGTTTTATAATCCATAGTCTCAAGTCTTCTGTGGGTGAAGAAACCATTAATTTATTCTTGATAAGACTCTATTCATAACTACAATGGGACTATATATGGTGCAGTATACAACTCAGAATAAACAAGGCGATCATAATCTGACCCTTGGGACTGCCTCCCCTGGGATGTCTGCTAGAATTAGCATATGATTTTATAGCCTTATCTCTGTCCCATGATAGGACAGCAAAAATCGAAGCCTCTTCTTTGTTAATATCTTCTAGACCAACCAGGTTCATTGGTGAACCTAGAAAGCTCTAAACTTTTATTCTGAAAATCCCCATTTCGCCTTCATTTTTCCATTGTTTATTCCCACCAATGGGAATGTTATTCTCAGGCCATTTGGATAGCCTTTAATATGGGTTTGAAGAGATCATTTGAAGAGATGCAGAGGGAGACAATTTCACAGCAAAGGGTTTCATCTGTTTTGCCAGGTCTGGCATCTGGGAAGTGAAATTCCACATTTCTTCCATGCTCTGTAACAAAAGGTGAATTCCAAGGAAACCTCACCATGTGTAGTACTGTGCATCATTTTGTTGAATAGGAATATCGTCTACAAGCAAAGTATCACCACAGACAACAACATCTCATCTGCGACAGATTTAACTGAAATATCCAGCCAGCTCTGTGCAGATAGAATATACATCTTTGTAAAAAAAAAAAAAAAAAAAAAGCATCACCTTGGAAAACAGACTCCAGAGAGTTAGTGCAGAGGCAGAAAAGGATCTTGGAGTCATCATTGATGCCGAGATGAACATGGGCCAGCAGTGTGGGGATACAATCAGGAAGGCCAACCATACCTTGTCATGCATCCACAGATGCAGCTCAAGTAGGTCCAAGGAGGTGATCCTCCCCCTTTATGCAACACTGGTCAGGCCGCAGCTGCGTCCAGTTCTGGGCACCGCACTTCAAGAGGGATGTGGACAACATGGAGAGGGTCCAGAGGA
>NW_017728947.1:19774281-19780123 GCF_001723895.1 Crocodylus porosus
GATGAGAATAGGATGGGATTCAACACTGACAAGTGCAAAGTGATGCACCTGGGGAGGAACAGCCGGCACCATACCTACAGGCTGGGGAACTCCTTTCGTGTCAGTACAGAGGCAGAAAAGGATCTTGGAGTCATTATTGAGGCCAAGATGAACATGGGCTGGCAGTGTGCGGATGCAGTCAGGAAGGCCAACTGCACCTTGTCATGCATCCACAGATGCATCTCGAGCAGGTCCAAGGAGGTGATACTCCCCCTCAAGAGGGATGTGGACAACATGGAGAGGGTCCAGAGGAGGGCCACTCGTATGATCAGGGGACAGCAGGGTAGGCCCTACGAGGAGAGGCTATGGCACCTAAACCTGTTCAGCCTCCAGAAGAGAAGGCTGAGGGGGGATCTAGTGGCCTGCTACAAACTAGTCAGAGGGGACCAGCAGGCATTGGGGGAATCCCTGTTCCCCCAAGCACTACCAAGAGTGACTAGAAATAATGGTCACAAGCTGGCAGAGGGTAAATTCAGATTAGACATCAGGAGGTGCTACTTCACTCTCAGGGCGGCTAGGACTTGGAACTAACTTCCAAGAGAAGTGGTGCTGGCTCCTACCCTGGGGGTCTTTAAGAGAAGGCTAGACGAAAACCTTGCTGGGGTCGTTTGACCCCAGTAGTCTTTCCTGCCATGGCAGGGAGTCAGACTTGATGATCTGCTCAGGTCCCTTCCAACCCTACAAACTATGAGATGATTCACTGAGTCACCTGGTGTTTGGAATAAAAGGGGATTTATAGAGTTTCACTGTCTTAATATTGCATAGTCCTGTACCAATTCACTCCATCCTAAACTACTGAGGATAACCTTAATGGATAAAAAACAGTTTAGTCAAAAAAAAAATAAACCTTTTTTCTTTTCTTCTTGCATGAGGAGTCAAATGAAGACATTTCAAAATAGAGCAGCTTCTGTAACTTCTGTCTGTGCTGCCTGCCAACCTCAAGCTGATTTCAGAATGGGAGCAGGGAAAGGAAGCAGAGGGAGTTCAGTCAAGGGGAGCTGTCACCTCCCGCTAAAGGGTGGGATAGGTGAATTGGAGCCCACCCTTCCCTCTTTCCCCAACCCCTTTCCTGAAAAACCCCTAGAATGAGGTCTCTCTGTTCCCTTTTTCTCCTCCCATTCTGAAACAGGGACAGGCTGGAAGAGAAGAGGGACTATTGCTGAGGGAAACTGGTTGCAGGCTCAGAGCCAGCAACCAGATTCCTCCCCCCAGGAACCAACTGTGAACTTCTGTTTGGTTCCCACGAGGGTTGTAACTCAGAATGCTTCTTGCAAAGCGCTCTCAGTTACAGCGGGGACCTGTACTTTTGTCTGTGTCTTTTTATGTGTATTGAATTTCTATTCCATTACAAGTGTAAACCAATTTCCAGTCTCTTAAACCAGTTTATGTGCAACTTCTGTCCCTAGCCAAAGATATTTCATGTAGCCCAGTGACACACTAGTCTGGGTTATGCAGCAAATTTAAAAGGCATTAATGTACACATTAATGACAACACTGGAACTTGTCACTATGCATAGTCAGCTTTTCTTAACAGGTAGGATTACTATATTGGGTAATGTACTGACTTCAGTTTCCTGCTTTATGTATAATATGAAATTCCTTCAATGCTGAATATGATTTAAAAAAAAAAAACACCTGTGAGGAGGACCACCTACAAGAGGAAATCTGCTGCCTTAGCCACCACTACAAACAACCCCCTGACATTCCCATTGATCTGATCTTCAATCTTTAGTTAATGACAACATGAAATGGGTAACCAGCAGAGGAACCTTGGACTGTTGTTTAAGATAGGTCATGGTACATGAGTTCTCTACATTTGTCAGTCTTTGTTTGTTATCTACTTCCTTCCTATCTTCCTCCTCTCTGAAAAGCAAAAATTTAACTAACCAAAAATCAGTCTGAGATAAACAGTCTAAATCACATAGGATCTAGTATAATTAGGCCTCCTATTAAACAGAGGAGGATTCACTCATCCACTAGGAATTTCAGTAGAGATCAAATGAGCTTTAAGAGGACAAGACCTTATGTGCTTTATTTTCAAAATTCCTAGCAAATCTTGAAAATTGTTGTCCAGATCCTAAGGATCCAACACTATATCTACCATATATAACAGGATTCTCTATTAAAGTTGTAGAACATTTCTAGCACTACACTATTTTTATATGCTCACTTTCTTTTAAACGTATTCTTTAAGCAGAAGCATTCTAACCTCAGCTGTGTTCAGCCCAAAACCAGAGGAGAGAAAGCAAGGGTGCCTTTAAATGGGAACACTATGGTGGCTAGAGTACAGTCAATGTCTTGTATATGAAGAGACAATGGCTCAGAACTGTTTTGACCGACTATCTGGTACCAGAAACCTGCTGATGTTCTGCACGGTAGATACATTAGGTCATAAAGAGTATGCTTATGATGCATTCCTGGAAGTCTCAAGGAGAGGCAGGATTTAGCTACCCTACACAACAAAGCTAGAAATGTGACTACTCTGGGGTTGCACTGGCTGCTGCTCTGAAGCATAGTAGAAACAGAAGTCTGGAAAATGGCTTCAGTGCATGGTGCACTAAAGAACATCATGTCCTAGGATGCAATATAAGCACACACTTAGAGTAACATCAGGAGTCCCCCCATTAAAGGTGAACTGCAGCCCAGTAGAGAAGACTTGGAGCAGAACATTTTGATGTGCCAAAAGATTCCTTTTATGTTAATTTTTGCCCCCAAACCATCACCCAGGATCTGACTCTGAGCTACCAGCAGCATTTCAGTCATCAGGCAAGTTTTTACAGGATCCTATTAGCTATTATAGACTTTTTCCACAGGTGTTAAAAACACTTCTTAAAAATATACTTGCCAATTTTTTTTTTATAATATATGTTTAAAAATGGTTGTATTGAAACATGAAGAGAAAGACTGGTATGAAAACAGTAAGTCCCTAGTAGCAGGTAGAGCTAGGAATGCATTTGAAAATGTAACTAGCTGAAGGTTCTAAGTTATTAAGTAAAAGCAGCTTTCTTCTGCATATATGCAATGGTTAAACTGGATATGCCTCACACTAGAGAGGCTCTGCATATTTTTTTTTTTTTTTATATATGCGCCTCTCTAGTGTGTCTTTATATATAAAAACACACGCGCGCGCACACACACACACCCCTTTCCAAATATAAACTGATCAGTGCAGAGGTATTAATAATGTAATTGCTTATGCCATTTTAAAAGGGCTTATATTCTTTAAATCCTAGGTACAAGTGTTTAGGCCAAATCTAGTTCCAAAAGCTACCTAGAAGAACCAAAGCAGATTTGTACCCAGCAGCATCTCTTCTTCCTGTTTGTCCCACACATCCTTCCATTTAACTCAGTTATTGCTATCTTATCTCCTCTTCTTTTTCCACCACCTGTCCCAAGCAAGAGTTAGTTTCCTGCTGAACCTTTTTCATTCAAGAATTTGACAGTGAGCAGAGCAAGTCAACATTTTCAGCTTCACGAAAAAAGTTCTCCACTGACAATCCACCAGAGAAAACAGCATTTTACACTGATGTTTAACCACTCTGTAGTGTAAAGCCAAAGTCAAGGGAGTTTGATAAACATGACAGTCTTCATCAAGATAAGTCAATTCTACCTCTAACCAAAAGTTTATATAGAACCACAATATTGCAAAAAGTTTGTTCATTTTTTTCTCTGACAAGATTTTCAAAACAGAATACATTATAAGGAGATTGCAATTTACAAGAAACTGGGACATTCTGTAGAATAATGAAGTGGCCTGTATGTCTTTTGAGAGTTACAATGCAGTGTTGCAATTTGAGTTTCTCAAAGTGTTCCCCTCTATTAAAATCTAAAACATACATATATTCTTGAACACGCATGCCTAGTTAAGGTGTAGATCATGGATTTAATGACTGTACATGGCTATTTCAGATTAATTTACCTCCTGCTGACAGTGGAAGCTGCTAATTGAAAGTTCAGAAAAATGTTACTGGTTTGGATGCAACTGTAACCTGTTTTATGCCTTTTGAATTTGCATAACATCATCCTACCTTTGAAGATAATCTGCAAAGGTTGGTGTTCTTATTTCTTCATGATAAATGTATATTAGACATGGTACACCCTTTCAGGGGTGATGGCCACATGCTCACTAGCTTTTAAAGTCCATCATAAAATAAAAATTTAAGACATACAAACATATGGACTCCAATAACATTAATTTTGTTTGGGCTTTTCACTCCCCACAATTTAAATAGCTTAGTGTTTCATCTTTTCATAGATTTCATAGACATTACGGCTCAAAGGGACCTCAGAAGATTGAGTCCAGCCTCCCGCCCAAAGGGCAGGAAGTCAGCTGGAGTTATAGGATCCGAGCAAGATAAACATCCAATTTGCTCTTGAAGGTGTTCAGTGTAGGTGCTTGAACCACCTCCGATGGCAGACTGTTCCAGACCTTGGGGGCTCGGACAGTAAAGAAATTCTTCCTTATGTCCAGCCTGAAATGGTCTCTCAGTAGTTTATGACCATTTAACCTCATCATCCCTTGGGACACTCTGGTAAACAAACATTCCCCCAGATACTGGTGGTAAGCCCTGATTAAACTTGTAGGTGGCCATCAGATCACCCCTGAGCCTGCGCTTTTCCAAGCTAAAGACCCCCATAGCTCTCAGCCTGTCATCATAAGGTCTGTTCTCCTGACCTCTGATCATGCGTACGGCTCTTTTCTAGACTCTCTCAAGCTTCTCCACATCCTTTTTGAATTGTGGAGCCCAAAACTGGATGCAGTACTCCAGTTGCGGCCTCACCAAGGCCAAGTACAAGAGGAGAACGATGTCCCGGGATTTGCTTGAGAAGCATCTACGGATGCAAGCCAGCGTTTTTGCTCACTTTAGTAGCTGCAGCATTACATTGCAGGCTCATGTTCATCTTGTGGTCAATGATGACCCCCAAGTCTCTTTCTTCCGTAGTGCTAGCCAGCGTAGCACTGCCGAGCCTATAAGGATGCTGCAGGTTTTTCTTCCCAAGGTGGAGAACCTTGCGTTTTTCGGTGTTAAACTCAAAAGAACCATGATCTACACCGTAACTAGGCATGTGTGTTCAAGAATATATGTATGTTTTAGATTTTAATAGAGGGGAACACTTTGAGTGGTTCAGGTTCTCATCCACCCATTTGCTGAGCCTGTCCAGGTCAGCCTGGATCACCCACCTGTCTTCTGGCGTGGATGCTTTGCCCCAAAGTTTGGTGTCATCGGCGAACTTGGCAAGTCTGCTCCTGACTTCAATGTCCACATCATTAATGTGGATGTTGAACAATATGGGTCCAAGGACAGAGCCTTGGGGGACCCCACTGGTCACAGGACACCATGATGAGTGACTGCCATCAATTACTACGCTCTGGGTCTGACCCCGGAGCCAATTCCCCAGCCAGCGGATCATGGTGAACCCAAGGCCACAACTGGCCAGTTTTACCAAGAGGTGATACCAGATCAAAGGCTTTTTTGAAGTGAAGATATATGACATCAATCTCTTCTCCCTTGTCCAGGTGATAGGTCACCTGGTCATAAAAGGAAATGAGATTGGTCAAGCAAGATCCACACACAACAAACGCATGCTGGTTATCCCTTAGGATGTTGGCCAGACCATTAAGGATGGCCTCTTTAATAAACTTTTCAAAGGTCTTCCCCAGGATAGAAGTCAGGCTGAGGGACTTATAGTTAGCTGGATCCACTTTCCTCCCTTTCTTGAACATAGGCACCACATTGGCCTTCTTCCAGTCTTCGGGCACTACACCAGAGCACCAGGAGTTTTCAAAGATCTGTGCCAGAGG
>NW_017728947.1:19781223-19821647 GCF_001723895.1 Crocodylus porosus
TCTCGTTGGCCCATAGACTTCTTGAGTCAGGTAGAGGTCATCCACGCATGAGAGGAAGCTTTGTGACTGCTCAGATTTTGCTGAGTGGTCCTTCCAACGAGATATTCAGGTAATGAAGTCACCCATGACAACCATGGTCCTGGAGCATGAGGCCTCAGTCAGTTCCTGAGCGAACTCCTGGTCAAGCTCAGGATTTGGGTGGGAAGTCTGTAGTAGACTCCCACCATTGTGTCCCCTGTGCCATATTCCCCACGGATTTTAACCCAGAGGGTCTCCAGTCATCCACCATGGTCGCCAACATCAGCTTGCAGGGACATGTAGCTTTCCTTAACATAGAGTGCTACACCCCTGTCCCTTTTATCTACACAATCCCTCCTATACAGGGTATAGCCATCTATGGGCGAGTCCCACCAGGTCTCCGTTATCCCTATGACATCATAATTATTTGCATTGAGCAGGAGGACGAGCTCCTCCTGCTTATTCCCCAAGCCCCTGGCATTTGTGTACGGGCAGGCAAGTCCTTGGGGGCTGATGCCTTGCCCACAGATTGTACCAGGGCTGGGGCAAGGGTGGGCTCCCTTAAGTGTCTTGGCCACTGGCTTTGCAGTGGTTACTCAGTAGGCCAGCTATGGCAGTAGTCCCCCCCCCAGCCCCCAACAGGCTTAGTTTAAAGTCAGGTGGAGCAGGTCAGCCAGTCTGGCTGAGAAGAGCCTCCTCCCCAGGGGAGTGAGGTAGAGGCCATCTCTTCCCAGCAGCTCGCTGCCTCTCTCGCCAAAGAGCGGGCTGTGGTCATGGAAGCCAAAGCCTTCCCAATGACACCAGCACCGCAGTCTTTGGTTGACTACGTGGATCCACCTCTCCCCCCTCAACCCATAGCCTGAGACTGGGAGGATCGACAAGAACACCACCTGTGCCCCCAGACCCTTTAGACCCGTTCCCATATCCCTGTAGTGCCTCATGACCTGGCTGGGAGCACTCCGAGTTATGTCATTGGTGCCCACATGAATAAGAAGCATAGGATAGTGGTCTGTGGACTGGAGGAGCTTTGGGATCTTCTCTGCAACGTCCCACATGCCGGCCCTGGGAAGCAGCAGCAGACTTCCCGGACTAAGGGATCGGGGCGGCAGATTGCCCCCTCAGTCCCCCTCAGAATGGATCATGCAAGACTAGCCTGAAAAGTGCTTAACATACCGAATTCAATTTTGATTAGGCTTATCCTCCCTACAGTAATAGATTCAGAAATGTTACTAAAATGCAAAATAACATAAGGACTTGTCTGATTTCATTACAAACTGGCCATTCCTCCCATTCCAATTGAAAGATTCATTAAGGTTTGCAAACTTTGCAAGACTAGAAGTGATTCATCATTTCATGTTAAAGTCAAGTAGAAATGTATTGCCTCTATGCTTATGTGAAATCAGGTGACTGACTGAATTTCAATCTAAGATTCTAGAGAGAAAAGTGCATGGGTTTAAAACTTGAAGACAGGAGCAGAGGTTGTCTAAACAAAATCTAGGATTTGAAAAGACAGAATTTGGTAAGTTTTCTTCTTTGCATTATGTTATACCAATGTAGGGATGCTATAACATCATCTCAACGCAATATCAGGACATAACACAATCAAATTACAGAACTCTGTTCTGCTATAAAAGTGACTCGTGCAATTAACTGTCTAACAACTCTTACACATCCCTGTCTGTATCTTTAAAGAATAAATATACAAACTATGATTGTACTTCTAACTTCAAGAATTAATAAATCCTGAGAAATGTTGAGACCCACTATCCTTAAAATGCAATGTGTCAACTGTTTAATAGCATACAACAGCCCCATGCAATGCTACAACTCAGTAACAATCATTTGTGAAAAGTCCTGTAGGACATGCATTTGCCAACCTGGAATGTATACTAGGCAGTGTAATCAGATGAACAGCATCAACATGAAATTTAAATGACCTCAAACAGTCAGCACCTATTTTTTTTACATCTTGTCAAAAGGAAGGAGCTCCAACAGTACAGAAGTACTATTCTGGAAAGTTGATTCACCATTAGAGGAAAGGAGGGCACATCTACACAGGACGCTACGTAGCCATAGCAACAAGCTATGGTGACATAGCTCATCACTATGGCAGGCACTAACTGCAATGCTGCTGCTACTGCACAGTAGCTTATCACTACAGTGATGTAGGGTCAGAAATGACCTGTGTGCCACTGGGACTGCACAGTACCAGTGGGTATCACGCAGTCAGGGGCATATGTAGACATGCCTGGAATGATCAACCAAGTCACTACTGGTACTTCCTAAGTGCTTGGTTTGACTATTTCAGTATTATGATTGGCAATCAGAGAGGGATTTACCCAGAAAAACACTGAACTAGTCAATCCTTGCTTAGCTTGAGAGAGAAATACATCATGCATGTCTGTACATGTCTCTATGGTGACACTGTTACTGCACCGTACGTGTAACACGTGGCGATTTTTAGCAGCCAGTTCACCATAGAGGCACACTATACTGGGGGAGCACGTCATTACAGCGGCATAGCTGTTGGTCACGTGTAGCATCTGTGGGCATCTATATCACTATAGTACATCACATGTAGGCATGCCCATCAAGAGCTAATTTCTCATTTCTTGAAACGTGATCATACGCAGCATTTTAAAGAGATATTTAACCCAAGGAAATACAATGCTTGTTTCTGTTCTCACACTTGCTTTCCATTAGTCTATGATAACTTCAACTTCTTCAGTCAAGTTAGTCCTGATTTACCTTTGTGTAAAAGGAGAACACCACCACACATGCATATTAATATACTATTTCCACTATGAAAATGTGGTGTGGAAACAGTCTACCAAAGGGTAGAAGGTATAAGTCAAGGTTTAAATACGAAGCTGTTGGATAGATGGCTGATACCTAAGAGATGTCTGTTCAAAGTTGGAATATTTGAAGCTTGCTTTGTGGCACTATCTCAGAAATACTTCTATGGAAGACATGGGGTTTTTTTGTTTGGTTGGTTTTACTCACTGGGTGCATCTACACATGCATTTTACTTCAGAGTAAACTAATTAGCTCTGAAGTAAGGCATCACAGTCTACACATGCACTGGTATTAGAGTGCAATAAACTCTGCTGTAAAATAGTGCCATTCCCAACAGTACTATCTTATGGCAGAATGATTTACTGCACTGAAACGCATATGCAGATGCTGGCCACAGGCATACATTACACCCAGGCAGCAGGGGGCCTGCTCTACCCTAGCTCAAATTGCTGCTGTACTGGGTGCACATGTAGATGCTGCACCTGGGAGCAGTTTACTCTGGCTTAAACTGCTCCAGAATGTATTGCATCTTGCACCCAGTATGTACACATGCATTAAGGCACCTTTGCTACTGCACATTAAGTTTAGTACTTCTAACAAGAGGTACTAGAAAAAAAATGGATGATAGCCAGCACCAAAGCACAGCAGCAACAGCACATGGTCTTTTTCTGATGCTTAATGGACAGTAGATTAATTCTACTGCACATTAGCATGATTTTCCTATGATGTGCTAATGCTCAGTAGAGTTAGTTTACTGCACATTAAGTATTTCATGTAGATGCACCCACTGTGCTTTAAACTAATGCAGTTTAACTGGACTATTACAACATCTGCAGAGGATAGCAAGCTAGGAAGGGCAGTGACAGGAAAAGTTATCTTGCAAACTGTCTAAAATCAGCAAGATGAAATTCAGTAAACACAAGTGTAAATGTGCTATGGTTAGGAAAAAGAGATCAAATATATAAATACAAAATGTGATATAACAGACTAGCCATCCATTCTGCATAAGCAGTTCATGTGATTCTCTTGCAAAAATCTCATTCTATAAATAAGTACAAGAGTGTCGTATGTAAGACACTGGAGGCGCTCAAGTTCTACTCGCTGCAAGTGAACATGAATACTATGTTCAGTTTTGGACACCATACCCTAACAAGAAAGAGCCAAGATGGAGAGCATCCAGATGAGGGTCACAAAAATGATAAAGAAAGCAAAACCTACAAAGAAAGGTTGAAGGTGAACAAAGGAGAACAGGAAGAGTCAGTAGCATAATAAAGGGGGCAACCCAAGTAGCAGTCCCAGGTGCTGACCTGAGGCAGGGGATGGTGCCAGGAGAAGAGGCTGCCACCATGCCACTGCCCTGACTATGCTGGGACATCAAATTATGCCTCAGGTAAGAGGGGACATGATGACAGCCTTCCACCATGAAAAGCAGGGGCGGGCAATTATTTTAGGCAGAGGGCTGCTTACCGAGTTTTGGCAAGCCATTGAAGGCTGCATGACAGGCAGCCATGGGCAGATAAATATTAATTTTCTAAAATTTTTAGGGACCCCATGGGCCAGACAGAATGACCTGGCAGGCCACATCTGGCCCACATTTTAAACCATCCTTTACACCCCGATGTAAAGGATGGTTTAAGATGAAGCACAATGATCAATTATTCTTCAGGCCATCAACTATTCCTCAAAAGGGAGTAACACAAGAAGAAATCAACATAGTGTGCAGCTGAAAAGATTTAAATTACGTATTCAGGAAGAGATTCTTAGCTATAAGGCTAATTAAGCACTAGAAAAGGCCACCAAGAGATTGTGGAATCTCTGGCACTGGGGTTTTTTTCCTTTCCTCTTAACCCAAAAACAAAACAAAAGCCAAAAATCAACCTTAAACAATAGGTTAGATAAAAAATCTGTCAGGGATGCTCTCAGAATATATATTCTGTCTCAGATTAGGTAAATGAACCAGATGATCCAGCATACCATTTCTGATTCTACATTAATTCACCAAACCAAGCTTACAAAACTATGTATGCATGCTTTGGCTTTAAGAGATACCTCTGGTCTGTACAGATAGTGTTCTAATCTTAACTGCAGTCAATCAGTGCCTGATTGTTATGCTCTGGTGTAATTTGCCTTCAAGTTGTTCAGCTTTTTGTACTAAACAATTTGCAGTGTGGCTAAACATTACAAAACAGAAAGATCAGCAGTCTGTGACAACAACAGAGAATGGCCTAAATAAGGCCGATGCAACATGCCAAATGTTTAGGACTTTGCATTCTACTGTGATAGAGCAGTATAATTACCACCACCATAAATGAGAGCTCTGTCACTAAACCACTCAGACTTCTGCAGTTGGTGTTTGTGTCTTACCTCCAAGGAATCAGAACTTGTGGCAGAGGTGATATCTTTTATTAGGTCAACTAGATATTTGCAAAAAAAAAATTCTTTATTTGCAAGCTTTCGGGCATACTCACCCTTCTTCAGGCATAGAAAAAAGCAAAGATCGTAACATTTCTCCCAGGGGGAAATGAAAAATCATATTTCACAGGATAGATAAATAGGCTCACATTTCTGTGAAATATGAAACATCATAACCAGCAGAAAATATAATTCTACATCCCACTTAACCACCAGACAACTTTGAGGCAAAAAAAACTACTCCAACTTTTATCAGAGCCTAAGTTGCACTAAATGAACCATTCCAACCAGAAGATCTTACAACATCTTCAGCTCTCTGGTGTTTTCCAACTATTGGAAAACAACTAAATTGTTTTCCAACTATTTAAGTTGGTCTAATCAAAGATATCAGGTTCACCCAAAGAACCTTGTCTGCCTATGTCCTCAGGCTAACACGGCTACAACCTACACCCCTGTAAGCAGTGATGATGCATTTATGCTGTAGTTCAAGACTACCAGCATCCCATCACCAGTTTTTGTCGTTAACAAACAACTGAATTTTTTGAAAACTGAAAATAAAATTAAATTGGAGTGATTGCATCCATATATAGTTATAAAGCACTACAGTCGGTATCCTTAATGGAATATTTATTCTTATTTTAATGCAACATGACACGTGCTCAGTGACACTGTTCATGAACTGCCCTCTACCACCCTTGACAACAACCATTTTAGTTAAATAACCTGGATGCCCTTCACAAATTAGTTTGAGTCAAACAATTTACAACTGTTAAGCTTTCACTGCCATTTTACCATTTTCCAAAGGGCAACTGTAGAAAATAAAAGAAAAATCTACGTTACAACTCAATTTTTTGAAGATAACGCATTATCATATTTCCTTTTTTAAACAGTTTTATTTTTGGTCTTTCAGTTTTTGAATTTTTTTTAGATACAACAAATAGTTATGATTTTCCTCTCAGTTTTTATAATTGATTGAGGTTCTAAGGCTCTACTGAGCCCTTTGTTGTTCCTATTTTATTCCAGCCTAAAAACCAAGAAAAACTTCAATGGCAAATCAGTCCAATTCTCAGCCCTTGATAGGCAAGTATTTTCATACAATGACTGAGAATGGAAGGTAGATTTGAGTTTTGTCCATAAGTATTATGATCCTCATCCACAATGTGGAAGTCGTTTTCACAAGATTAATGGCATGGTATACACATTAGAAGTTTGTGAATGTGTGCATCTTCTTATTATAGTTATACCACAGGCTCACATTTTAATAAATGAAGCTCTTATTCTCTGGTTTCATTATATCAACACAACATATCTAATTGCATGGCCACACTTCATAAAATGTGACTATGAATCTGTGAGTAAACATAATTTAATATGAATATGGGGATCCATGTTAATAGTCCAAAACCATAATTAACTCTTCTGTCATTATTTAGTACATTTTGAGGGGATTTTTGCTGAACTCTGATCCCACCATTTGAATCTTTCACAAAAACCTCATTTTTTCCCCCACTGACCAAATAAACTATTGGTTATAAAACTTTCATGTAAATTGTTTTTCAGTTTTTACTTCATTTGGTAAGTTGTTTGTACATGCCTAGTGTTAAAACCATAATGCAAGAATTGGTACAAACCTGATACAGCATTTAAATCTCTTTTTGTCTCTGGGTAATGGTACTTGTCATGCTGCAGAAGCGTGCAACAGTCATATCTGTACTTAAATCTGTTATGAATTCAGACATCATAGGTAGATGCTTACCCAAAGAGCAGCAGTTAATTGTATCAATGCAGGGGGAAGGACTATGAGTACTATTTGTGTCGCAAAAATATGAATTTAGTTATGCACAACATTTGAAATATTCATTTGACAATTAAAATGCTGATTTCAGCTTGCAAGCAGTATAATAAAACTAATTAAACAGCTTAATAATCATCCCTCCACTGAGATCCATTAGGTGTTTTGTGCTATTTAGAAATTTTCATTTACTACCCACTCTCTACTGGCTTGAAAATTGCTCTCCACTTCAGCAAAGCTTGGAGAGATTCTCACTCTATTATGCTGCAGACAAACACCTGGAATTAGTATCTAAGCTCATGCACCATGTTTCTCATTACCAAGTGATGGAAAAAATTAGGTACTAGCATTAACAGGACACTAAGGGCAGAATTTCACCGTGTGTGCCCAGATGGCAGCCACCCAGCTGCATAACTGCCATTTTGCAGTTTGCAATCCAGCTCCCCATGCAGTGTGAATGCACAGGTCACAAAACTGTACATGGCAATAAACCCATGACTAACAAGAAGGGAGTTCAAACCTGAATCTCTGATGACCACCACACTGCTCTAACCACTAGGAAACAGGTAGGCCATTAGGGAATGTTTTCAACTTTGGGGTCTCACTTTCTAACCAAGAACCCTATCCACTCAAAAACTGGGGCTAGAAAAACTAGGAGGGTACTCCTTCTGGCCATATTTTGATCCTTTTAATCACGTTCGGTACAAGATACAATTAAATTGCAGCTAGCCCTCTAGCCTAGGTGTGGGCAATTATTTAGGCTGGAGGGCCACTTAATGACTTTTGGTGAGTTGTTGAGGGCCGCACACACAATTAAATGGTGAAGATATCATTTTAACAAGTAACAGATTTTTAAAAATTATATGCTAAAAATCAAACTTCTACTTTAAAATATTTTAATTTTATTTCAAAAAGTATTTTTTGTTCTGATTTATGGGTTTTTGACTAATGTATAGAGAGGAGATTGCATAATATCTCAAAATAAAATCTCTCCCCCAAGGGAACCAAAACCAGTCAGCAGGACAGCAAAGAAAGGATGCCCCCCGCACCAGAGCCCTGCCACTGCCCAGCCACCCCCCAAATCATAAGGGAGTTCCTGCCTCAGCCTGTACCCTGACACACCTCTCAAGAGTAGCTTGCACCCCATTTTGCCCAGCCCTACTCTTATCCAAGGCTGGCGAGTTGGTTAGTCCTACCGTAGCCAAAGAAACGGCTATAGAACGTACTGTATTTCCCACACATTCTGTTCAACAAAAAGAAATATAAAAATCAAAACAAAGAGATTAAATTGCCATCATCCCATTTGTTTTGATCAGCAGCAGAGACTCAATTTGTAATATTTGAAGTCCATCAAAATCAAGCTTATGCAGCTTGTACATCTTCTGAAGAAGAGCATGCACAGAATGCTGAATAAAGTTATGCTAATACTGCATCACACCAATAAGCTAGAAATTTCTATATTTGCACAAGCTGGTATTCCATAATAACGGCACCCTGTTAAATCAACCATGCTGTGGGATAAAAGCAATAGAGCAACAGCTCATGGAGCATCTCTCACCTGAAAAGTCCCTGCATGGTCTTCTTCTTTGTCTCCCTCTTTACCCTCCTTCAGAGCAATCAGTGTAAATCCACGAAAGTAAGCAGGTGTGGCTGCTGACAGTGTTACTAAAGAGAAACAAAAAAAGAGAAAACTAATTCTGACTGTGAAATCAACAGCCTACACAACACTTCATAGCTTAGTTTAAATGTGTTAATTTAGTGCTAATGAAACCTAAAAAGATCAATAGCATGCAGTAGAGCAGGTAGAGTACAGGAAGGTTCAATCCAAATTTCCATGCAAACTCTGCCAATGCATGCAATATTTCTGTTATTTACTGCCCCAGAATTTTCTTGAAAACAGACAACCAATCTGCTCCATTCCACAGAGATTTCTGATGTGGAGCAATTTCTCTTGGAGCCTTCCCCATAATACAAGCCAGGATCTAGTCCTTGACATACAGAAGTTTACTTAATTATAAAACAAGTTAAGAATATTTTATCCATATCCCTGGAGCTAAACTATGCTCATCACAGTACCTGGACTGATGGATAACTTCATTCTAAACCACCATTTAATTCGCCTTATCATTCTATTCCCAGGGTTAAACAAGCCTGTATTCAATTTTATAGCTACAATTAACCTCTAGGGACTATCACCAGCTGGGGACTGTTAGAATACACTGCACTTCAGCAGCACCTTCTCAAACATCCTTATCTTTGCTCCAGCCTGCCCAGAAAAGCCTCCTATGTCTCTGAAGGTACGTGGATTTGTTTTACTACCCTGAGAGATACCCATGTCAGAATACTCTCCGACTTTTATTAATGCACAGAAGTTGAGCAACAGCTCAGGTACCCAGAATACATCCCTGAGCACCGCTCTCAGGAACATATCCTGCTTACTTGCTCCAACTCTCACACCAAACCCAGGAATGAGGCAGTAAAATCTGGAGTCATCCCCCACCTCTGCTCTGAATCCTCTGTCTCATACTTGTTTGAGAGCAGCACTGTGGGAAGCCCTCAGGGCAACTCTGCTGCTGTGTTTAGTGTGTGCGAGTTAGAGCAGGTAGGCCAAGGGTGTTTCAGGACAACTCCTTGGCACCTGAGGGAAACGCTGTAGACACACTACCAGATGTCTCCTAGTGCCTTGTGTATGGCTTGGGTAGTACCACCAACGCAGAGCTGCAAGCCAAGGTTTGTTCAATAATTTTAAAATTCTCTAACTTTTTAAAAATTTCCTGGAAAAAAATTCTGATCTGGATGAGACCTGGCATGTGATGTTTCAAAGAAAAAGATTTTTTTTTTTTAAGGGAAAAAAATAAGTGCCATTCTAAGTGCCATTCCCAGCATTGGGCTTGCACTGTTATAGTGGCTTCAGCTTTAACTGTGAAGTCAATACTCTTATTTCCTTGTATCTTTACACTCTTAAATCCTAGTTGGCAGTATGAAAACTGGAGAAAACCTTGGTTCTTTCTGAACAACTGCTACCATCAATGCTGCTTCACAGAAAAGTATCCATGGTAGCCTCTCTCTCCCACACACAAACAAGCCACCAGGGGTTGAAATAAAAGTCTGATAGTAAACCATAAAGGGTTTGCATGTTCAATATCCAAAAGCACAGATGCGTATCTGGAGCATATGTAGTTCTCTTTGACCTAGAAATGAGAAACTAGAAATGTAAGAGGAACAGCATTTATCAACATATCTCTAGTGCTACTTGGTTTTATTTGGGTCAGACAACCGAAAATAGGATTTCTGGTTACATTCCTGTACATCTTCTGTTCAGGCATGAAGAAGTGAGGAATAGAGAGATACACAGAAATTAAACAGAGAGTTAACTGAGTTAGCATGATTTCTGCAAGAAAGTGGACAAAGAATAAATTAATTTGTTTGCAAATATCACAAATGAAAGCACCATGTTTGACTCATTTGATCCATGAGAGTTATTTGTACTCACAAATAACCTAACTAATGCAGGGTAGGGAGCCTGTACTCAAAGATCCAGGAGGTCCCATTCAGTCCTGTATACTGATGAATATGTTGGTAAATCCCAAAAGTTTCATGATTTAAGTTGTTTTCATTCTTTCCTGAAACTTCATTACCAAATTACAAAATAGTGATTGGTACACTTGTACATATGTAGGTAAAATGCTAACAGAAGAGGGTCCCAGCCTTTTGGCTTCTAAGTAAATGGCTCAATAACAGCAATCATAGTTTGTTGCTGTTAGTGCAGAAGACTAACTTAGTTCCATCCTCTATTTTCTTATGAACTTCTTCAGCAGTAGGTAAATCTAAACAAAACTCTAGGGCCAGATTCTCAACTAGACTAAACACAGTGAAATCAAATAATCACAGTGAAATCAAATAAACACCCAGAGAAATCAAATAAATTCATCTTTATTACACAAACTGAAGAATTACTGGTCCTTAGAATTTAGTCTCCATAAAAAGTGACAATAATAACAATGCCTAGAAGTATAAAATTACCCAAGGATTATATACAATTCCAAAGAAATGTCTAAGTACATTGTGAAAAAATGGTATTTTTAGGAATAGCTAAATGAACATGAATTTAAGAAGATAAACTCAAGTGTGCTCCAACTCAGGGCAAATGTATAGACAATATATCAGAAAATAGACAATATATTATTTTTCTAGAAAATAAAGAGTCCAATATTACAACCCTATTCTGAAATTAGGAAATATACATAAAGGTGTTCATAACTATGCTGCATAGTCAGGACTGTCTGGGAATAAAGTCTGATTTTGACTCCAAAATGAGTTATATTAATATTTGCCCAACACTCATTGCCCCAATGAGTTCAGACAAATAGTTAAAAATGTGCTTAAAGCTGCCCCTGTGCAGGACTAAAATACAGTCAGTATGTTCTTGTACCACTGATGATGCAGGAGATATGTGAGAAGCAAGTGTTTTTTTGTGAAACATTTTGTTGGACCAGCTGTATAGTTAAGAGAGAAGAGAGATGCCTATAAAAGCAGTGAGCTAGATAAAGATGCTTTCCTAAATCAGTACCTATATTTATTGTGTATGTATTAGTGGGCACCCGAAATACTCAATGCCAGTTTTTGAGTGCTTAAAGTTGACAACATGAAAAACAACAAACAGCCAAGAGGTGGTAATCTTCTAGTGGCTATGGAACAAGGCCAGAATAGACATGGCAACATTGTTTTTCTATTCTTTTATTGAGTCTTTAAGCTACCCCATCTGCTAACAGAACATTGCTACAAAATATTATTTGAAGGATTGTTTAATAAAGAGGCTTGTACTGGCAACTGGAGTAAGTCCTGTTGTATTAGCCCTAAAAATATTTACCCCTATGTGGTCCTGCACAACTGTGATTCTATATGATGCTGGAATCTGAATTGTATCTGGCTCTTGCAAAAGGTGGGCACTTCCTTCTTGAATGTTTGAAGTCTTTTTCTTGAGGGAACCAGGATATAGTTAGGACACTAATACAACTGTAATACACATTCTAGACATTGTTTTGTAGGTGATCTGGGGCAATAGGTGGTTACCACCTGGACTAATTGGTTGCCATTTCTTAGACAGCAAGACACTAAAGTAAGGAACAGTTAAGTCTCAAAATGAAATGTACACCAAGCGGAAAGAATTTCTGCTTTTTACTTTTCATGGTAAGATTGCATTGCATTGGTTCATTTTGTCTACCTCTCCCCTTTCCTGCAAGGAGAGACACCCTCCCATCCAAGTTAAATGCAATGTGATCAGTTGGCTTTCAGCTGGGGAGCCATACTGTGCAACTCTCATTTAAATGAAGCAAACCCATGTTGCAAGCTGCACAAGAGGCAGCAAACAGTGTTTGCTATCCTGTTAATGCCACCTATTTTCCTCCTGAATGAGATGCGTGAGAAGTGCCCAGATCTGTGTAAAAGAGTGTATTTATTAGTTTTAAAATAAACAAACCAGCCTGTGTATTGACAGATTAAGCACAGGAGTGCAAACTTCAACATTACTCAAGAGTGAAGCACTTGGAAAACCAATGCAAGTGGAATAGGCAATGTTTATCCAAATGGGTCCTTGAAAACTGTTTATTCTCTAAAGAAGGTGAACAGATCTGCAGGTGACCACTCCATCAGCACCAGAAACAGCATCCCAACATAAAGTGTACTCAAACAAATCATACTAGCCCCTTGCTTGCTCCCCTCAATAACTTTCAGGGTTTTAAGGAGGGAACACAATTTGCATTCATGTACTCATGTGAAAAATCCATATTACAGACTTTTCTATGCATGTATTTAGGCAGACAAATCTCCTCTGGCTTTTTTATTAAAAATAATTCTGTGCAGCTTCTAACAGAGCTAATGTCTTAGCAGGATCAACAGAACATCCAGGCTGGGCCCAATTACTTAAAATTATTTTTGTTTCAGAGCCTATTACCTTGAATCAATTTTTAAAGTTTGAGTTTGATTACCAACAAGCAACTCAGGAACAGAACAGAAATTAAAAGCACAGCAACTAGTGTCCCTGTCTGTGTGAAGGGGAAGAGGAACAACTGCAACACTTATGGGCTGTATTAACTAAAGGCAAAAGGTTTGTGCCTATGGTCCTCAACTTCTTTGTCACTCATGTTATCACCTAATGCTGGAAGCCAAAAGGACCACACTGCAGTAGGCAATCTGCTTTACAAGAGGGAGGAGCTGTGGCAAGAGCAGCTCCTCTACTACAGCTACCATGGTGGTTCTCAACCTTTTTTTAGACTCAAAACACCCCTGGGCAGACTTGAGGCACCCCTCAGAAAATACAACTCTTAGTTTTCACTGATTTTTGACTGCAGAAACATAATACAGCAATGCCTCTGTTGCAAAGAACTCAAAAATACCATAACAGGGCAACTATGTTATAGCTGTTGAAATCTCCAATTTGAAATCTCCGGGTTCCAAGTCATTAATCATGTCTGCATACCTAACACTGCTAGCATTGCATGGCACACCATCATACTCTTGAGAAGGATCTCAAGGCCATAGCACCCTGGTTGAGAATTACTGAGCTACCAGGGAGAGAGAGGGGAGTGAGCGCCTACCACCCTAATGCCAGAGTCAGAACCTCCAATAAAATATGTGAAGGGCCATCCCAGGTGGGGGGAGCTATTCCTGCTTTCCTATAATTAGGGAAAGAAAAAGGGATCTCCAGCCACCAGCGCTACCTCTCTTCTAGGGAGGGAAAGGGCCTCAATTATTGCTGCCTTTCTCTGATATACCAAGGGAAATAGGGTGAGGGTGGGAAGGTAATGTGGCCAGAAGAAGGAATATGCTAACATCTCACAGAACACTCTACCACCATGTCAGGTTAAAGGGCTCTGTGTGTAGGTCCCCTTTGTTCAGATGAACTCTAGGTCACCAAAGGAGAAGCAGCCTGGAGAGGAGGGAGGCCCAGGGACTTCCAAAGATAAATGAAACCTGTAAACTATACTACCCCACTCCACTATACTACCCCACTCCACTGGAACAGCAATAGTTTCCAATATTACAGAGCCAGGCTCTTACATGGATTCCCCCTGGCAGCGACACAGTGGAAGAAACATAAGGATTGGGGTTCCTGAAGCTCTACAGGTGGTGTGCCAAGGACCCAGATTGGGTAATGTTAACTATGGACCCATGGCAACAGCTTTTAATGTGCATTTGGCTTGGACTCAATCCAGGTTCTGAGAACCTTCTGCAGTGTTGTTTCTCTGGTTATTTACAGAAAGCAAAACAGTTGGTCCTTAATCTCACAGCTCTTCTTATCACATAAATTCTCTTTACTTTTACAGCATGGAAGGATACTTCTAATTTCCCAGTAGAATCTACTTTGAAAAAGCAGCTCAGGAATATCCACTTTTAAAACTTTGTGCGGTGTCCTCATATTGTACAAAAATTAACTCTTGTGTGACTGATAAGTACACATCTGGTAAAATGTATTACTCTCCTTCCCATACTTCAAAAAGCCTTCTTAAATACCACTTACTCAGATGTAGGTGTGTCATCCAAAGACTGAAGTAAGCAATGGGTACTTTTACTAAGCTTTTTGTGCTACATTGTAACATGCTAGGAATGAGAGCACTAAAGGAGATAAAAAATAAATTAAAGTGTATACTATATTAATTGACCTAATGTAGCCCCAAAATAGGATTTGTAAATTTGGAAGTCCGATTTTCTCTCTCTATCTTAGAAAGAAGCTAGAAGAAGCCAATAACATTTTACAGACAGTATTTAAAGAAAATCTGTAGATTTGTCATTGCCAAAGAACTGGAGTCTTCTCTGTAGTGCAGCTAGAACAGATACAAAACTGACATACAATCTGAAGTCATGCAGACTTAAGTTACCAGTTCCAGATATTTAAAATGTTACTCATTTGTGGGAAACTGCTTGAAGAAAAGCATGGTACACTTTATTTATAACATCTTTCCTCTATTTGAAGAAAGGTCATAAGAAATAAGAGCCTGATCTTCAAAACGGGTTCATTAAGATTGTGAATGGGTTCATTAAAATTGTGAATGGGTTTAAGCCTAATGATTATATTCTGGGAGAAAAGAAAAGTACACACTTTTTTCCCCAACTTCTACTGAGATTCTTATAATCATCCAGTGGGAGATCATTGCTCTTTATACTGACTCTAGCTAAAGGTCAAGAGAAGTGGTGGGAGGGACCTGGAAGCCCCTATACCTGGAAGAAGCTATGAAAGTACAATTGGTTTTGCCTAACGGATGATTTTACTGATGTTCTATTAATTAGCTTGTTATTAGAGATGAAGCACCTAAAAGGTATAATCGGTTTCTTTTCAAAAGACTAATTAAATATAAAGTTACCAGTGCATGCAAGGGTATTTATTTCCAAACGAATTGTATGCTAAGACAGAGAAAGTGACTGGAGAGGCTTTCACCTGTTAATTAGAGAAATATACCGAGATGTGTGATGTGTTTAGGAGTTCTTTGCCAGGATTATCTGTGCAATGCTCAGCCCAGAATGCATCCCCAGGACCCTTATTTACGGTGCTTATTAGCACCATCTCTCTCTTTCCTGCTTGTACCATCTGTTCATTTCCCCAGCAAAGGGAAAAAATATGGGGGGGGGGGGAGAATAAACGTAAGTGGAAAATGTGGGAAGTTGGCAGCCTCCTGCATCACTGTTTACCCAGATGCTAAGTCATTACATTACCATACATATTTCAAGGCAAAGACAATTAGCATCCAGTTTGGTAGCCCTTGCACTGAGTTAACCCCTTTACAGTGGAGGGAGTTGAGCTGGGAGAGCTCAGGGCAAACGGGGTAGGGGGGAACCTATCACGGATCAGGTGGCCTCACAGTGCCATTCAAAGAGCAAGCAAAACGCCGGGAAAGGCAGATCCCCTCCTTAGCAAGAAGTCCGATATGAGGTGGGGGAGCAGCGTTACTGTGAAATACAACTCACTTGCTGTGAAAGCATCCGCAGCATAAGCGGTGCATGGGGAGGTAGCACACTGCCTCAACTACCTACACACTCAGTCACACAGATCACTAACACCCCTCAGATCACACACACACACTCACACACCTCCAGATGACACACACCCCAGATCCCTAACACACCCCAAGATCACACCCCCCAATCCCTAACACACTCACACACCCCCAGATCTCATCCCCCGAGATCACTAGCACAACCCCAGATCACACACACAGTTCACTCGCACACACATCCCAGATCACTACCACACACCCAACCACCCAGATCTCCGCCCCCCCCCACACACACTTAGTTTCAACGCCTCTTATCTTGCCCTTCCTTCACGCTTATGTCTTCGGACCTGCGGGGCTGCCCACCTCCAAAAAAAACCCCACTTACCCCTGTAACTATTTCCAGGCTTGTAAAATTCCGGATCTCCCTCTACTCGGAGGCTAAATTCATTGTACCCTTCTCTCCGGGTGCCTTGGGCTCGCAGGATCCGGCTGCAGTATCCTTCGGATTTCGTGGCTTTCTCCAGGGTCTCATCCGAGAAGCCCAGGGCCACTGAGGGAAAAGCCAGAGCCAGCAGCGGCAGGACGAGGAGGGCTTGCGGATGAAGTCCCATCCTCGGGGCTCCCAGCAACTTTGTTTGCTCGCCGGGACTGGCTCCCCTCACGCACAGGTTGGAGGAGCGGGCGCGGGGAGCGCGGCGCGCGGGGCGGGGCGGGGCGGGGCGGGGACCCGCTCAGCCGCCGCCGGGAGGAGCGAGGGGGGAGCGGGGGGAGGGCTGATCTTGCCCAGATCCCGAACTGAAGTGCTGTTTTGTTTCAGAGCTTGCGATTAGCAGCTCGGCAATGTTGACTTAGCCGCGCTGAATTCACAGGCTTGGGGGAAATCGCAGAGAGCACGGGGGACGCTGCTGTCTCCAGGAGAGAGGGGAAAAAAAGGAGCCTCAGCTGGACGGACTGGACTGACAGACCGGGCATGAATCACCCGCATTCCTGCCAGAGCCGGGAGTTACTGGAGGGATAAAAAGGCTCCAAGAGTCCCCTGATTTCTCCCTCTGCCGCCACCACCGCCCTGCGAGCCCCGCAAACACCGCTCCGCGCACATGACCCCACGTGACCCCCGAAGGCTTGACAAGCGCCGGGCCCGGCGTGCAAACCTCCGCCGGCACCCCCCCGCGCGAGGGCCGGGGCAGCGGCCAGAGCAGGGGCGCCCGATTCGCTACCGTCTCCTGCAGTCGTGCTTCACAGGCGAGGTGCGGGCTCTCTCACGCTGGGGACAGGCGCCTCCGTGCAGTGAGCCGCCCAAAACAGCAACGGGGTCCCAGGCTTTGCTGCAGAGTGAAGCTTATGTTACTGGTAAAACGGGAGGGTATAAAGGCTCCCACTGAGATTGGCCCCCATTGTGTTGGCTGCAATGTGGAATCATAGAAGTGCAGGGCTGGAAGGGACTCCGGAGGTCATCAAGTCCAACCCCCAGAGGTCCGCTAGTCCTGTGTTTCTCAACCTTTTTTTGTACCGGCACCCATTTGTAAACATCAATGGCCAGTCCTGAGCCAGTGCCCCTCACTCCCCCAGACCTGAGCCCCCCCCCCAGTGTGTGGGGCAGGGGGTAGGTAAGTGTGCCGGGGGTTGAAGGGGCAGCAGGAGCCCCAAGCAGCCCCTTGCAGGCTGGAACGCTGCACCTAGGGACAGACATTCAAAAAGCCTGAGCCTGAATTGATTCAATCTTTAGGTTAGTCTAACCTGCAAAGCTTGAACCAATTTGGAAGTGGATAGACAATCCCTTTTCATTCCAGGAAGGCAGGTACATGCTAGACTTCAGGGGGTGCTAGAGAAACCCTCCCTTTCCTTCCATAGAGCTGAGCTGAGGGGGCTCATGGCCAGGCCCTGGCAGGACGCTCTTATTAAGGTGGGGTTCTCACCTCACTTGCTGCTCCTTTGACCAGGGATAGACCCAGTAGGGAGTTACACAGCATTTAGCAGCTCATCAGCAACACAGAAGCTTCTCACATTAGTTCAACCTCTTAAACAATTTTTTCCAGGAAGAAATGGAGGGCCATTACCAGCTACCTGTTGATTAGCTCCAAAAAATCCTAAATGGACACTGTGCTGTTTGCCTTTGTCCTGTCTGCCTTAGCAGACACCTCTCAGCATTAGCTTGCATACCACATGCTGGCTACTGTGTGTTGAGAGAGGGGAGGGAGGGATCCCTGCCTGAGCAGAGAGTGATGAGGGGGAAGATGGGGCCGGGGGAAGCCAGGCAGACCCTGCTGTGGCTGCAAGTCTCTGCTGGAGCTCCAGCCAGGGAGGAGAGAGGAGGTCCCAGGCCTTCTGGGCTGGAGCAGAGCCCAGCCCAGAGAGCATGCCAAGATGCTGGGGAACTCTGGTTTAACTTAAACCAGGAAGGGGTCTGGGATGGACATTGCATAAACCAGTTTGACCCAAATCAATTAGGTCTGATTCTATATTCAACCAGGTTTATCTCAAACCAGTTTCAGCTATTTTAAAACTGGTTTATGTGCACTAAATATCTGTTCTGTTAAAGGTTTAAACCAGTTTCTGATCATTTAAACCAGTTTAATATGCAACATGTACCCCATCCTGCCAGCCTGCAATGCAAAAGTCAGTGTTTCCTGTGTTTTTATCCTTTGAAGGAGAATCCATTTCTAAAAATTTGTATGTCACTGTAACAGGAGTGCTGCTTTCGGAGCCTCGCTGGGCGTGTGGCTCCGGTCTTCTGCAATGGGCCGATCTCCCGCCTACCCTCGCCTACCACGTCTTGATCTTGCTCATAATTGATGAATGGTTTAAATTAGCGGGAAGCTGCCCATTTTTTGTGCGCCCCGATGGCAGAGGGCGCCGTCTGTGGCTCCTTTTCCTCCCCTGCACCACAGCCCAAGCCTCACAGATGGTGTTGGTGTGATCTCCCTAGGGCCATGGCATTAGGTCCCGGCCCTTTGCTTGCCTTCGGGGCTCCTCGATGCCCCTTCTCCCTCTTGGGGCCCCTCACTGCCCCTCAATGCCAGGGCTCTTCGCTGCCCCCTTACTCAGGGGCTCCTCACACCCCCCCAGTCTGGCCTCTTCAATACCCCTAACTCTGGGGCTCCACACTGCTCCCTAGTCAGGGCTCTACGCCGACCCCTACCCCTGGGACTGGGTCAGCATGCCCCCAAACAAAGCTGTGCCCCCATGACACTGCCCACTGCACCCACTGGGCACCAGGAGTCCCCGAATTACTGGGGAGCTCCCATGAGGCCTCCTCACACCCCTACAGCCTCACCCGGTCCCCCAGTTGAACAAAAACACAAACGCAAAGCCCCCGGGCTACAACATAAAACTAGACCCCTCTGGTCTGAACAATTAGAAACCTCTCCTTACCAGAGAGAGAGAGAGAGAGCTCATCCACCCTCAGCAAGGACCAGGGTGTCCCAACCATCCGAGCTCTCCCCTTGCCCAGGCCGAGTTCCTCCTCCTTCGGCTGCTGGAGGGGAACTGCCCTCCTGGCCTTCTGCCTGGGCTTAAGAAGGGCTAAGCTCTGCCCCTTCCTGGCTCTAGGCTTCCCTGGTTGCTAGGGCAACCAGCACCTGCACAGCCCTGGTGACTGGCAGTTGTGCTTCCCCTTTTCTGCCACTAGGGGTCTCTCCTGAGTCATTTCTACTCTCAGTCGCAGGACACCTGAGAGCCCTGTGACACACCTCCCCCCTTTTAGTCCCGACTCACCGAGTTGATCTTCATTCTTGCAGGTGTTGTCTTTGTCTGGGCTCCTCTCTGGGCCTGTCCTCTGGCACCCAACGACCTGGACACAGGAGGCGGAGGTTTTCAGGCACCTCCTACCCACCTTTTCCCCAAGGGCGCACCATGTGGGATTTCTTGGGGAGCTACCCACCACAGGTGCTCCCCCCCACACTTGCCAGCCTTGGTAGGGTGCTCCTTTGGCCTATAGGGCCCTGGACTTGGTGTATCCCTCAGCCGGTACGTTATATGCCGTACCCCAGCTATGGGAGTGGCGGTCCATCTCTTTGTGTCCCCCTTCTTTTTCTCCTAGCCTGGGGTCCTCCTGATTCCCCATATCTCTTGTCTTCCTCGTATTGTCTTGAGAAAAAGTCAGCATTTGCATTCAGGACCCCCAAGCGATGCTTTATCTCAAAACAATACGGTTGTAGACTCAGGGCCCACCTCATCAGTCTAGCATTGTCTGTCTTCATATTTTGTAGCCATCGTAAGGGTGCGTGAGCCATAATCAGTGTGAACTGACGTCCTAATAAATAATACTGGAATGTTTCGATAGCCCATTTAATTGCCAAGCATTCCTTTTCTATCGTGGCATAATTCTGCTCTGGAGGGTGTAACTTCCTACTTATGTAGGCTATGGGTCGTTCTTCTTCACCCTCTCTCTGCATCAACACCGCTCCGATAGCCACCTTTGAGGCATCGGTCTGTACTTGGAAGGGTTTATCAAAGTCCGGTATATATAAAAGGGGTTGCAAACACAATGCGTCCTTCACTGCTTGGAAAGCGCCTTTTGCAGCCGGTGTCCATTTCACCTTGGTCGAAGCCCCTGCCTTCGTCATCTCAGTCAGGGGTTTTACTACCTCTGCAAAATGAGGTACAAACCTTCTATAATAATTGGCTAACCCCAAAAAGGCTCTCACTTGCCTTTTAGTATAAGGAGCCTGATACTTCTGTAAGGCCTCCACTTTGCTTAACAAAGGTCTCACCTGTCCACTGCCTACCAGGAATCCCAGGTATTGGGTTTCTTCTTTTCCTATCGTGCGTTTCTTTGGATTGGCTGTCAACCCGACCTTTCTCAGGTCCTGCAACACTGCCCTCAATGCCGTGAGGTGTTCCATCCAGCTTGTGGTGAAGATCACGATATCATCAATATAAGCCACCACGTAGCTCCCATGTGGTGCCAAAACTCTGTCCATGAGGTGTTGAAATGTAGCTGCAGCTCCATGTAACCCGAATGGCATACGGCAGAATTGGAAAAGGCCCCAGGGAGTGGCAAATGCAGTCTTCTCTTGATCCTCAGGGGCCACCGGGATCTGCCAATACCCTTTTGTCAGGTCCAGGGTGGAAATATAGTGAGCTTGCCCGATGTTCTCTATCAGCTCATCTATCCTCGGCATTGGGTAGGCATCAAACTTGGCCACTGCATTCACTTTTCGGAAATCAATACAGAGGCGAATCTTCCCATCGGGCTTGGGTACTGCCACGATAGGACTCCGCCAGTCGCTATGGGATTCGCATACGATGCCTTTCTCTAGCATCGTTGCAATCTCCGCTTTTATCTCACTTTGTAGTCGTTGGGGAATCTGTCGCCAGTGCTCACAGATCACCTGGCCCGGAGGAGTTCTTATTTGATGTACCACAGCCCGAGCTTCCCCCGGTGTTTGCTGGAATATATCTCTGTGCTCTTTGATTAGCTCAGCAGCCTGCCTTCTCGGCTCTTTAGACAGCTGCCGGGCCAGTTCTACGTCCCCTGGGCCACTCTCCTCAGTCAATGAGGGTCCCAACTCTGCCTCCTCGGGGCAGACGGAGAGGTACATGCCTTCCCGAGCCTCCCACTTCTTCAGCATGTTAACATGGTATATCTGTTTTTTCTTCTGTCTATCCAGCTGATATACTTCGTAGTCTATGGGCCCCACTTGGCGTACCACCTCGTAGGGCCCTTGTCACTGCGCAAACAGCTTACTTTCTCGGTCAGGCAACAAAACCAGCATGCAATCTCCTACCTCAAATTTCCTTGTCTGGGCACCGCGGTTATAACATCTCGTCTGGCGTTGCTGCGCCTCCTGGAGATTTTCTAAAACCGTACTCCGGGCTGCGTCTAGACGTTCCCGCAGATGTATTACATATTCAAGTAGGTTCTGGTCCTTACTCCGTTGTTCCTCCCAACTTTGCTTAATCAGATCCAGGACCCCCCTTGGTTGGCAGCTGTATAATAATTCAAAAGGCGAAAACCCAGTCGAGGCTTGTGGCGCCTCCCTCGCTGCAAACAACAATGGCGGTATCATTTTATCCCACTCCTGAGGTCTCTCAATTACGAACTTTTTCCAACATCTGTTTCAGCGTCTGATTGAAATGCTCTACGAGCCCATCGGTTTGGGGGTGGTATACGGCCGTCTTCAAGTGTTTAATCCCCAAGGTTCTGCTTACTTCCTCAAACACCCGTGACATGAAATTCATCCCTTGATCTGTTAGCAGCTCCTTAGGGAGCCTGACACAGGAAAATATCTTCACCAGCTCGCTTGCAACTTTCGGGGCAGATACAGTCCGCATCGCCACCGCCTCCGGATATCTCGTGGCATAATCCAGCAGTACTAATATATATTGGTTCCCAGGAAAACAATATTGCTCCAAGGAAGTGGCCCCATGATATCTAGGGCCACCCGTTCAAAGGGGACCTCCACTAAAGGAATTGGGACCAACGGGGCCTTTGGGGGTAATCTGAAATTCGCTTTTTGACATACCGGACACAAAGCACAATACCTCACCACTTCCTGCAATAGTCTCGGCCAATAAAACCTCACCGGAATACGGGCCTCGGTTTTGTCCTGGCCCAAATGTCCCCCCATCGGGAGCTCATGGGCCACCCTCAACAAAGCCCACCGATAGCATCGGGGCACCAGCAACTGTGCAACTTCCCCTCCTTCAGACCTCCCCCACTCCACTCGGTAGAGGAGGTCATTTCTGATCTCGAATCTCGGCATCATGTTCATCCAGTCCGGCTGCACTACCTCCCCATTCCGTTGGGCCAGATGTTCTCGCAATGCCGGTTGAAAGTCTGGTTCCCGACTTTGCTCCAACTGAAAATGCTCGTCTTTCCATAAGTGCGTGAGGTCCACCCCCTGCTCATCTCTCTCTTCGAGAGGGCAAGGTTTGGTCATGCCTGCGAATACTTCCGCCTTTTCCCTTGGCCTTGCATTGCTTATCTCCTCCAACAATTCAGGCCAGTCGCAGCCCAGCACTACTGGGTACGGCAACTGCCCGACGAGTCCGACCGGCATCTGACGGACCCTCTTGCCTACTTGTAGGGCAATCTTTACCCGATCAACTTCAATGTGGTCTCCACACCAACATTGCACTTTCACTCGATTGACTACGCCCCTTCTTTTCATTGGTATCAGATTCCCTCGCAGCAGTACGAGCCGGAGTCTAACATAGCTCGTACCTTTTTCCCCATCGACTATCACGTCCATTGTTGGTGCGGGAAGCGCGTTTCCTGTTGCCTCCCTGCCGTGGGTCTCGTAGCCACATATCCCCACCCAGCTTGTCGATTGCGGGAGGGCGCCCCCGTTCGTGTTGGCCAACAGTGCCATTCAATGGGGTGGACCCTCAACTTGCCATTGTGGTTCTGGGTCTGGCGTTGATGTGCGTTCTCGTCGCTCTGCCTTGATAGGTCCAAGGGTTCGGTCCTTCATAAGGACCAACCAGCTTCTTAAAGTGCGAATGGCCGTGTGAAGTCTTCCTGGTCAATGCACCACTGTAAGAGGAGTGCCGCTTTCAGAGCCTTGCTGGGCGTGAGGCTCTGGTCTTCTGCAATGGGCCGATCACCCACCTACTCTTTCCTGCCACGTCTTGATGAATGGTTTAAATTAGTGGGAAGCTGCCCATTTTTGTGCACCCCGATAGCAGGGGGCGCCGTCTGTGGCTCCTTTTCCTCCCCTGCACCACAGCCCAAGCCTCACAGATGGTGTTGGTGTGATCTCCCTAGGGCCATGGCATTAGGTCCCGGCCCTTTGCTTGCCTTCGGGGCTCCTCGATGCCCCTTCTCCCTCTTGGGGCCCCTCACTGCCCCTCAATGCCAGGGCTCTTCGCTGCCCCCTTACTCAGGGGCTCCTCACACCCCCCCAGTCTGGCCTCTTCAATACCCCTAACTCTGGGGCTCCACACTGCTCCCTAGTCAGGGCTCTACGCCGACCCCTACCCCTGGGACTGGGTCAGCATGCCCCCAAACAAAGCTGTGCCCCCACGACACTGCCCACTGTGCCCACTGGGCACCAGGAGTCCCTGAATTACTGGGGACCTCCCATGAGGCCTCCTCACACTCCTACAGCCTCACCCGGTCCTCCAGTTGAACAAAAACACAAATGTAAAGCCCCCGGGCTACAACATAAAACTAGACCCCTCTGGTCTGAACAATTAGAAACCTCTCCTTACCACAGAGAGAGAGAGAGAGCTCATCCACCCTCAGCAAGGACCAGGGTGTCCCAACCATCCGAGCTCTCCCCTTGCCCAGGCCGAGTTCCTCCTCCTTCGGCTGCTGGAGGGGAACTGCCCTCCTGGCCTTCTGCCTGGGCTTAAGAAGGGCTAAGCTCTGCCCCTTCCTGGCTCTAGGCTTCCCTGGTTGCTAGGGCAACCAGCACCTGCAAAGTCCTGGTGACTGGCAGTTGTGCTTCCCCTTTTCTGCCACTAGGGGTCTCTCCTGAGCCATTTCTACTCTCAGTCACAGTCACCGGAGAGCCCTGCGACAGTCACCCTTTTGTATATTCTTGTGACCCACTTTTGGGTTGTGACCAATGGGTTGAGAAATACTGATCTAGTCCACCCCACTGCCTGAGGCAGGATCATCCCTATCCAGATCATCCCATACAATCCATAATTTAAACTCTACATAAAACTACAGTCAACCTTGACAGAACACAGAACACCCTAATGACCTACTTCAAGGTAGCTTAGGACATACATAGGCAAATGGCTATGGAAAGGAGCCATCATCATCAGTAGCAGCCCCAATTTGCCTGTGGGAAACTGAGCTGTAGAGAAGTTAAAGTGTACGAAGGTCACATTAAAAAAATTGTGCAGTACACAGTGAGAATTGAGCCCTTCGCCCTTAGCCGCAAGACTACCCCTTAGAGAAAGTTGAGGGCAGGGAATCAAAGAACTGTCTTATGGTTGAATCTGAATCCTTCCCAGGGTGTCAGTCACAGCACATTAGGTCACAAACAAGGCTTCCCTACTCCTTTCTAAGACTTACTGATTTCTCTGGTGTACACACAAGGAGCAAGGCTGTAATGGGATCAGGGAATATGTTAAGTATAGCCTTGACTAAAAGATGAATATAAGTGGAGCACAAGCCATGCAATTTCCATGTTACAAGAGCAATGTGGTCGAAAGTGTGGTTGATTTTTCCCCAGGAAAGAGAAAACAAAACAAAAAGGTTACTCTCTTAAGGACATTTCTTGCCTATTATATCCACCTTGACATCATGCACATACATCCTCTTTGCAGGTTCTGTTTAACAAGATGTGGGAGGAGTCTTGATACAAGTTCAGCTCATTCATGTTAAAATGGATTCTGTTTTGATGTCAATCCCAAGTAAACTACAATTTGCACAGACGAAAGGACAGTTATCATGGCAGCCCTGTCAGGGATGTGAGACCTAGCAGATTCAGGCTCAATTTCAAAGCACCCCAGGGAGTTCAGAGTTTAAGTTAGACCAAATTCCAGAAATTGGGATAAATTGCAAAGAGCTAGATATGAATGACAAGAATGCCTTTGAGGTCTATAACATGTCTTGTAGTAAGAAACTAAACTGACTTAATCCAAATGCTTTATTAAAGAGATGGATAAGAGGTGACCTGATGACAATCTACCAGAAAGAATAAAGAGCCTCCACTATCAGGAAGGGAAATAAGATCCAGTGGCTGAAAGACAGATGTTTCAAGCTACAAATAAGGTTTACTTTTTTAAAATAATGAGTGTACTGAACCTGTGTACAAATTATATGGATTTTCCATCACCTGGAATCTTTAAATCAGTACTTGATGTGTTTCAGAAAGAAGCACAATTGTTCAAATAAAGGTTCCTTAGCTCACATGAACTGATGAACTAATCAGAAAAGCTACTTCTGGCCTTAAAATTTCTGTAACTGCAGCTGGTAATCAAACCATTCTATATCTAAGTGCCCTACCAATATGGGTAAATGCCCTCTTAACGTGGGTAGAAGTTCATTAATATAAATTTAAAGATGCAAATATTATTGCTTGCTGATTTTAATGTTTCTTATTTCATAAAGAGGAATGATGCTGAGGCAACACATTGGGGAGCTAGTAACTTTGGTGGTTCTGCTCTCAACTCTGGAGAAGAAAGTTCTCTCATTTGAACAGGTGGATTTGCTATAGGGGTAGCTCTTGCCTTTCTTGTGTTGAAGCCTAACCCATGTCTACCAACACAGGGTTTATTTCATCACATTGGGCACTTATAAATGTGCCTGACACCTGCTCCGATGCATTCTAATTAGAATACATCAGAGCAGACTCAGTCAATCCAGTCTGCTGTAGTGTGCTAATTAGCGCACTCCAGCAGCCTCGGTGTCACATGTATTTGGCATCCTGGCACTTCAAAATTGCAGCATTGTAACTAAAGGGTGGGATACTGAATTCATGAGACTCTGAGGGCACTTTGATTAGTGAAGCTCATTCCTGAGAGTTACTCTAATTAAAGTGCCCCTCTATCCCCCAACACACTGGAGCACATGTGAAGATGCCCTTTGGTGAAAAGTGATCTGTGTTGGAAAATGAAGTTAGTTTAGTGATCAGGATCATAGGTCCTCACTGTTCATCTTTTCCCTGTTTGTGATGCTATGTTTCAAGATGTTCCAGAAACACATGTGGTGGCTTTAGCTTGCTTGGACTGACTGGATTAGAAAGGCTGTGAATATGGAGACAGCTGAACAGTTCTAGGAGTCAGAGGGCACATCTACATGCTTGTTTTAATGCACAGTAGCCTATTCTACTGCACTTTAACATGGCACATAAAATAACATGCTAATATGCAGTAAAATAGGCACTAAGTGTCACCTGAAAAACATGTGCTTGTGCTACTGTGCACTAGTGCAGCCTAATGCACATTTATTTAGTACCTCATATTGGAGGTACTAAATTTAATGCATATTAGGAAAAGTGCATTAATGCACATGTAGATGCACCCAGAGAGTTCAAAAACAAACAACTGCAAGAATAGCCTTTCCTCCTTTGACCTATTCTGAGAGGTTAAGATACACCTTTTAGGTGCAGGAGCATATTAATTTTTTAGACCGCCTTCAACAACAGTAGGGCCAGCTGTTTGCAACACGTGACAGGAGTTAGAGGTCTGTGAACATATTTTTTGGGACAAAGGAAAATGACAACCAAGTTAATCACAGATCCCCCAAGTGACTATTTTGGAGGGTTCTGGAATAGGAGCTGGTAGATTAAAAAAACTCAAGGTCAGACCTGGGAGTCATGGGGCAGGGATCTGTGGTTAGAGCGAGGATGATGGTAGGGCTGCATCTCTTCTGGACACTAATCCAGCATATTCAAGAAGGTGTGACTACAGGGCTGACTGTATAGAATCAGCCATCTGCTTGTGTGCAATACAGCACCTAGCACAATGGGGCAGCTAGATGCTACTGCAATAAAAACAACAGGTAGCAGAGATGACTTTTTGATAAAGAGAAATTCTTCTCATTCATGTCTCAAGGATCATGGCAGTTAAAGGTGCCAAAAGGAACTACACTGGACTGCAGGATCTAGGATTTACTGCCATTCCATTTGGCTGGGTAGAAGTAAGTTACCCCAACACTTCTGTTCCTGTTGATACATTTAACACAATGGGGACCTACAGTTTAATGATGCAGTAGTATATTTATTATGTATCATTTGACTGCTTTGTTCAGTTATTCATTTCTGGTTGCTTCATTACATCAACTAAAGGATTAATAACCAGATAATTAGGGTTAACTACAACCCCATTTTTCCCCTTTCAGGTCAATGCAACTCTTGGGTACTTTGTCCAGGTTCTACAAAAACATGAAAACAAGTTAATGCACAATTGAGAATGACAAGATAAATATGACCCCACTGCCACAAAAGGTCTGGGAACTCGCTTCATTCTCCATACTTGATTATCCCTTTCTTTTGTTCAGATTGGATTGAAAAGCAATTACCCAACTTGAGAACAGAAACATTTCTTTATAAAATTTGTCTTTCTTCTGAGTCAGGATTTGGGGTTCTAACTTGAAGCTCCCCTGAGGATTTTAGTTTGAACTTAGAGTCCTCTTCACCAATAATTTGATTTTTATACAATACCAAATTAATTAATTCATCAGCAGCCATCAACTCATTACCTTACAATACATTCTGTATCTGTTACTTTCTTCTGCCTGAACTGTCCTGGCCTGTTTCTTTCACTGTCTCTGTCTCTTGTTTAAAAGCTGAGCTGCTGGAAGGTTTCCTAGATAGGCACAGTACAGTGCGTCTTGGAAGAAGTGCATGTTTTAACTTAGCAATTGATACAGATAAATTAACTTGCATTGCCTACAGCCGTGAAATGAATAATTTGTAGTAGAGACATTTTAGAATACGGGCTATGTCATTAAGCATGGACATCCTTAGGGTTTTCTATTTGTTCTACCAATTAGTGTATGTTTGCCTAAAGCATCCAGCATGATGTATCAGTCAAAGACACATGCAGACTGATGAATCCAACCATCCATGGCAAATTTAACAGAAAGAGTTTGGTATCTTAGAGACTGCCATTCTGACTTTCTTTGTACACTTTCTAGACGAATAAAGTTGCTGTCTACAACTATTAGGTATGACAAAAGTTTATGGGAGGATATCACATTTTGATGGAACTGGAACTTCTAGAGAATACTTCTTAGCCAGGTAGGCTATTAAAAAAGTAAAGAAAAAAACTTCATACAATTTGCAGTCTGTCATGCCTTCTGCTTTCCCTGCATTTAAAGAGGAACTGCATGAATCCCTTGGAGAATATACTGCAGGAACAACTAAGCCCTGGAAGGGACTACAGCCTACCCGACTGGCTAGATCTTTTCATTATCTAAAGATTCTCTAAGGGTATGCATCAATGTACATTTCAGTTGCTTTAATGGAGAAGAAGGAAGCTGTTTCTCAGGAGAACATGCAGCAGCTGTTATAATGTGTTATGTTCACAAGATCCTGTAGTAAAACGCGTTAACTATATTGCTCCAATTTTAATCCGAAATGAAGCAGAATTAAAGTTGGAATGCCTTTGCTATAAAATCACATAGATCTAACCATTGCTTGTATATGTATTCTTTGATACCAATACAGTTGTTATGACTGTCTATACTTTAATCTTTATCATTCCAAGCAGTGTTTGAAGACTTAGGGCTGGATCCACAAAGGGCCATGAGTGTTGCAACCCTTCAATATGCAACACGTAACTTGGAGTTTGCACCTCACTATGGCATCCATGGCTCTTAACTAGAGGCAAATGAGATCTACACCAGCCACCACTCTGAGTGGGGAGCCACCTTCTTTAGCCAATAGGAAATAAACATGACAGAGTGGGTCTTCATTCCCACCACTCTTGGGGCTCCAAGAGCCCCTAAAGGAAGAAAAGGGAAGCTTCCTTTCACTTGGGATTCATAGCCACTCACTACTGGCATTTAACAGCAATGGCATACTGCCTAAAATGCAGCCAAGGCCATTCTTTTATTTCAAAAGGAGGCCAGAGGAAAAGGAAGCAATGCCATTTCCCTTTTATAAATCACCTAGATAATAGATTTTTTTTTTTTTACTAATATGTGGGAAATACAAGTTTTAGTTCACTCCTCAGCTTGTAGGTCTTCATACTCACATCTGCGACCTCCCAGGAGAGTGCCCTGACTATGAAAATGGAAGCTATTTGCAAGACAGTTCTGTTAAATTGTTTCATTATTTCAAGTGTGTGCCCACAAGGATACAGCCATGTCCACTCTCACTGGCTCAATGAATCTTTTCTGCATAGTAGAACAGTTTCAATAGAAGAAACTTCCAAGCCCTCAAAGTTATAAATCTATGAATATCTTCAGACAGAGGAGGGAATGTAACCCGATCTCCCACGTCTCTGAAGTAGGTACTTTAGCTACTAGTCTGTTATCTAAAGGGTGGGCACCACCACCAGCTGCTAATTTCCAGCAGTATTTTTTAACCAAAGCAGTCACACCTGTGTTTTATGCAAAGTCTGATTGCATGGGTATGCCCTAATAATGTCCTTAGGCACAAATGCCACGTTGGGCCTCTTGGGGGACATGTGCAAAGAAGTTTTTACTTTATGGCCCCCAATAGGGCTTAAATTTGAGATATGTACAAAGGTACTTAGATCTGTCAGGACCAAGATACTTCTGGACATACATAAAAAGGGGACTTTATGTCTCTAAAGCAGGAGTAGGCAACCCTTGTCATAGGTGCCAGAGTGTGGCATTCAAAGGCATTTTGGTTGGCACACATGCCTCGGGGTGGATTGCAGGGAAAGGACCAGGGCTATACTACCACAACAAGGATCGTGCCCCTTGTGGCTTCCCCACCATCCATCCCTGGCATGCAACCATCTTATAAGTTGAGGTTGCAAGTGTGTTTTGCACACTGCCCAAAAACATTGCTGACCCCTGCTTGAGAGAACCTTCCTGGAAAAAAATATAGGTACTTAAGACCTTGAGGCACATAAGATTTTGAGGACGCCACTCTCAGATGTAGATGACTAAATCCAGGCTAAGTCCAGCTTGTACCTAGCCCTAGGTCTACTTGCAACTCCACCCTTTCCTCTCTTAGGGCCTGATCCACAATTTATTGAAGCTAAGGGGGGTTCCCCCCATTAACTTCCATGAAGACTAGAAGAAGCCCATAGTGCGTAGTCCTGCTCACACTGAAGTCAACAGCAAAACTTCCATTATCTGCAGAACAGGATCATCTACTCTGAGACTGTCCAGTTTCTGGGCAGTCCCATATGCCATGTGGCACAGCCCCATGGGCTGTATGCTATGCACAGGGGCATGGGGGGGTTACCCCCAGCTCTTGCCCATTGTGCAAGATGCCCAGTGCCCTTCCACCACTTACATAGCACAGGCAGCCCAACTCCCCCACCCCTTTTCTGGCTGCATGTGCCATGCAAGATGCCTAATCCCCCCCCACACACACGGCAGGCAGCCCTACCTTCAGCACAGGCAGCCTGACTCCCCGTCACCACGTGTACAGTACCTACCTGCAGTGCAGGCAGTGTGACAGTCTTTGCCATGCATACAGCTTAGGCACTCCTGCCTCCTCCTGGCTGCTGGGGCAGGAGCAACCTGGAGGCAGGGAGGGGAAGGCTAGAGTGGCAGCCAGATGGACTGTGGGTTACATGCTACCAGTTAGATAGCCCTGATCTACTCTTTAAAATCTCTGTTTAGAATGAAGTCTGAATGCTGTGATGCATCACACAAAGGAAAAAATTGAGAATCTCCTAATGCTTGGGGGAGGTGGGGGGGAAGTTGGTTATAGCCATCATAATGCTTGGGACATTTTCTAATGGCTTAATAACACTGTTCTCCACTTGCTTTCTAACAGAAGCCTAAGGAGTGAAGGGCAATGAAAGAAAAAGTTTGCGTAGGTTTCCCACCAGAGTTTATGTGACTGTCAATCAGTGTACGGCATCTGTAATATTAAACTCCCAATAGCTTAATTACATTTGTCAGTTTAGTCGTGCATGTGAACAGCATGTTTTATGCTGCTAGTAAAAAAAAAGTGGGGAGGGAGGGGAGGGGAGAAAAAGATAAAACTTTTAGCCAATAACGCATTTTATAGAAACATTTAGTTCTTGACAAATTGTGAATTGCATTGTGCATATTATAAGAGGCACGCTTTGTAGCAGGGCCTAATGGTCACAGGGAGGGAAATATCAGTAGATCTTTCCAGGTATAGCTTAGGAAAAATGAAATTAAGCTGGTAACCGTGGGGCTAGCTGTCTGTCTGTAACAGCATGGAGGCAAAAGGTCTAGCTAGACAAGAAATCTTCTCTGTACTATGGGTGCCCACAGGCACAGAAGGATTTAAACAAAGGCTGCCTGTTTTTGAATGGCTATTTGGAGGTTAAACAGGGGCACAAAGTTGCCTTCTAGGTTTCTACTATTTTGAAGGGATTTTCTGAAGAACAGCTCTAGGTTTCTCAGAATATTTAACTCAAAAACTCCTTCCGGTGCTTAGATGAAAAAAAGAGTCTCTTAAAAATTTACCTCCTCTTTACAGACATTTAATCTTGACAGCTAAGTTTAGAATTCCTAAAGTATTTCATTAGCAAATAAAAATAGTCGCACTCTTTCCGAAGTCTGCTGAAGGACAATACTAGGCTTGTGGCTGGAATTTAAACAACAGTTCTAGTCTGTAAAGTGACTCTATAATACTGAAAGTAAAACTCTCTATTGCGTCCCTCTATTTTCTTCTAGATCAGAAGCGGTTACCTTGCAAGTCCTACCCCTTCCCCACCCCCCGGACTCTCCAGTGCCTCCCCCACACACTCACCTAGAGGTCAGAAATTCTGTCTGATCTCTTTTTGTCTTCCCCATCACCATCAGCGTGGTTTCTACAGCCAAACTGCACCTTCAGCTACCTCTGGGCAACACCAATCTTCCAACTGTCTTAGTAACACCTGTGCATAGTGGTTGTCAGTGGGTTTTGCCAGATGCCCCTGTTAACAATTTAACAAACTGTTCTGTTGCTGATCTGCAAGAAGGAATAGAATTCATGTCACAGCCTCTTAGCTGAGGCCTGTAAGCCTACAAGTAACACAAACAAACTCACACTAAGATACTAAGAGCTCCATCTTGCTAGTAATGTAATTTCCTCTAGTCTTTGGAGTGAATCACACTTCCACAGATCTGCAAAGATTTCAACTCTTCTTAAAATTTTAGCCAAACAGAGCCCTCATGATTCAACAGTACTGTATCTTATTCATTTACTGATCTAAAGAACCAAATTCTGAATGTTTACCCATGATTTCACTTTCATCCATTACCTTGTCTAACTTGACCAGAGCGTGTTAAAGCATTTGCAGCGATTCATCATCAAGCCTGAGAGGCGTTTAGGGTTTTTTTTCAGATTTTAATCAGAATTATCAAATGAATGTTTTTACAGGAACATGTTTTCATTATCAGGTACTCACTCGTAGCCTATTTGAAAAGGTTACTGATTTGACATATTCACCATGTCTTATTGTTCAACTAAGTCAAATAGTGCAGTGACATAGTACTATTTTCTCATTAGCTGAACTCCAGAAACTGAGAAAGTTTTCAGCATGGCCATGAGAAAACATCTTCTGCAAATAATCATGCAAATTCAGTTTTGCACATATGCTTGTGAAATTTCCTTGTTCTCCAAAGGATTCCTGTGACAAAATTTCACTCATACAAATGCTGGCCAAAACAGATTTAAAAAAAAATGCTACCAAGGACAATTCTAGGCTTTTATTGGGACAAATCAGGCATAGATATAGTCTTGCCCTACACACCTATCTCTGATTATGCCTATAACATTTCGTAAGCCGACCTTCCTTTTAAAATTTAATGAGTTTTGATTTTGCTATAAAAAGAGTAATCAAGGCTTCAAACAACTATTAAATAAAAGCCTGACCAGAAGGCAACAGCAGGATAATTAAACACAATTGACTAAATGCTACCATTCCTATGTAATCAAAACACATAGTGAGATAAAGTCAAAAACAAGAATTGCACCTGGTTCAAAGAATAATAAATAAATAAATATATAAATAAAATAGTCAGGTGGCAGAAGGGGAAAGAATCTGTCAGGCTTTCAGCAGTGATTGTGAATCAAAACAAAAGGAAAAGCATATAAGAAAACTGAAAAATAAAACAACAGCCCTGATGAACTCACTGATGCAATTACAGATAAGAAACATCCCCTGAAATGACCATTTTACAGAATTCCTCAAGAGTGTATTCCATGCAGGGTATTTTTCCAGACATATTCAACAGCCGTTTTTCCTTGGAAAAAAATGTGTAATTTGTAATTTATACAATGGGTCTATACTTTACTGTACCTTGTTGGAGTGATGTGTTTCTGTTTCATATATCATTAAACAAATGGTTCTTTGAACCTCAGACTGCCAGTGAGATAATAGCAACCAACAGCAGAACAGCTATAGTTTAGGGATTGTCAGCATTTCCATTATAAACCCAATTTTTCAGGAATTATAACAAAGCCATTTTAATTTGCACTGAGCTGAAACTGGGTACCCATGGTTGGAATTAGGCTGCATTCTTTTTCTGCTGTTCAGATGACATGACAGAGTATATCACAGAAGGGCCTAATGGATAAAACTGAACTGAGTCACAGAACTTCAATTTGATTCCTGACTATCATTGGCTTTCTAGGTGACCTTGACCAAATCATTTCCCACCCTGTGCCTGAGTTTCCTAGCTGTTGAGTGGGGATAATGTTAGTACCTCTGTGAAGTTCTCTGAGGTCTATCGATGAAAATGAATAAGATCCTGGGTGTTAGGGTGACAGTATTTGGAACTTGGGAAGCACTAAATTTGTAGCTGAATAAAAGGCTATAGCCTTTGGCCCAGCAAAGCTGCTAACCACAAGGCAGAACAATATATTAGAAGTAGCATTGCAAGATGCTTAGGAAAGCATTTTCCTAATAATGTGGTAGTGTGTAGGACATATGACTTATTGTGTAAAGGGAACAAGATGCAGCCCACCAGCTATCGTTAGGAGATAAGAAGAAGCAAGACCTTGGAGACAGGGAAGAAATCAACAAGAAACTGCAAGTGACTGAAAGAAACCTAGGTCATGGTTTTAGGCATGTGCTCATAGCAAAAAAATATGTAAATAAGTGAAATGCATAAGCAATTCCATGCTAATGAAACAAACAGTAAAACAGAGGCAGAGATTGAGATAGGATGGAATATGGGTAGATCAAAGAAGGGACAAAAGTGGAGTAAATGTTAATGAGTATGAACCAAGGTGTATGAATGTGGAAAGAAGTAATGTTTGTGTCTGCTCCCCAGTTTGCTGGAGCTCACTGGAAGTTGTATCCATTTTGAATAAAACTGTTGACAAGGAATGTGTGCAGATGATACGTAATGGCATTGATCCGTTGTCTCCCTAGTCGTTGGGCGTTGCATGGAGTCAAGGTCTAACAATAGGACTGAGGCATAATTTTATTGTTGTCGTACACCTTGATTAAGGTTCTGCTAATCCTGACACATGCTTTCAAATGCAGTTTTTTCATCACTAATCAATAGGACCTTTGCTTACTTTTTAGCTGCTTGTGCAGAACATCTGAACTGAATTAGATGTTCATACAAGCCCTGAGACAGTAGAAGAACAGCAGTCTCCACTATCTACAGACATCTCTCTGCAGCATAGCAGGTTCTGCAGCTCAGAATTGTACACGCTGGGGTCAGGAGAAAGAGGTGACTTTAGAACTCAGCACATATCTGACCCAAGTGTTCCAAGAGTTTTGAGGTTCAATAAGTAAAATCTAAGTCCTGTGGAAGGGCTTAGAAGTATTTCAGAGCTTTATAGGTCCATTTCTGTCTCATATCAAATGGAAGATTTGTGACTGTGCAATTCAGAAAGTAATCTAAACTATTGTATTCAGAGTAATAGCTAGGTACCAAGCCAGCAGGAAAATATATAAAGGATATGCCATCAGGCAAATGTACCTACATTTTTCTGAAATTTATTTCAGTTCATATTGAGCAGGTAAGATTGAAGGGGCTGATGGATAGGGATGTTTGCTAGTACACTGACAGTTCTGCATTACACATTCAGCAAACAAAACTTTTCATTGTATTTGTCATCAGAAGAGCAGGGTAGAATGGCAAGACCAAATGACATCTCTCACACAACAGTCCTCAAGATTTTAAATTTGCCACTGGAAACTTTGTCTTTCTGAGGCTCTTGCCTTTCCTTCTTCCAAGCCAATTTCATTTTGCTTGGCTCCTCTGTACCTGTTTCTGCTTAGTCAGGAAGTCTGCATGTTATTCAGAAGCTCACAAAATAAAGTTATGTGTAAAGGATTTCACTTCATGTATCCCCAAGGACAAGATCAAATACAAAAGCATGTACCAGCTTAGAACTTATAAAAACATATGGTCACTGTGAAATCTCAAAAGATAAGAAACATCATGCAGTATGAATAAGCTCCAATGTGAAAAATATCATTTTTAAGGATGAGCAAAAATGGGTACAGTTTTCTTCATGCAGTTTAAGACATACCTTTCATGACAGAAGAAAAACAAATATAAATTGCTAATGAAAAAGGTGAAAGGCATTTTACTGCATTATCTAAAACAGCAGGGCCAACATTATTGGCAGGCCTGCCACAACTTAGCCTGGAACCCACCCCATTTTCCAATCCTGTCCCCTTCCTCTGTGCAATCTGCTGATCTGCTTCCTGCTCCCAGCCCTGTGCTCCTGTCCAATGTGTTGCTTTGCTTTCTGTTTCCTTCTCTTATCTACCACTGTGCTTCCTGTCTGTACCCCACCGTCTTTGATCTGCCCCTACTGCACAGCATTGTTGAAAACAGGTCTAAATTTTGGGTGGCTACACATGGGCTTGAGGCTAGATCCACAGAGGGATTGGGCAATGCAATGCTCAGCATTACAGCACCTGACTTTCAGGTGACTGGCTTCTGGGTTAGGCACCTTGGTTCCCTATATATATATAAATGCACAAGGAGAACGTGGCACCTCAGAATGGGACCCATAGCAGCCAGAACACCGACCACAGAGTCACCTAAGCTCAGAAACACTTAAGAGAAGGGTGTCTTAAATCCAGCCCCTCTCAGAGGCTTAGATACCAAACCCTGGAGAAGCACCTATGACAGATGGGCATGACTCAGAACCCTTTCATGGAGGTATCATCATTATTAACACAACTGCAGCAGGAGTCACACCTTTCCTTTAAAACGATGGTGGCAGCAATCAGAGATGTACCTAGAAATCTTGGTGCACTGGGCAGGGATAGCGAGTGGTGAGGCCAAGCACTGAAGGATTTCACCTGACCCCAGAGACTCCAGCTGCTGCTGCCCCAATACAGATTCCCTGCTGCTGCCACACCTTGCTTGTCCTAATGGTAGCAATGCCCCTGGTGCCCTTTTGTACACTTTTCTATTGCAGTGGTTTTAACCTTGTTAGACTTAAGGCACCCCTCCATCACTTTTCTGAATTTGGCAGCACCCCAGTTGAGGCTCTGTGAATGCCAAATCATACACTGTGGCCTCACGCATGCCAGACTGGGCCCCGCCACCCCTGCCCCAGTCCAGCCCTGTGCATGCTGCATTGGGCTCTGCTACCCCAGTCCAGCCTCAGACCTGGCCCCACACATATCACATTTCATTCCACCACCCCAGCCCTGGCCCCTGTCCCAGCCCCAGTCATACATGTAACACATCAGGCCCTGCCACCCCAACCCCAGCTCTGGCCCAGGCATGCCAGGTCAGGCTGCTCCACCCCGTATGTGTCAAACTTAGCCTCATCGCTTGCCTGGAGACACGCACACACACATCCCCAGATTGGCCCCATTGCCCTGTTCTACCCCCAGGCCTACGCATGCTGGCCTGGGGCCCATGGAGCTTGGAAATTTTACAGTAGGGGAGTGGTGGCAGTGTCCCCTTCCCTACCCTCCTGTTACGTGTGGACAAACTTTCCACCCTCTGAACTCTCCTACCCAAAGGGGAGTTCTGACATGAAGCCGACTCCCCGTCCCACCCCGGGGATATAATCTTCCCACCCCCAAGGGTGCAACCCTGTGCAAACAGCCTGCAAAGCACGTGCCAGGTAGCCAGGTCATAGGGCATGGATGGGTCTGGGAGTGGGGTCTAGGAGGAGTTGGGGAGAACAAGGTAGGGGGCCAGATGAGGTTCCCATGAGCTGGGAGTTCCTTCCTGGGGTAGGAGCAGTAGCTCTCCCAAAAGTGCCTTCTCTCACCGCTCCCAAGTACCCTGGGAAGCATGATCAGCACCCCCACACCCGATTCTCAATCCCAATTTATTAAAATATGAGATTTTCTTTAATTTATTCCCTCTTTATTTCTAACTTCTTTTTTCTTTGTTTAATTCTTTTTATTTTATCCTTCAGTGGCTGACTTCCTTCATTTCAACACCTGCCCCCATCCCCATTTCCTCTCACCTCCCATTTTATTACCTACCCCCATCCCATTAACTCACCACCTTCCAGTCTGATGTTCTTGCCACCCCAAACCATCTCTCATACACCCCACAGGACAGGGAGAGAAGCCTGTCCTGGGTCACTACCCTGTATTGGCACCTCACAGCTGTAGTGCCCAGTCTGGCCCCTGCTCATCAGCCCTCGAGTGGCAAGTCACAGCTGTACAGGTCAGGGACAGCCAGAGAAGGTTTTTAGCCTGAAGGTGTCGCTGCTCCAAACTAGCACTAACACCAATCAACATTTGGGCAGCAAAACATGCAACATGTAACATGGCCCTTGGATTTTATTCCAGCTCTAGAGGTATTAATGGTTCCGGTTGTTTCCCCCAGTTTACCGACAGCGTGTATCACAAGACCTGGTAAAATCACTTGAACCAGAATGAGCATTTTAACTGGACATCTATGATATGGTTCTCACATTGTTAAACACAATAAGTTACACAATAGCACCTGGGCTGTACATCTTGTCTGTTAGCATGAGCTTATGGAACAAGCAGGCACTAGAGCAGATACCAGTATTGTAAGTAGGGGTAGGCAAGAGAAGGACCAGTTCCAAGAGCTGACTTAGGACAGATGCCAAAATCATCCCCCACCCTCACAGAGTGCACCCTAGCAGCAGAGCAGCCCCACCACATTGGTGTTGCAGCCCCAGCAGCAATCAATGCACAAATCCTGTGCTGGTGCTTTTAGAGCAAGAACTGGGGCAGGCAGAGCGCACACTGACAGCAGCAGCAGCAGCAGCAGCAGCAGCTGAGGACTGTTTTGAGTAAGACACCTGCCTCCCCCCCTCCCCTCCCTAGTTCCTCACAAAACTGAGCACCCCCAGCTCTCCCACAGGGTTTGCCAGGGCACAAACCCACCTTGTTACACCATGGGCAGATACTATTATTCTGAGTGAAGGCTGTTCCTGCTGCTTTTGGCCTGAGGACTGGAGAAATCACTGTCATAAGGTTTAGCTTTTACTACAAATGCTCATTTTTTCCCCACAAAATGTTCTGAAAACATTCTGATGTAACCTGAGAAAGATTCAGGTCCACACACCTAAGGTAATTTGCACTCAAGGCTTAATTGACTATTAGCCAGCACAAGGGAGTTTCTTGTGGTCTAATGAGTTCCATCAACCACATGTTAAAATGCCCCTATGCAGCCAAATAAACATTAAGTAGGAAAATGGCACATATTACACTATGTCAAGCATTTTTTCCTTCATAGAAGAAAATGAAGTTTTATATAAGTAAGTAACTTTTTGTTCGCATTGAAAAAAATAAGAAGGGATATAACAACTGATATAAATCAGGTGTTAGCCATACTGAACTCAAAGCAGCCCTGCTGAATCATACTAGCTATGGATCTGATCCATGGTTTTTTAATAAGCAAAAATGCAGTGTTTAGACATGCTTCAATACACCACAATGAAATCATTTATGTTTGTCTTACCTTTTGGCCAAATGCACTATACTGTTTGATTTTTTTCCAAACACCTTATCTGTATATTGAAAAACATCCTTTAAGAATAAAATGAGCAATGGTTTAAAGCAACTAATATTTTATTTTGTAATTCTAACTTTTTAAAATTATAAATGAACCAGACTAAGCTATAATTAGTTCCTCTGCTTTTCTGATTTCATTCACAGGAAAATAGGACTAGAAAGATCTTAGTCAATGAGGCCAGGCACAGACATTACAATTTTACCAATATAAGTGATCAGAAACTGGTTTGTACCCATAACAGAACAGAAGTTTAGCACACAAAACCAGTCTATACCCATAACAGAACAGAAATTTAACACATACAGACTGGTTTAAAAATGGCAGAACCTGATCTAAGATTTGCCTCCTTCCCCTCCCCCTACCAAAGGGCAAATCAGAGGTGGATTACGGTGTATTGGGGCACTGGGCAAACATAAAATTGGAGACCCCCTCCCGTCATGGGAGGTGGGCCGCAGAGAGGGGAGAAGGACCCCTTCTCCTCCTGGTGCTGGCAGGAGAGGCTGGGTGGACCCCACCAAGCTGAGGTTGAGGGGGGCACATGCCTACCTCTTCTCCCTGCTCCCCACCTCTCCTCCCCTGCCATTGTGAAGTGTACACATGCCCACACACAGATACATGCAAATGCACATGCACACACAGACACATGTGCACACACACACACACGCATGAGTGCATGCACATGCACACACACGCATGAGTGCATGCACATGCACACACACACACTTTCCCCACACAGGACCTCCCCCTCCTCCATTCTTGAGCACTCTGAAGCAGCCTCCTCCTCCCCACTCCCCCCCACCCCAGCTGCTCATAGCTCAGTCTAGCTCTCTGCCCACTTACACTTACCTGCAGAAAGCTGCTGCCTGGCTGAGTCCCATGCCATCGAACAGATGCACAGAGCCGGACTGGGGAGGGAGCACCGTGCTGTGTCTCAGCAGACGGCTGCACTGGGAGGAGTGGCTAC
>NW_017728947.1:19821747-19857403 GCF_001723895.1 Crocodylus porosus
AGCACAGTGCTGCACTCCTGGCCTGGCCCAGTCCTGGCCCTCCACCCCTGCCCCTTTGGTGGAGAGGCCCCACTTCTGGCTCCCAGATAAGCAAGTGTGAAAGCTGAGGTTTTAAACCTGACACCGTTTTTGTCTCCCAGTGGGGAGACAAAATGATGCCAAGTTTAAAACCCTGGCTTTCCCTTCCCAGGGGCCCTGAAGTGGTAGTGGCCCCTGGGCCTGGACTTAGCTGGCCAATTTATTAATCTGCCTATGTGTTCCGTTTGCTACTGATCTGAACTACGCTACTTACAGAAAACCATGCAACTTAGATTGATTCTGCCTTGGGCTTTATGAATGTTTGTACTTGGCCCTAATCCAGCAACCATGTCCTATAAAACCTCTCATAAACTAAGTGAGCTCCATTTTAAAAGTAGTTACTTCTGGCTACTGCATTATATTTGCTAATACGGGAATGAATGTTATGTACCAATCACAGCAAAACTAATGGCTTTTAACTTCAGACTTGAAATATCTAGTAAAAATGACCCTATTGCTACTATCATATTGATTTAATTTTTTTAATCAAAGCAACTCAGAGTTGGGAATTAATGTCAAGTCATTATTACATGATAATAATCAATAGTCTCTAGTTTAATAGCTTCTGAAAATACATTTAAATTTGCATATTTTATTCAATATGTATGTAAAGAAAATATATTTGATTAAAGCTTGAGACAACTGCACCTAAAAAAAATTATTCAAGTGACGTTCATTTTAGCATGGCTAAACACTTGATCAGCTTTCTTGATAGAAATAAAAAAGGCTCATTCTCCATAAGCAGTAAAATGGTAAACCATAAAGTTACTGCCATGTTTAGATCACTATAGATATTATGTTTTTCAATTAACTTCTCTTCCTTTTCAGAAAGATGATAAACTTTGGCAACAATCAAAGTTTTCTGGTAAACTGCCAAGTAAGGTCATTGTTACATCAACACAATAGAGTAAATAAAGAATTAGCAAATAATTCTTACAATAATATATTATTTTTTAATATACGTATCTTAAGTAGTGTAATAACATTCAGCTTTTGTCTTTGTACCTACTCACATGCCAAAGAAATACAATAATTTCCCTATGCTATATTACTCATTATGTTTAGGGCCAAATTCTGTGCTTCACATCACAAGATACTACTGTTCCATGTCCATAACTATACTTGTTTCAGTTCAGGATAATTACGCTCTGAGAGTCAGTGAAAGGAATGCCAAGTTTTTTGTGATCGGAAAGATGGCATAGTACGTATCATTCTTTATATGGGCTGTCACACAACTTACGTGTTGTTGTTCAGAAATTACTGGTACTTGTTCCTTAAGAAATAATGCAATCACAAGTAAAATCAGTTGTCAGTGAATTAAAATGAACTTTAAAAATCTAACATATCGTTCTGGTAATTGCTTTCCTATTCAATATTAGGTATTAGCTTCAAATGGAAAATCCTTAAGTTACCTCAGTTTTAGGAACAGCTACTTTAAAAATATTTAGGTGTCACTATGCAGTATGGATTATGTTGTCTTTTCTTTTGTATGATAATTGTTGTTTGCCTATCAAACACCTGCTTCAAAACAAAAATCCTGTAATTTCCTTGTAATCCTAACAAGCACAGTAATAAAAGCATATCGAAAGCTGAAAAGCTCCAATAAATGACAAGAGCATGAACTGGGATGTAGGTGATATTTAGATAGCCAACTTAAAAAACATTTCAATCCTCAAAAACCCCACTCAGCTGTTTCCTAACTTCATAGGTGTCTTACTTTTTACTTGACAATTGGCTGGGCACCTGACATTGTTTACATGCCCAGAACTGCTCAAATCTTGACAAGGCTGAGAAGTTCAGCACATAGCTCACACCAAAATCTAATCAGAATCCAGAAACGAGACTCTCCTATGCCCATATCCCTGGAGGGTTTTGACCTGGCATTCTCAGAAAATTCCTTCCTATCATACTTCAACAGGACCAAGCTCCGCACAAATTCACAGGCACTGTCATTTTCTTTTAAGTCATGAACAAAGGAAGAGGAATACCAGAAAGTTGTACAAGCAAGTTCAGTGCAAGTAGTCTTAACCAAAAAAAAAAGAAAAAAAAAGATTGGAATAGAAATGTGATGAACTAGAGGTGTATGAAACTAGACACAAAAATAGAAAAATTAATCATACTGTAAAATGAAGTGTTATGACATTTAAAGAAGGAAAAAATATTTTAGCTGTATAAGAACTATTGAAGAGTATACTGCAAATAAAATAGCATTTTGGAAATATGAGCAGAATATAGGAAGGAGCTTCTGGTGATCCTCATAAACCTGACAATCTTGATGCTAAAAAGAGAAGAATAAGCTGAATAATTATAATATGGAATGCAGAGAGAACACTAGAAAGTATAAAGCAACAAAGAGCATCTGGAGAGAATGCTATTACAGTTGAAATATTCCAATCCCTTTATGAAAACTTCAGAATACATTTGCTTAACTTTTTAATGAGATACATACAAGGAAAGCTACCAAGAGATTTTCTAAAAAATCAGTGTTCTTTTTCTATACCAAATGTCACTGTCAAAGAACACAGAAACATCCAACCCTTAAGTGCTGTTGAAAATCATTGGTATAAAAATATGTATCAACATATAAAGATAAGAATCAGAGAAGGTTGGTTTGGGTTCTGTCCAAGAGCCAACAGGAAGGAAGCAAACTTCATCTTGAGTGGATGAACATATATTAGAAGTACATAGAGAAATTAATCTGGGCTTGTTTGTTTTTGAAAAGACTCTCAATAAGATCCAACATGACAGTGATGAATATTCTTGAAGACTGTATGACTGACTCTCAGGATCTCCAGCTGATAAAAAAAACAGTATTGGAAAGCAGCAAAACAAATGAATCATGAAACATCTGAGAACTGTAATATGAAAAAGGTGTATGTCACGTCTAATTCTATCTCCACGAGGATTTAAAATATATGCAGAAAAATTAATAAAAGCTTAAAAGATTCCAGGTAGTTTCTGAATTAATAATGCAGCATATGCTGATGACCTCATTTTAATAGCTTTGATGAGAGTAGAACTTCAGACAATGCATCATGATGAACAATGCCAGCAAGAATTATGACTAATTACCCATCATTACAAACATTAACAAAACTAAGACAGTAATGTGAACTCAGTAAAGCACGAGGTTGGTGCTCAAGGTACAGGTGTTGCCAAATGATGGATCAAGTGAACAGGGTCGTATATTTAGGGCAGTGGTTAAAAACAGAAGGCCTATCAGCTGCATCTGGCTCCCATAGCCACTCTATCCAGCCCACTGGGCTACAGCCAAGCATCTGGAAGTTTGGGCATGGCCAGGAGAAGTGACCAGCCACAGAATTCAGGCCCTTGGACCCCAGTGGACATAGTGATTTGTGGAATGAGGGTAAGCCAAACCTGATTACAGCCCCAGAGCAAAGGTTAATATAGCCCCAGGTCAGGGACAGCCAGAGCAGGTTTTTAGCCTGCAGGTGTGGCTGCTTCAAACTAACACTAACGCCAATCAACAGCATGTGGGCGCCTGGCCCGTTGCCACTTTCACCACTACAGCAAGCAGCTGTTTGGCCCATGTCCTTCTCCTCCTCTAGTGCCCTGCTGCCACCCTGTGCCAGAGCTGGAGCCACCACCACTGTGTGCTCCAGACCAGAACCAGAGCTGGAACCACTGCTGACACATGCACCAGGCCAGAGCTGGAGACAGAGCCACCACATGCCTGGGCCAGAGCTACCATGTGCCCTGGGCTGAATCTGGCATGCAAGGAGCCCTGATTTAGAATGCAATGCCATGAGTTGTACAGCCCTGACTTAGGGAATTTGACAACATCAGATGGAAGTTGCAATGAAGAAGTAAAAAGAATGACTTTTGCAGAATGATTCCACCTATGCTGTAGAAAGTTAAAATTTAAATATCTGCCTAGGTAAGCATTCCTATAATAAAATGTTGCACATGGTCAGACTGATTGTATGATTGTGAAAGCTAGATGCTCAAAAAAAGACACTAGGGCCACGTCTACGTGAGTGTGGACATTTGGTTTCCCGAGGACAACTAGCAGTGAGACACTTTGTGCCTCACTGCTAGTTGTCCCCAGGAATGCCTGAGTTAGCTGACAGAGGCAGAGGGAAGACATGAATTCTGTTTCCAGAATTGTTTCTGTCTTCTAACCAACAACTTCTTCATGTCCCTGCCCAGCACCATAGTTTCCTCATGGTAGGGTCTAAATCATTATCTCCCATCATGCTCTGTTCAGGGAGCAAGGTGCCTAGCAGAGAATGCCACTTGAGGGCCTAGCTGTCTAACCACTTTATTGGCTCTAGTCCAATGTGTCAACAGTATGGCCAGTGGGGTTTTCTTTCTTATTTTTAAAGGATGGATAATTTTATGACCAATAAACATTCTCAGTTGCACATGCTAAAATGAGGTAATTAAGAGACATGCATCAAGGAGTCAACTAATCCTTGCCAAGGTCAGGGATGGATTTTCCCATCCTCAATGCACAACATTTCTTAATTGTGTGTGGATCATGGATTTTCTTTTCACCTTTCCTTGAAGCAACAAGCATGCAGCAATATAAGATATGGATTACAAGCCCAAAATGGGCCATTCTTACAGGAGCTGGTTTAAAATCAAATTTCCATTCTGCAGAAATCTTATTTTAGTCCTGATTAGGACACAAGGCTTGTATACCTTTGTGAGTGTGTGAAACAAAGTTCACAAAATTCCAATCCAGTAATTACTGTATTTTGACTGATCTGGTGAACTGAATCTCATTCCATATTTGTTTGACATGAGTTTCTGGTCCTCTAAGCAGCCATGGGGCCTTGTGGGCATTTTTGTTTGGCTACCTCATGCCCCCGTTTTCTGTTGGGGGCAGGTTCTTGGGCTAGACAATACTTAAAAGAATGTATTACAGTCATGGGAATCTTGTGATGCAGTGCAATCAGAGGGTGACTGCAGTAGATCACAGGAGATACAGTCTAAACAGAAAGCCTGTTGCATTCAGGAGGATGGGCACTTGAACTATAAATTCTCACAAGACACTATGGCATTCAGCGGGCCATTTCTCTGTGGCCAGAAATGAAATGCTTTGCCTTCAGCAGTTGGAACTATTTTGATTTCACGTAACTTAATCCAAACCAAAATGATTTGTTTCTATTTTTACATCAGATTTTTTTTTTCATCGCAGAAATCAAAAATCCTCCCCTGGAAAATTTCCATTTGTGGAGATTGCATGTTAGGTTAAAAAAATTTTGACGTAAAATTCCTGGCCAGGTCTGTTTATTAGAATCCAAGGTGAAATTATTAGAATCCACGAGAACTATGCACCAGTTTCTCTTGCTTGTGCCCTACCTGGAAACCAGTATCAAAAACACAGTGATTTCATGTCAGTAATCTTAAAAACATTTCTTGATTTAGATTCTTCAGCCACATTTACCACTTGTCTTCCATTCAGACAACTGTACCTGGCAGCACAGTTTGGGGAGGAGGTGAGCAGCCAACAGCAGTGAAAGAACAGGTTAGGGACCATTTAGAAAAGCTGGACATATAGAAGACCATAGGGCCAGTTGGGATGCACCCAAAGGTTCTGGGGACTGTTGGCTGATGTGATTGCAGAGCCACTGGCTATCATCTTTGAAAACTCATGACTATCAGGAGATGTTCTGAATGATTAGAAAAGAACAAACATATTCCCAAATTTAAGGAAGAGAAACAGGACGACCTAGGGAACTACAGACTGGTCAGCCTTACCACAGTCCCTGGAAAAATCATGGAGCAGATCCTCAAGGAATCCATTTCTAAGTACTTGGAGGAGAAGATGATTAGAAACAGTTAGCATGGATTCACTAAGGGCAAGTCATGCCTGACCAGCCTGATGGCCTTCTATGATGAGATGACTGGCTCTGTGGATGTGAGGAGAGCAGTGGAAGTGGTATACTTTGATTTTAGCAAGGCTTTTGATACCATCTCCCACAACAATCTCACAGGCAAGGTAAGGAAGTACAGGATGGATGAATGGACTGTAAGGTGGATAGGAAACTGGCTGGAGCATTGGGCTTAGAAGGTACTAATCAACAGTTCAAGGTCTACTTGGCAGCCAGTATCAGGCAGAGTGTTCCAGGGGTCAGTTCTGGGACTGTTTTGTTCAATAGCTTCATCAGTGACCTGGAAGAAGGCAAGTGCACCTTCAGAAAGTTTGTGGATGACACCAAGCCAGGGGGAGCAGTAGATATGCTGGAGGGTAGAGCTAGGAGTAACCTAGACAAATTGGAGGATTGTACCAAAAGAAATCTCATGAGGTTCACCAAGGACAAGTGCAAATTTCTGCACTTAGGAAGGACCAATCCCATGGTACAAGCTGGGGGTTGACTGGCTGGGCAGCAGCTCTGCAGAAAAGGACTTGGGGGTTACAGTGTACAGTAGGCTGAATATAAGCCAACAGCATGCCCTTGTTGCAAAGGAGGCTAGTGGCATACTGGGTTGCATTGGTAGGAGTGTTGCCAGTGGGTCAAGGGAAATGATTATTCCCCTCTACTCAGCACTGGTGAGGCCACATCTGGAGTACTGTGTTCAGTTTTGGGTCCCCCAGTATAGAAAGGTTGTGGGCAAATTGGAGACAGTCCAGCAGAGGGCAACAAAAATAGTGACGGGTTTGAGGCACATGACTTATAAGGAGAAGCTGAGGGAACTAGACTTATTTAGTCTAAAACAGAGAAGACTGAGAGGGGATTTAATAGTACCCTTCAACTGCCTGAAGGGGGGTTTGAAAGTGGATGGAACTAAACTGTTCTCAGTGGTGGCAGATGACAGAACAAAGAGCAACGGTCTCAAGTTGCAGCAAGGGGGGTTTAGGTTAGACATTAGGAAGGATTTTCTCACTAGGATGGTAGTAAAACACTGGAACAGGTTACCCAGACAGGTTGTTGACTCTTCAGCCATGAAGTTTTTTAAAGACTCAGCCAGGCAAAGCCTTGGCTAAGATGATCTAGTTGACAATATTCCTGCTTTGAGCAGGGGGTTGGACTAGATGACCTCCTGAGGGCCCTTCCAGCCCTCGTTTTCTATGATTCTATGATTGTTAATGTCTTTACTTTCATCAAGTCAACTAGTTAGAATGCTGGAGGAAAACTAAGGTATTCGGCCCTGTTAGACTGAAGTCAGGCAGAAAATCAGGCAGGGTAGCACCTTAGCCTGAGTCCAGATGAGTGCGGACATGTGGTGCCGCAGACCCATCTGCAGTGCTACACACTGCACATGCAAGTGTTCCCCATGCTGCTACCTTGCAGTGCAGAGGGGTGGGGGCTGACCCCGGGATATCCCAGGGCCAAAAATACCCACACCTTAAAAAAGAAGGGTGGTGCGCACAGCATTGTGCACGGCCCAAAACCAGAGCCTGGCTTGCTGGAACCATGCTCCAGCTGCCAGCCAGGCTCCTAGCTGCAGGATTAATATGGCTGAAGCTCCCCAAGGCCCCCAAGACCCCAGGTAAGGCTGCTGGAGCCAGCGCAGTTACTGACCACAACCTCCCCTACCCCACCCAGGGTAACCTGCTATGCCCCAGAGGGCTCAAGGAACAGGCATTCCCTGGGGACAAGTAGCAGAGGCACAAAGGAAACAAACATCCATGCTCATGTGGATGCAGACTAACCATTTCATAGAGGCAAGAGCTTTCATAGGCCGCAGCCTACTTCATCTGATCCTAGGGAAGTTGTTGCTGGAGGAAAATATTAATTGATTAAATTATTTTTTCAATACAGTTGACTAAAAAATAGTGCAAACTCGTTTGCTAAAAAATTTACTCAGCAACTAGTGACAAAATACACTGAATGTAATTGCTGAATACATTTTAGCTACGTTTGTCAGTAGAGATATGGATTATTAATACATACAGTAATTTATTATTTTTATAATTTATATTGAAAATCCTAAAGATCCAGTAGAAAGTATGCATCTGCATAGCTTCAGCACAACTGCACTAATTTACAACATAAATACCAATGTAGGTTTATAGTATCATTTTAAGGTTTTAGTCAAAATTAAACTTGATGAGAACAGGCATGAAATGGTTAATGCTAGCTGAACTTCCAAAAAAAAACAAACAAACAAACAAAAAAAACAACCCAACTTCTGTGTCCTTTGGAACCTGACCTGAACTCACAAGCTAAGTCTTTCTTTCTGTACTAAACTAGACTTTCTGAAGTGGACACCCAAATGAGATGGATTTATGACTTGCAATTCCTGATCTGAATTTTATAACTTTGGGCAATTTATACTTCCACTGTAACTGCAATAGGGAGCATGCACATGTATGGATAAATTACTGTGTTATTAAAACAACACTGAACGTGGATTGTAAAAGAAAAATATGTTTTCCACACTGTTTTGGACTGTTTATTTCTATATCCTTTAGCAAGAATTTAAATGTATTTCTGCTTCCCTTTCCATTTCCACTGAGATTTATTTCCATCAGAGAAAATCACTGTTATCTTCTACTTCTTACATTCAACATTAATGCCTGAGACTTTAATATAGATACTTTAAAGCACTGTATTATTTTCGTAACAAGGGATTATTTATGTTCCTAGACTTACTCAGATTCTTCCAGATACCATTCACATAAATCCATTGTGGATTCCCCTTATGAAAAATTAGTCAAATTTCAAATACTGAAAAACATGCCCTGCATGTCTATGATTTAATCACTACAGCAATCTTATACATCTCTATAACAAAAGGTATATATATATGTAGGTCACAGTATAATTTTTTTTAAGTCTGACTGTACATGATGGCATGTGCAGAATTACCTCTGACAGTTTGTAGCTAACTCTCATTGTGCTAGTGAATCTGGGTCGGCTCAGTGCTATTATGTTGCTTTCTGTTACTTTATAAAGAGAAAATATCTTCAGTCAGATTTTTGGAATGTGTGTTCCAGATGGATAAGGGGAGGTTGTAAACCATATTATATATTTTTAATACCTTTTTTCCAGTTTATCAACAGAGAATAATTTGAAATTGGAAAGAGTCTATAAAACTCAAAAAATTAGATTTTGCTCGTAGTAGCTATAGGTAAAAGCATTCAACCTACAACAGAAAAACAACATTTAAAAATATTTTTGGCCAGATCCCAATTTCATTGTAATCAATGGAAAAATACCCTCTCTTTTGTGAGTGAAGCTGAGTCTATTTTGCTATTAGACTTCTCAAACTACAACAGGTCAGTAGACACAAGAGTCACTGTGTTTGATTTGTTTCCCTAACTCTATATCAGCAGAGTTTGGGTGAGTCTATGTGAGACACTAACTATGCTGTAGCCTAATTTTACTGCACAGTAGGATGCAGAGCAAAACCTGTGCTTATATGCTACTGCTCAGTTAGCATCATTAAAAAGCTGTGCACCGGTGCTACTGTGCAGTAGCGCCAGTTACTGTGTATTGATTTAGCACGTGGTTATCCAAGTACTAAACTTAATTGCCATAACTACAGTACATTAATGAAAGTGTAGACACACCCACTGGGGTAGCTCATTGCACCACCTCTGGAGGGAGCTTATTCCACAGTCTGGACACCCTATGAAGAAGTTCTTCCTAGTGTTAAGCCTGAAATGATCTCCTAGGAATTTATGGCCATTAATCCTAGTTTTCCCCAAGGGTCCCCTGGTGAACAGTTGTTCACCAAGCCCTTGATGTAGTCCCCTGACATAGCTGTAAGATGCTACCAAGTCCCCTCTCAGCCTTCTCTTTTTTAGGCTGAAGAGGCCCAAGTCCTTCAGCCTTTCCTTGTATGGCTTGCCTTGCAAGTCTCTGATCATGCGTGTGGCTCTTCTCTGGACTCTCTCAAGCTTTTCCACATCCTTGTTGAAATGTGGCACCCAGAACTGGATGCAGTACTCCAGCTGTGGTTTCACCAATGCTGCGTAAAGCGAAAGAATCACTTCCTTGGTTTTGCTTGAGATGCATCGGTTGATGCATGCCAATGTATTGTTTGCCCTGCTGGCCACAGCATCACACTGACTGCTCATGTTCATACTATGCTCTATTAGTACCCCTAGGTCCCTTTCAGTTGTGGTGCTAGTCAGTTTGGCACCACTGAGCCTGTAAGTATGTTGCAGATTGTTTGTCCCCAGATGGAGCACTTTACACTTCTTAATGTAAAGTTGAACTTCATCTGGTTCCGATCCACCCAACTTGCCAGCCTGTCTAGGTCCACCTGTATCTGCAGCCTATTTTCAAGCGTGACCATGCTCCCTTATAACTTGGTATCATCCATGAACTTGGCCAGTGAGCTCTTCACCTCCACATCCAAATCATTGATAAAGGTGTTGAAAAGCACTGGACCAAGCATGGACCCCTGAGGGACACCACCGGCCACTTCTCATGAGGATGACACAAATCCGTTCATTAGAACTCTCTGAGTCCTGCCCTGCAGGCATCTTCCTGCCCACCTGACTGTCGAGCAGTTAAGCCCATGATCCTCCAATTTTCCTGTGATAACATCATGGGATACAAAATCAAAAGCCTTTTGGAAGTCTAGGTATACAGTGTCGACCTCCTCTCTCTTATCCAGGTGGCAAGTTACCTGGTCATAGAAGGAGATGAGATTGGTAAGACAAGACCTGCCCATAATGAAAACACGCTAGCTGTTGTTCAGAATCTTACCTTCTGCAAGCGTATCTCACATAGACTCCTTGATGAATTTTTCCAAGATTTTCCCTGGGATAAAAGTTAAGCTAATTGGCCTATAGTTGCCTGGGTCCTCTCTCCTCCCCTTGTTGAAGATGAGCACAACACTGTCCCTCTTCCAGTCTCTTCAGGGACCTCCCTTGAGTGCCACGAGTTTTGGAAGATTTTCCCCATCAGCAGTGTCACGATGACTTTGGCCAGCTTAGGGGCAACGCATAGCGGGTGCACGCAGGTGCACATGCACCCCCTGAGAGTGGCAATGCATCCCTTGTAAAAAGGCACCACTGACACTGCCAGTGGCACCTGCAGGTGGTCCACAATTCCCGCTGGCTGCTGCTGCTGGCAGCTGTGGGTGGTCACCGACCCTCGGTCAGCATTCTCCACACACCCCTGCCTGCCACCGACAGTGCCGCTGGTGGCTGCAGGAGCTCCCCTGCTTACCATTGCCATGCTCCCACTGCCACTGGGGGCACGTGCGTTAATAGGCCAGCTCCTTCAGCACTTTTGGGTGAAGTTCATCTAGTCCTGCTGACTTACATCTACATTTTCTAACTGATCACACGCCAGCTCAATATCAACAGTAGGAAGGCGGTCATTCCCACCATGCCCATTCTGAACCTTATCTAATATGATTTCCCCTTAGTCTGGTAAAATACCAAAGAAAAGTAGTCATTCAGGAGTTCAGTTTTCTCCTGAGTGTCAGTAACCAGATGTCCTGAGTTGTTAAGCAATGTCCCCACACTTCTATTTGTTTTCCTCGTGTTCCCTACGTACCTAAAGAACGACATCTTACTGTCCTTGATTTCTATTGCTAGTTTAAATTCAGTCGCTGTCTTAGACTTTCTAATTTGGTCCCTACAAGTGCAGGCTGTTCTTGTATAGTCCTCCTTGGGGACTGTCCCATGCTTCCATTGTTTGTATATCTCTTTCTTTTTCAAGAGGACCATGATACCCCTATTCAGCCAAGAGGGCTTATCAGCCTTTCTGCTATCTTTCCTGTGCATGGAGATGGACTTTTTTTGTGCTTCAAGGATTGTGTCCTTGAGGAACGACCACTGTTCATGCACTTCTTTTACCTTCAGTCCCTGGTCCTGCAGCACTTCCCTACTATTGCCCTGAACCTATTAAAAATCACATATTTGAAGTCCAAAACTTCAACCCTGTGAGATGATTTGCCTGCCTTGTGATAGACAGTGAATGTGATGGTTTCATACTCTCTGTCACCCAGGCTACCCTATATTCAAGTCACTCACCAGATCATCTCCTTTGGCCAAGACCAAGTTTAGGAGAGCATCACCTCTAGTTGGCCTGTGCACTTCCTGAGTCAGGTAGAGCTCTTCGATACAGGTCAGGAAGCAATATGACTGGTCCGACTTAGCTGAATGTTCCTCCCAAGAGATGTCTGGGTAATTGAAGTCACCCATGGCGACCATGTTTTATACTTGCATGGCCTCTGCCAGTTCTTGAGACAAGTCCAGATCAAGCTCCTCCCCCTGGTTTGGTGGTCTATAGTATACGCCTACAGTTAGGTCTCTCTCACTGAATCCCCCACAATTGTTTGACCAAGAGAATTTCAAGCGGAGCCAATGTTGGCCTCCAAGAAGGTGTACTGCTCCCTCACATAGAGAGCTACACCTCCACCTTTCTTCCCTACTCAGTCCCTTCTGTGAAGAGTGTAGCCCTCTATGGCTATGTTCCAGCCACGTGAGGAATCCCACCATGTGTCCGTAATCCCTACTAGATTGTAATCACACTTGCTTAAACTCTCACCAAGTTGCTCATAGAAGTATTAACTGACTAAATGCTTAAACAAGTATTAAATGACTATGCAGTAACCAATGATTTTATCAGTAACCAGTGTTTTTACCAGAAATTTTGTGATTTTTTTTTTTAGCAGAAAATTTGGTATGTTTTTTATAGCAGAGAATTTGGTATTTTTTTTGTACCCACCAATGCTACATCACCATAGCAATGAGCTACAGTGATGTTGCATCTCATGTAGACAAGCCCATTAACATCTTCCTGCTCTTTAGAGAGTCCCACCTATTTTTCTAAAAATCCAGGTTTACTTAGTGATCCTTACACTTTGGTGTAAGGATTCAAAAATTTCATGAAAGCTTCTAACAAGCTGCTGACAGATGAGCAGATTAATAAGGGAACACTACAACCCAGTTGTGGTCACATGTGAATTGAAACTGTAGTTCAACTGAAAATTTATCACTTAAAGAGTTTTGGGGGAAAGGAGGCAGAAGACAAACAGCAAAAAGAGAATCCTTTATAAAACCAAACCAAATTTTATTTAACTGGGACATTTCCTGGTGCTGTGTTAGGCTAAATAACATGCAATGCCATGGATTTAGATCAGGGGTGGGCAATTATTTCAGGTGGAGGGGCACTTACTGAGTTTTGGCAAGCCATCAAGGGCTGTACAACAGGCAGCCGGGGCAGATGAATATTAATTTTCTAATTATTTTAGGTGCCCAAAGGGCCAGATAAAATGGCCTGGTGGACCACATCTGACCCATGGGCTACATTTTGCCCACCCCTGATTTAGATAGTGATTGTGGATTATTTAAAAACCTTCTTGCAAATTTTTGGTTCATGAAAGCACTTTGTAAAACTGGGTATATTGTATCACAGGGCACAGCTGGAAATAGAATAAGTCACTTAGTGTACACTATGCTGTAAAAAAAAATAGTCTTGAAATTACAGCCTAGAGTTTAAACTCTTAAAATATTCCTTTGCTGAACTGATTGCAAGAATTTATGATTGTGTATAGAGTCTCCTTGCAATTTAGCTAATTTTTATGCAAGGTATGAGAGTATATAGGAAGCAGTTAGAAAATAGGCCACTGAACTAGAATTATTCAAATGTGCTGCATAAAGGAGAAATACAAGTAGACTTTTCCAGCACAAGAATCAAAAACGAGTGTAGCAATTTCTAGAAGAGTAGCAAATCAAAAAAGTGTAAATGGCTAATATCTAAATACCCTGGGTTCATGAGCATTAGGGAATTAGAATTTTTTTTAAAGACTTAGAAATTCCTTTTAAAACAGTTGAACTTGTTCAAAACTTCCCACAACTGATATTATATTAAATGGATAAGCCCAAGAAGTCTTTTGAAAATTATCCCAGGCAGCACAGTTATGCTAAATATATAGGGCCAGATTTAACACCTAAAGATGCAAATAAAGCACCTGGTGGGACTTCCCATGGAAATCTGGCATCTAGGCACTTTTGAAAAACCTCATTACTTATGTTCAGTGTTAGTATTAATTTAAAAATTTGGCCCATGTGTTCTATATCTCCACTGTCCTATATCTGTGTAATCATTTACACTTGGGTGATGTGTATGGTAGCATTTTATAGATGGTTTTCACAGGCACAAGGCACACAGTTGTGGAAAGTCAGGCTTTCAATCTCTTAACAAGTTCATATAAGTTCAGCAAATTAGTAAGTATAATTCCCTCTGCAAAAAAATTGGAAAATGGTTTAAATTCTTCCACTTTACTACTGCACTTTGCTATTATTTTCAAAATGCTTTTGGGTGTCAGAAAAGAAATGTCAAGTTGTCCAGGAATTAAGCATTGCAATTATGAAATAACTTTCCCATGAACAAGAAATGAACAATGTATTTATTGGGCATTATGACACTAGGTATTTGACTGTGCCTAATGTTGTTCTCTATTATGTTCAGTAGTGCCAACAATGTATTTTATTAAAAATACCTTATATATATAAAAAATATGGTTTTGTCATATTATAACAGCCTGTACCAAACATCTGTCCACTCACATCCTTACTTTTCTATGAATACTTTCTTCAAAGCATACATTGCCAGATCGTACTGGGTGCCACAAAGCAACCTGAGCTTGAAAATATCCATGAAGTATGCATATAGAAATACTTATTTGGGTTTCTGTATCAGGCCTTTTGGAAGTTAAATCTAATGAATATTTAGGCTCTGATCATTTCAGTAATTCAGGAAGCTTGCAGTGAATTGCTCAGTACAATGAAATATTACTTATAAAGATGTCACTTAACTCAGTTCACCATTTAGCTGGCTGCCAAGGCAATTCACATAATCACAAATGTAAAATGACATGGGTGTAAGGGGGGAACTGATTAGTGGCAACAAATCAGTTGAGTATGAACCAGTATGTAGCATAGTAACATCATTGGTGACTTCTGAAAGTTCACATAGATGCATTGGTTTCACTGTAGGAGCTTTTTGTTGAACAGTGCCAAAGCCTACAAATATGTTCTGAAGATGGCAAACAAATAGAGTCTTATACCTATAAACAGAGTCTGCATACTTCATTCTCCTGTTGATTTTAGAAAGAAAAGGATTGGAATAATTTCACTATTAGAATAAATATTAAACCAAACATTCAAATATTGTAGTTATAACCTGTTTAGCTGAAAACCCATTCCCATTTTTCTGGAGAAGTGGAAAGCAATAGTTACAAACTAAATACAAAACAATGACATGTCAAGTCTACATTGTAGATGCTACTCAGGTCATTGAACTATTGGTATCATTTACTCCTTAGCTTAAGTGACAGAGGTTTGTGCAGTGGAGCTAAAGAATTCAAAAGAGATGACAAACCCTACAAATATCAGTAGTCTGCCTTGTGGTGGGATTTCTTCTTTTCAGTATGCTTTTTTTTTTTAAACTAGGAAACTATATAAAAAACATTTTAAAAGAACATAGTTGAGGTTGCAAATTCAATAATTTAAAAAATTGAAAATGCTAGAATTGTGGTTACCTGTGTGACCTTCATTCAGGCTTCTTGTGGGCACACATTTGATTACAATTTTTAATCATGTGATTATGTACTGCTTTCTACACAGGACTCCAACCTCAGTAGATGCCCTGGGCAGACCTACCTTGGAAAAACTTTCAAACAGTTCTCGAGTGCAGGGGATGAATCAGAAGTATATGGTAAAATGAATTACTGTTTGCAGGAGCCATTGATTGCAGGAATGGTTGAGTTGGAAGGTATGTAGTGAATGAGACAGGAGACTGTAGGAAAAGTAATGATGGGCTGGGGGTTAAGGCACTTTATTACTGCCCCAGGGACCTGGATTCTATACCTGCTTCTACTACAGAACTCCCATGTGAGCAAGTCAAACACACATTTCAGAGCTGACTGCCAACTGTTCCTCACTTTCTTGCTGCCCAATTAGAAAACTGGGTCCTGATCTGCAGAAGAGTTAAGCATTCACCACTGCACTTGAATTCAGTGGGAGCTGTCATTGAATATATATAGTTCCCTAGAAAAAAAATCAGACCTAAAGCATCTCAAACTGAGCAGCCAAAGTGAATTAATACTTTTGACCTTCACCTCTTTATAGCCCTAGCTGTAAAATGGGATTGTCATCCCTGCACCTCAGGGGAGTGTTGTGAATTTCATGTTTGCAAAGTTTTCAGATTCTGTGCTGATGGACATCAAAAAAAGCCTGTTAGGAAATCTTATTATTTCTTCAGAGAGGCTTTGAATACTGGGCAGTAAACACTGAATAATGGAAATAAGACAAAATATTAAATAGCTGGTCATTAACCAAGTACAATGCATTGAATAAAGCAGGAGTTAGATGGAAAAAAAATAGTACATGATCATATAGGCACGTGTACAAAGGACCCAAAATGAGATACAACCAATCTTAATGCTGGCATTTCTTAATGTTTAAGTGCCTGACATCTAAATAATAATTTTAATGGGGAAATCCAGGATTTTGTAAAAGGGGGTGGGGGAGCAGCAGCCGGCGCTGCAGGGATGGCTGCACTCCCTTACTCCCAGCTTTGCCCTGCCTCCACCAAGACAGGCAGACCATGCCACAGAAACAGCAGCCAGATGCTCTTTGAAGTCCCTAAATCAGGTTAGAACCCCTCCCACCCGCCCAGCTTAGCACCCCATTTCTTCCCCTTCATGCTCTGCAGCACATTCCCTCCTCTCCCTTTCCATTCCCTGCCCACCTGCCACTGCTCAAGCCAATGCACAAGCCATTGCAGCCAGTGCAGCTGGGGACAGGGCAGCAGTGGCATCAGGCTGCGTCCCACTCCCTGAGCCTGCTCTCAAGCTGGCAGTATTCCCCAGGGGGACTTGAGAAGAATGAGGAACTGCCCGCTGGTGCCACAGCCCCTGTCCCAGACTGAGTGTGGGTCCTTACGTAGCCCAGCTGGAGTGGGGCAGGAGCAGCTTTGGCAGCATTGGGCTAGGGAAAGAAATGGGAGGAAGAAGAGAGGACATGCTACTGAGCATGGAGGGGAAGAGAGGGAGACTTCAGAGATCTCCCAAGCTGCTGCTGTCACAGCATAGTCTGAAACAGAGCTACAACCATATCACTACATCCCCTCTGGATCTGCCCGATTATTTTAAAACAATTTGCTGTATGTAATTACATTTATTTTGAAGCTGGCATACTTGAATTACACAGATGTCAGAAGGTTTCACTGTAGCTTTAGTTTGTTTGCTGATAAATATCATATAGCCAGTGATTTTTATGTAATAGTCCTATAAATAAATCTCTTGCAAGAAGACAGATACACAACAGTGAAATACTGATGCAAGTTTTATAGGAAGTAGATATCTTTTCCAATGTACAGCAGATACAGGGATATATTTCAGTGGTATTCTGGGATAATACGATAAAGCCATTACAGCCTTAACTGAATTAACACTTCCAAAATCATTATGGCTCCATCTGCCAGACAACTTGCTCCCAGCCACATTGTTGTTCAACTTGTTTCCTTATTCGTAACGTGTGAGATCATATTCCACCTTTTACCAGCTGTGAAAATGCTTCATCTTGCCACTGCAAACTTGGAAAGGAGGCACACCACTTAAAACATTTTCCTTCATGTTTTGTGTTTTAAGGTTATTCCCACTGTTCACCACAGTTCTGAACTATTTTACAATTATCTGATAGAAAGATTTCATATCTAGTAACTTGAGGCCCAAATGAAGAAAACACAGGTAGGCTATCCATTGACTTCAGTGTATGATCTTCACCACCAGGCATAATTGCCTAAATTCTCAGAAGAGTCTGGTCTTTAATGTGTATTTTTACTGATGAAGCAATAGATGCACTACGAGTACAAATTGCTTTTCTACATTAAACTTAACGACAGGGTACTGGCAGATGGAAGTGGAAGGGAAAGATAAGTTAAAAACTGCTTTTATGGTTGCAGCTATTAATGTCAAGGGATATCATTTGCTTAAAAGGAAAACAGCCTTAATGGCATGTTTCAGTCACTCAGTCATGCTCTTTTCCCTTATCCAGCAAAGGTATTACAATATTTTGCAAGACTTCTGAAACATCAGAGGGAGACGATTTGTTTTCAATGTACTAGAAGCACACGTGCTACAGTTAAAACAGCTCAGCATTCTTCCCAAACTCAAGTAATACATGCAACACTTAGAAATACTGTATTTCCTCAAATCTAAGACAAGGGGTTTTTTCCCCAGTCACCATGGGTGGGAGCCTTGTCTTTGAGTCAAGTACCAGTCTAGGTCAAGCAGCTGTTGTGGCCCTGATCTGAGCCAGGGGCTGAAGCTAGAGCTGAGCTGCCATTTGCTTCAGGCCAGGGTGGCTGGTGTGGCAGGGGTTGGGTGCACGGGGAGATCAAGTGGTGGGGCTGCAAAGTGCAGAGCAGATGGAAAAGACCATGCAGTGGGGGGAAGGTGTATGGGGGAAGCATACAGTGGTGAGCACAGGGGAGACCATGAAGCCTGCCCTTCCCCTGCTTACGTTCAGCCCCAGCTAGAAAGCTCTGACTTCCCCCCACATTCCCTCCCCCCACACCACCACCTGGGCCCAGAGTTGTCACCACTGTTTCTTCCTGGCTGGGCTGGTCCAGGGCCATTGCCAATGACTGCCCCAGAGCCACAGCCAGAGCTGCCCAGAAGGTAAGCAGTGGGGAAAAGGTGCGAGGGGAGGCAGGCAAAGGCACAAGGGTGAAAGGGGCAGGGAGCAGGCAGTGTGGGGGGCAAGTGGCAGAAGGGGGAAATGGCAGGGGGGACAGGTGAATGGGAAGAAGGCAGTGAAGGGGCAGAGGGCAAGTGGCAGTGGGGCAGGTGACAAGGGGACAAGCATGCAAGGTCAAGAGATAGGAGTCTAGCTGCCTGTGCCCTCACCATTGCATTCCCCATCACAGTGGAGGTGGGGGGAATTTAAGATGATTCCCCAATAATTAGATTCTATACATGGAAAACTTTCAACAAATGTATAATTTTCCAGGTACCGAATCTAAGTATTAGGGAGTTGTCTTAAATTCAGATAAATATGACATGTAGAACGTGTGAGCAATGCCAGGAACTCTAACATTCTTTTCCAGTTAAGATCATTTAGTATTTATTTATTTGTATTTTTTATTAGCAGACCTTAGTGTGTTATTTGCAGTAAGTGTTTACTAATTTCTTTAAGAAAGTAAAATTGTCCATAGTACCTAATCCTTGATCAAGACAACCAAAGAATATCTCTTTTCCTGATCACTGTAATTACACAACCCACATCCCTTTTCCTTAGTAAATGGTGTCTATCCATCTGTAGCATCTAAGATCAGGAGTTTCATTGTTGCTGTAGAAATGCCTGGATGCTTCTGAGCACTGCTCTACCTTTATCTTAACCATACGGTTGGTCCAGGAGTTGCCTGTGGTTCAGTAGTATAATCCTTGTCTATGACACAGAAGACTCTGGTCCAATTCCCAAAATACAAAAATACAGTCCTAGAGGCACCAAATGTCTGGACCCAGTCTGACCTTTGGATTCTGTCTCAGTGGCCTAAAGGAGGGGTGGAAGATCTGGGCATCCTCCACTCTTCCCAAAACTTCTGCCTAGGCATATGCATCAAAGGTTTCGGTGACCTCTCATGCATACACCATGATCTGGAGGTATCAGTGGTTGCCAAACAGTTGTTCCAGTAAACAATATCACTCAAAAAATCCTTGCCTCTCAAGTAAATCTTGGATCATCACAGCTACGTTAATCCAACCCTGTCATTACAGCTGCATATTCTCAAACTGTGAGGAAAAAAATATGTTAAAAAAAAATACCCCATTTCTGTAAAGGTATCAAACATGACTATGAGCTGGTGAAGTAGTCCACCAATCTCCCAAATAGTTACTGACTACTGGTACTGTACCAGTGTCATGCAGGACAAAGGAGAGCTGTAACATAAACAAAGAAGCAAATTTTTACATACTTGATCATCACAAACACTTGTAAAGCAAACAAAAAAGACCCTGGTTAGGCTTGAGGTAAAGGGATCTTAGTCAGTGAGATCTACTTGAGAAATTATTCAAAAATATTTAATCTGAAGGAAAATATGAGCCTGGCCCCTGAAATACTGCCAAGAAATTTTTCTCCTGAGAGCTTTGCTATCTAAGCAGCAGGAATTTAGTCTAACCACTGCCCCTAGTGACTTTTCATAATAAATTGTTATTCTTTACTTATTGTCTTACTTCTAGCTTCTGCCTTATGTTTCCCAAATATATCAGGCTGTAAACAGAGAAAAAACTTATTTCTGGGTGCAATGGAGAGTAAAATGTTGTACAACTATAAATTATACAAAATCACTTTAAAAGCTGTTCCATTAAAGGATACAAAGTATATGCAATATACCAGACATTACAACAATTTTAGATTAGATACGTGTATGAATAAAAATAGCACATATAAATATGCTAGCAAAGCTAAGGCTAGGAAATGTGCTAATTAGCAACTCATACTAACAAGGCTAAGGAGTCACTTCATAAGTAGTTGGGTGTAAGTAGGAATTTCTTCAGCACACCCACTTCTTTTTGCAACAAATTGTGGTACTACAAACCACAATTTGGAAGTCACGTTCTTGGATCCAACAGTAGCTGGATATTCATGCTCTGAGTTAACTGGAAGCTTTATCATTTGAACTAAGGAAGGTAGGTCTTTGTGCCAGATCACAACACGATTATAAATGTAAGTACAAATATAAGCAGCCAGTAAATTCTCATGTAGTCTGCACTTAACAAAATGCAGGACTTTTCACAGGAGACAGATCTAGTCCACTGTGGTAAGTGTGGGGTAGAATGGCTAAAACAGTAAAATTCACTAGGAAAAAAAAGTAAAAATTGAGAACAATTAATTTATTGTGACTTGGGCAACTGGAAGAGAAAATAAGCAGGGCAGATTTGTTCTTTGGTCCATCACGCATCTCCTTCTGAGAAAGAACAGCAAAACTTAATACTGCCTCTAGTCCATTACTATCTATTTAAACAGTATTATTCTTGAAGGAAATTACTTCCTGATTAAAGTGGTGATCAGCTTTTATCTTGGAGTATGAGATTTCTTAACCTTTATTTGAATGCGTCTTACTGGAGGCCTAAATTAGATGCAATGCAAGTGTCACTGTGATGCAATTTTTAATTTACAGCAGGGCTGTTCAAATGGGGGTGCATGATTCTGCAGACAGCCTGCAAGGAGTCAACCCACAAGCTGTTAACAAGCAACCTGCAGGCCCTGGCTGCTGCCTCTCCCACTATTGCATGGTGGGAAAGGATCTGGAGGGTCAGTTTGCGCAGCCCATGCAAAAGAGGGGCCACCTGCCACTGCAATTCATGCAGTAGGGGTCAGAGGGGCTGGACACTGCCACCACAGCCACACAACAGGGAAAACCGCTTGTTGCCACTGAGGCCCCCTGAGGGGTGTGGAGCAGCCATGTCACATGTCACAGCTCACTCAGTGAGGGGCAGAGGATGCCACAAACCACCAACAGGAGGTGGGGGAGGTGGGGCAATGTGCCACCAGTGTTGCTCACAGTGTGCAGCTCCTGCTGTGTGTAGCCTGACATTCAGGTCCCATGTTAGGCCTCTGGCCACACCAAAGTCGGACAACTCTGATTTAGAGAATCACATGGTATTTTACTACATGCCCAAAATGAAAGATGCTTATGGAGTGGACAGCATTTTTTTCTTCAGCATTAATGTGGTCCCCTGTGTGTTATTTACGGCACATACCTCTAAACCCTACTCTGAAATCAAAAGTATTAAATTCCCTTGTGAACTTTTTTATAGTGCATGTGAACTATGTATCTGAGAGCATCACAAGCTTTAATTAACTTATCTTAGAAATCCCTCCATCACCTTCACTAGTATTATTATTAACAACAATAATTCTAGTCAAGCACAGACACATTGGACACATTTACATGTGATCTGGGGGGCAGGGAGGAGAGCAGCGCTTTAATTAGAGAGGCTTCAAGAACCACTCTAATTAAAATGCTACCGCACCTTGTGTATCAGCATCTCAGCACTTAAAAATGGCAGTGGGGGCACTTGAGCTAAAACATGTTAGACATGCTTTGGTTGAAGCGCCCCAGACATCATTTTTAAATATGGGGACGCTGGTACATGAGATGCAGGAGGCTGCTGGAGCATGGTAATTGTCACGCTCCAACAGACTTGATTAATCAAGTCTGCTCCAATGTGCTGGAATTCCAGCACACTGAAGCAGCCTCCACATTTGTGTATAAGTGCCCATTGCTAATAGTATCCATTAATTTCTGTCTACAACTTGAAAACATGGGGGTATGATTTTTCAGAGCCTTTAGCATGTAACCTAATGATATATGTTCAGATTAGGATGCCCTTATACTCCAGTTGTAGTTGTGATTTCTCAGCTTTTTTTGCACATCAGGATACAGAGTTTCAAGCTGGCTACTCAATGTGGAACACATACTGGTCACCTGAAAGAGTTTTGTTTCAGTTATTTGCCCAGTGCTACACAGCAACTTTTTGGCAAAGACAGGGACAGAATTCACTTTTCTTTTCCAGGGTGATATTGAATTACCTTAACCATAAGACTGTCCTTTTCTTGTAGCTTCCTGCTTCATTTACCACATACTTCCCAACTGCTACAACAAATGAGGGAGACAACAGACTCCTTTACTACCGAGCCCTGACCCATTCCAAGACCACAGTCCATCACATATACTAAACAAAGCAGAGGTCTTACAGAGAAAATCATAAACCTGGCATTTCCTAACTTCTATATGCTTTATTTGGCAGCCTTAACTGTTCTAGGAAAGGGTTGTGATTTTTTTTGGGGGGGGGGGGGCAGCAGGGGAGATTTCTCATTCTTCAAAGAATCTTGAACAGCAGAAAAACAAAAATTTCTTCAAATGAAACCACACAGATATTCCTATTTTGAGATCTTCAGATCCACTGCAAAGTCCTCTACCATCTTATAAGAGAATAAACATCATAGGTGCAGAGCAGTCACAAAACTGGGATGGAGACACATATTTTGACATTGTGATTACAGCCCTAGCAGTCTTGTTCTCCCAGCTATTTTGCATCTTCTTCTCTTCCTGTGCTCACTACCCATTCTGTATTCACAGGTACTTGACTATACTGCCCTCCAACTGCTGCCAAATCCCCCCACACCTGCTGTTCTACTCCCATTACCCAGCTATTGCCTTCCCTATCCTTCTCTACCTGCCTCTGTTCCAACTTCTTTATCATAGGACTCCTTGGACCACGGGTCAGTGGCTCCCATGCACCATATTTCCTGTTCCAGGGCTCCGCCGTAACCCAACAATGCACTGTGGAGCATTTCCCCATGGCCACCACCCAGAAGCTCCCCTCTGGAACTCTTGGGCATGTCATCCCAGGGAGGAGTCCGTGCACCAGGGCTTTCCATGCAAGGGGTGGGGTTGGATGGCAGCCTGCCACACCACTCTGACCCAGGAGGGCAACAGTCTTCCCATGCTGTCTGAGGTGGCATAGCTGGATCCCAGTGGTCTTTGTCTCTGTGCTTAAACTCCTTATCCTGGTACTGTGACTTTCCCAGCTCTGTATCAGCATGTGCGGCCTCCTTCATAGAGCAGCTGGCCATCTGCAGATTTCGTTCTTGGATTGTCACAGTGCATTTCTGGGCTGAGAGGCGTATTTAAGTGCCATGATTCTGTGAGTATAAGTAGTTGCTGATCTGTCCACTCTAATGCCTCATATTGAGGGTCCCCTTTGGTCCTCATGTTGGTCACCACCACCATCTACGTACATGACTCTGGCACTCTGCAGGTGTCTACATGACCATCCTGGATCCAGCATCTCAGGCTCCATGACCAGGACTCGCACACACAAATGTAGAGCCTGCAGACAATGGAGACACCAAGAGCTGGGGCCACCCTGCCTGCAGAGGTCCTGGGCTGGTCTCCATGGAGACCCTGCCCACCCACCCACTCTGTCCAGTGCACCTGGTGGTGGGCATGGGTCAAATAGGCTGGGGCCTTGGTCAGACCACTGCTGGAGTATTGCATCCAATTCTGGGTGCTGCACTATAGGAGGGATGTGGAGAAGCTAGAGAGAGTCCAAAGGAGGGATATGTACGTGATTAGAGGCCTAGAGTTCCGGTCATGTGAGGGGAGGTTGAAAGACTTGGGACTGTTCATCCTGGAGAAGAGAAGATTCAGAGGCGACATGGCAGCAGCCTATAAGCATATAGGGGCATACATCAGGGACTGAGGGAGCATCTGTTCACTAAGACCACCCCCCTAGGGAAGGACAAGAAACAATGGGCACAAACTGAAAGAAGATCACTTCAGACTGGACATAAGTAAAAAGTTATTTACAAGTCAAGAGCTGAGGATTTGAAACAGGCTCCCTCCAGAGGTTGTACAGTCACCCACCCTGGCAATCTTCAAAAAGCATCTTAACGCCCACCTTGCTGGGGTCATCACACAGCTCCTCACTGTGTCAGGAGGTGTAAACAGCCATGACAGGGGGCCAAAGCCAGGTCATCACTCTTTACCTTCCCTCCCCCACCCTGAACAGCTCACCAAATGCTGTAAGTAGCTCTACAGCCCAAATAATTGCCCACCCCTGCCATAACCACTCCCTTGCTGCCAGGTTTCTTGGCCCATGGAGAGCCCAGCAGGCCAAGTACTGTGGCCTTCTGTGTTGCACTAAATTTAGGTAAGTGATGGGGTAAATGCAAATGAAATGACTGGTCAGAGTAATCCGGTCTGAAATCTATTCCTACATCATTTTATACCAACACCAAATGAGTCCTCCATTGGGTATGCCCTTGTACAGAAAAGTGTGGGTCAAGCTGAACAAACAGATTTGGATACAGATGCTTCAAAACAACACTGTACAAGATGAAGGTCTTGGACATTCCCCTGTGTGAATGCAGTCTCCAGCAGACAACACAGCATTTAATCAAAAGCTACAATCTTTTTGAATGCACAGACCAGGTAGATGGAATCCTTAAACTGAATGATAATACCAGGCACAGGCTCATAGCTGGCCAGAGGGAATAAGCATGGAAGGGAGGGTGTTTGGAAACAGGGATTTGCCACCTTGGGTCAGAGAGCCGGGTGCAGGGCAGGGTCCAGTACTCGGGTATAGAAGGCAAGCTCTAGCCTAGGCTAGGCTACCACCTCATGATGGGGGGTTGAGAAGGGTACCAAAATGCTTCATGAGATATCAGCAGAATGCAACCTATCATGAGTCACAATGGGATCTGGTACAGATATTCATTATAGCACTCTAACCTACAGCACTGAAATCTGATACCACATCTATCCAGGGTTTTCTTAGAGCAGTATCTGCCATTTTTATGGCACTCCACATGCCCTGAACATCTGTTCAGTCATGGATGTAAAGCACTTTCTGTACCTACTGCATATTAATTGTAACTTACGTACCTAGCTGTTCTCCTTTACTTGTTATTCCATCCAAAGCAGAGCAGCTTCAAAAGTAATCTTCCCAGAATACCCAACTTCCTTGGAGGTGAGACAAGGGAGTACAAGTCCCCTTAGAGGGAGATATTGAACTTGCATCTCCCAGATCCTCTAGCCATTGAGCTACTGGAGGAAAGGAGGTCAGCAGCACTACCACTACATCTGTCTGTGTTTTGTGAGTTGGACTGACGTAGTTCAGGTCTGTGGATGTACTGCAGATGTAATAACTGATAAGAAAAATATACCTTCATGCTCCAGAATAGGTGGTTTTGGAACTCACCTTACATATGAAAGAACAAGCCTTAAAAGACTTGGGATGTAAGTCACAGTCCTATGGCCCAAATGAATGTCCTAGCAATAGGGTTAATCATTATTTTATGGTGGGGTTCTCTAATAAAGTCATCCCTCTATCCTGAAACTATTTCACTTTATATAAAAAGCCATGGAAACCAGGACTTGAACCTCAAGACTAGAGTCAGTTTCTGCCTTGGTCTCTAGGACTAGGGACAGAAATTGTACATAAAATGGTATAAGTGATTGGAAACTGGTTCAGTTCTATAAACCAACAGAAGTTCAGTGCACCAAAACCTTTTTCAAAATGGCCAAAACTGGTTTAAAATAAACCTGGCTGGATATAGTATCAGACTTAACTAATTTAGGTTAAATTGTTTTATTAAACTTCTGTCCCAGATCCCCTCCAGATTCAAGTTAACTCACAGTCCCCCAGCATCCCAGGATGCTTTGCACTTCCCCCACAGCCTCCCCCCCAGGGTAGGCAGGCTAAGTTTGGCCCAAGCTGTCTGCCCCAGCCAAGCACGGAGGTATACTCTAGTGCCCCCCAGCTTCTGGCCTGAATGACTGCAGGCATGTGGCTGCATTTCTAGAATCAAAACGAATGTCTGTTTACTTGTTTACCAGTTCAATCTATGCAGCTTAGACTAACCTACGAAGACTGAATCGATTCAGCCTCAGTTTTTTTCACTGTCTGTACTTAGCTGAGATGTCTTCTGTTGGAGAAGTTCCATTTTGTATAAATAATTATTCACTGGACCAAGGAGAGTGTTAGAGAGACACTTACATGAGCTGTGGGAAACGCAGAATCAAGGGCCTGCCTGAAAACTGTTTCTTGCCTCACTGACCCCAAGGATCAATATTAGTCTGCCATTTTCTCACTTTGAGTATGTTTCTTAAAACTCTCCATGCCTCAGTTATTTTAAAAGTAAAATAGAGTAATAATATGTTATCCCTCATAAAGGGTTGCTATAAAATATAATTAAATAATATTTGAAAATGTAACTGCTATATGAGTGCAAAGTGGTACTATTATTACTACAGTTTATTACATATAATGAGCAATGAAGCACTTTAATGGAAAATTACGGAAATGTCTGACCAGTACATTTTAAAATAAAGATAGACATTGTAATTCTTTAACAGAAACAAAGAGCAGAATGCTACCCAGGTGAAGAAAAAATAAATTGTGTCACTGATTTAAAAGATGCAGAAGAGTCCTGCAATTCCTAGCATCTTTCCTCCAATCTATTAACATGTTCATTTATTTATATTTTATTCTATTACTCTTCACAGTGTTTGTTCCACTTTTTATGGTCCATGTATTTTTATATGTTAATGATGATAATAATAATAATAGCAATAACAATGATGAAGTGCAGAATATATTATTATTGTTGTCATCATCTGAGCATCTCACCTTACTTCATTAAAGTGAACTATTATTGTATGCCATTGATTATGGACTTTCATTTATTTATGGGAAAATAGGGCAGGCAATATCAGTGAAATCAATACAAAACTGATATACTGACTATCCATGTTTTTTAATGGCAACTATTCATGTCTAAAAATTAATTATTTATATACAAGAAGCTGCAATAGAAATAGAAAATTCTACTAGAACACAACCTAGTGGACATTTTTGGAAAAGAAAATTTTTTACTATAGGTACCAACAAAAATGGCAGCCATTATTGTAATAAAAGCAAAAATGTGTATATGCACATACATTTGTGTGTATACAACATTTACGTATAAATTATATCTACGTATTGGCATAGGCATACTGACATTTATATTTTTAAAGTATTTTCAAGACCTAACTTAAAATAAATTAAAGAGCTATGATTTTCAAATGAGGGCTGCTCAGTAGTTCTGAAAGCGAGACCCTATCATGCATTTCAAATCCAGAATCAATAGTCATTTTTTTAAACATAAACAACACAAATTCAAATGCACATACACAGCATTTACATTGAATGCAGAGTGTTCAGTCCAGTCCTGTGCTGGAGTGCAGAGCTCCTCAGAAGCATCTCCTATTTCTGACTGGAGCCCCTGTCTGGACTGTGCATTGCCATATTAAACTGAATAGAGCAGCTACCTCCCCCTTGGACACTTAATATGGAAGAGCTATTACATTAAATCAACCTCTGTCAATGTTACACAGAATTCAGATGAAAGACAGTTTATTTTACTCACTTTTCTGAGCAGGACACTGCCTCAGGTAGCCCAGTACCAGGAATGCCAGTAGCAATAGTGTCTGTGCTTTAAACTATTATTTTCTTTCATGACCATTCTCAACTTTTTCTTGCTCTTGTAGAAAAATGCATTGATGCCTTCAGGGTACTATGACAGGGTACACATTCAGGGTCAGTGTCACAGGGCGCTAAAGTGCCTGCTCCTAGAAGAGCAGAAACTGCCAGGGGAGAACCCAAAGAAACAGGCAGAAGCCCAGGTGCAGGTTATCAGGGCAACAGGATAGAGAACAAATTAGCCTGCACCTGGACCTGTCAGCTGACCAGAAAGGGCAGGGCCCTGGGCCCTTATAAATCCCCAGGCTGGAATTAGGGAGGGCAGTTCACTGTCAGCAGCTAAGCAGGAAGGAGCCCTCCTGGAGGGAGCTAGGGGAAGAAGCTTGAGGGCAAGTCTAGCTTCTGGGAATGCCAGGGTCAAAGTTTGATTCTTTTAAAGGGATGGAGCACAATGAGAATTTATGTGTTATGCGATAGCCCAGGGGCTTATGTTTTGTTTGTTGTTTCATAATCACCGGTGGCTTGGGTGAGGCTATTTGGGGAAGGAGGAGGCCTTGTTGGGGGCCCGCTGCAGCATGGGGACCCCGGCATCCGTGAGAGCATGGCATGAGGGGCGCACAGACCCCGGCGCCAGTGAGAGCCCAGCGCCGAGGGGCGTAGAGGCAGGGCTGCAGAGAGCCCAGCGCTGAGGGGTGTAGAGGCAGAGGCAGGGCTGCAGAGAGCCCAGCGCCGAGGGGTGTAGAGGCAGAGGCAGGGCTGCAGAGAGCCCAGCGATAACCCAAGGCCAAGTAAAACTAAGGCCTGGGAGTGACATTGTGCAAATACCATCTGCGAGGCTTGGGGCATGGTAAAGGGGTGGTTTGGAGCCACACGTATAGCCCATAACACCAGGGTGTCCCAAAACATCTATTTTGAAACAGGATTCACAAGGGGTCTGGGGACCTATGGGGTCCAGGGAAGTCCATCAGGACTGTGTCTGACCAGATGTGAAGGCAGCCTCCCTATATTGAATTTACATCAAGACATGGCGGGTGATAAAAGAGGGTGCCCATTGGGCTGAATTGGCACGGTCGAGGGGCCTTAAGAGATCACGACCCTCCTTGGAGACCTCATCCCATGACAAAGTGGTGCATTGGCCAGAACTTGGCCATGCACAGGGAAGAAACCCATGTCCCTGAGAAGGTAAGTGAACCTTTGGGGCTAACATATACACAGAACAATATTTGCAGTAAGGCAGTGGCACCACAGCGCTGGAGGCAAGGCTGAGGGGGCAATACCACTGCTGCAGACAGTAAAGGGAAGTCTTTAGGCCCTGGTCCAGAAAGTGGTAAGGCCAGAGGTGAGCGATGGATGAGGCAGAGACCACGGAAGGTCTGAAACAGGAGAACTTCCCCTGGCTATTGCTGTTGGATGAGTTAAAGGAAAAAGCAGCCCTGGTTAGAATGGGAGTTAGAAGTGGCCCAATCCCAGAAAGACCAAGCTGAAGCAAGGGTCACCACTTTAGAACAGTGAGTCCAGTCAGGCAAGAAAGAAAGAGGGTCTGAGGAGATTAGGCACTTAATAGCCACGGAGACCTAGAGGATACGAGCACTTGAGCAGCTCATCGTGATCAAGGCTCAGAAGAGCTGGGAGCAGGAAGAGGCACTGCACAGGATGCAGAAAGAGCTGATGGCATGGATGTCAAGGCCCCCAGAGGTCAGCACAGTATGGCCTGAGGAGCAGGAGGAGGTATTGTGGAAGCTGGAGGTGTCTCAGGACATCATAACAGCCCTCCAGACAGCACTGCACTACTAGGAGGACCACATGTCAGAGTTGCAGGAAGAGTTAAAGTCTTAGCAACAGAGATGCAGACAAGCTGAATACCATGTGAAGGAGCTGCAAGATGAGCTGGTCAAAAACTGTACCCAGACGGAAGAAATGGGAAAGGTAATTTCAAGAGAGATGGAAAAAGTGAAAGAATATATGGCAAACTGAGGCATTGCAGGGCCAGAAGCAGTCCCTTGAAAAGGAAGGGGAAACCATGAAAGAGGAGCGCAATGGATTATGGCTTCAACTGCAAAGAGTGGAGGCAGAAAAAGACCAACGTGGGGAACAGGTACAGCCCCTGAAAGCCCTTAGAAGACAGCATAGCTAGAGAGGCAGTAATGAATGCAGAAAGAAAACAGTTGCAGCTTCAGGCACAAGCTGCAAAGGAACAAGTCCAAGCACTGGAGCAGGAGAACCAACTACTACATGAAGCAGGGGCACAGGCCATTATAAAAGCCCAGGATCCTGGTGAGATTGAGGAGCCAGATGCATCAAGGAACGCAACACTTGCAGAAGCAGGGCAGAACCCTCGAATGTTAATGACCGTGGACACAATTAGAGGGAGGTTGTTGGTTCTGGGAGCCCAATTAGCGAAACGTGGCTGCGGCAAAAGCTGAGCACCAAGAGCATTTCTGCAAGCTTGAGGTGTTGCAAGAGTCCTTAAGGGAAATGGAGACACAACTAGCAGCCACACGACTAGGGGTTCCAAAGCCTCCGGAACAGGTACTGCTACCTGGACACCTAGACCCTGAGAACCCAAGAAAGGGGGCCGGACTGGAGAGAACCACTATGGTAAAGGGGTCAATATGGGTAAGTCCTACTACCTACCAGAAGGGATGCTGTATGCACTCATAGAATGCCTGAACCAGAAATGGGACCAATGGATGAGTAACCATGCAGACAAGATGAGTCAGCTAAGACAACAGCTGGGGGAACTCATTATACAGTAAGGCAAGGGAGTAAGCATGGTACCAAGTCAGGTCCAGCCAACTGGAGTAGATATGGAAGATGTTGTGACGACAAGGAACAGTAAGCAGGCTAACTCAAGGAGTGGGATCTGTCATCTAATTTGCCAAGGCTGTACACAGGTGACCCAGGGCACCATGGGTCAGAGACAGATCCCAGAAAAGAGAGATTAGGTGAGCCCAGAAAGAAGAATCAGGCCAAGGGGCCAGAGATGAGGAAGAAGAAACGACCACCCAAAGGGGGGCAAAGGCCTGGGAGAAGACCTCAGGTATGTCAGTAATATCCCAAGGCAGGTTAGTTGGTGGACCCCAAGGAAACTGGTTGAAGCAAAGGTTTGGGGTGTGCCCTATGTGAAAATTTATAGGGGACCTAAGGAAAGACCCACTGGCCAAGGGAAAATAGAGTTTTGGGCCAAAGAATATGCCTGAAAAGCCTTGAGAATGCAGTGGGAGATTTGGGGAATTCTCTAGATTTGCAAGGCGCCATAGGAAAACAAGAAGTCCCATGACTGGTACTGAGAGGAAGAACAGGGCACATAGTAGATGGATGGAACTGAGCCCAAGCTGAGGGGAAGAAGACACCCCAACCAAGAGAGGGGAACTCTCCTGGGAGGAGGGATAAAGTTCTGGCCGCCCCACTGCAGGGCTCAGAGTGAAAGAGAAACCCCTTGAATCCTAGAAGAAAGGAAGCCTGGCCAGCTGAAATTATATTTACCAAGTTTGGCTAATGTGGGGGGACTACCCATGGTGGGGTAACTCCTATCAAATCCCCCACGGTGTCTCCTTGGGAAAAAGGTAAGCAGGAGGCACCTGAAAACCTCCACCTCCATGTTCCAGAGCTGTTGGGTGGCAAGAACAAGGATGTCAGGAGCCTAAGACAAAGAGTACGGGGTGAAACACAGTAAAGACCCACCCTGGTGAGTGTGGGGCTTATGTGGGGAGGTGTGTTACATGGCACTAAAGTGCCTGCTCCTAGAAGAGCAGAAACTGCCTGGGGAAAGCCTGAAGAGATGGGAAGAAGCCCAGGTGCAGGTTATCAGGGCAACAGGCTAGAGAGCAAATTAGCCTGCACCTGGAACTGCCAGCTGACCAGAAAGGGCAGGGCCCTGGGCCCTTATAAATCCCCAGGCTGGAATGAGGGAGGGCAGTTCACTGTCAGTGGCCAAGTGGGAAGAAGCCCTCCTAGAGGGAGCTAGGGGAAGAGGCTTGAGGATGAGTCTAGCTTCTGGGAATACCAGGGTCAAAGTTTGATTTTTTTAAAGGGGTGGAGCACAATGGGAATTTATGTGTTATGCTATAGCCCAGGGACTTATGTTTTGTTTGTTGTTTCATAACCACTGGTGGTTTGGGTGAGGCTGTTTGGGGAAGGATGAGGCCTCGTTGGGGGCCCACTGCAGCATAGGGACCCTGGCATCAGTGAGGGCATGGCATGAGGGGCGCACAGACCCTGGCGCCAGTGAGAGCACAGCACAAGGGGCACAGAGGCAGGGCTGCAGAGAGCCCAGCACCGAGGGGCATAGAGGCAGAGGCAGGGCTGCAGAGAGCCCAGTGATAACCCAAGTCCAAGTAAAACCAAGGTCTTGGAGTGACATTGTACAAATACCACCTGCGAGGCTTGGGGCATGGTGGTTTGGAGCCACGCATATAGCCCATAAGGCTAGGGTGTCCAGAAACATCTATTTTGAAACAGGATCCACAAGGGGTTTGGGGACCCATGGGGTCCAGGGAAGTGCATGTCTGACCAGACGTGAAGGCAGCCTCCCTATATTGCATTTACATCAAGAAATGGCGGGCGATAAAAGAGGGTGCCCATCGGGCTGAATTGGCACGGTCAAGGGGCCTTAGGAGCTCATGGCCCTCCTTGGAGACCCCATTCCATGACAGTCAGATTTCAACCTCAGTCTGTCCACCTGTCTATATGGGGCAGTCTACCCAGTCTGCCATGACTTTGCTGGAATCATCAACTGGTGATAAGTGCAGAAGGCTGCCCACTTCATAGCCCGATCCCAGGGGGCATTATCCATGGCTCCATACCTTTCCTACACCATGGCTCATGCCTTGCAGATGGCACCCAGATGTTTATTACATCCCAGCTTGGAGTCGGCTGGACTCAGTCCACTGTTAGGACTCTAGTATACTACCCCACAAGGGCCACACACATAGTGCCCCCGCTCTCACTGGGGCCTCTCACACTCTACCCTCTCTCAAAGAGCCTCTTGCATTCATGCCCATTGCTGGGCCACTCTCAACCCACCCTACTTCTCTTTCGAGTGGCTCCTGTAGGCCCTCAGACTTAGCTACTCCCACTCCATGGTCGACCAGCATAGGCCTCTCCCATGACCCTCATTTGCACCTGGTTGGGCAATTCTCCTAACAGGGGGCCAACTCCACCTCTGGCCCTTCACCAGGCAACCTCATACAAAACACACACTTAGCTTGCTGTAGGGCTTGCCCATGTGCTGCCCTTCAGACCATCCCTTCAGCCCTACTCAGCACCAGAACCACACATGCCTTCAGGCCACTGCTGTGCACCCTACTCTGTGTAGGTCACACCATTGCCCCCTCTCTAGGGCCACCAGGGTCTTACACCTCTGTGGGGGTCAGGTGACCACAGCCATGCCTGGCCCTCTAACCTACAGTGTTGTGGGGGCTGGGGTTACTGATGTGCCCCTATCCACCTTTCACTGCAGAGCTGAACAGCCCTGGTATTTCATGGGGGATATCCCACCATGAAAAGTCCCACCAGGCCTCCCTTCCCCAATAGGGTGCAGTTTCAGGTCATGCCCAGGACCAGGATTCTCCTGCCATCCCCATAGCTCCTGCCCTTACCATCAAAAAGATTCCATGTGGCAGCTCAGTCAGGTGATGCTGCAAGCAACATACTGCTGTCTCTACCAGGCTTGCTTTTGTTTGAAAATGGCCACCTTAATCAGGCACCTGCCAGCTGCCTGCTCCAGACCTTAAAGTGGCAGGCACCCAAAGGTGAACTGCCACAGCTACAATAATTAATTTGTTTTCAGTGACAGACAATTTGGGAGGAAGGATGAAGTTCCGTTAATCACATACAGCTTTTAAAAAGAAGAAATGGCAATTCTGAGCAATTATTTTTTAAATAAACTTTTTTTTTTCCATTTTGCCCTCTCCCTATGCAAAGTCTCAATAAATGGACAGTTTTAGAGTGTCTATAAAGATTTGGAAGTGATGATGCATAGGGAGTGCACAGGGGTGCATGTGCACTCCCTGAGAGTGCTGGTGCACCCCCTTACCAGCTGCACAGCTTCTTAAGATAGTGTCATACAGTCAACTTAACATTTAGTAAATGCAGTTAAAATGCAAGCAGACTCAGGGTGAGAGTGCACGCTACAATCAAACCATGTTAAGAGCACACTTAAAATGTGAAGGATCACACATTAAGACTCATTAACAAGTGCTAAATGCTCTCTAGGCATCTGAAAATTATGCCATTTTGGGTGAGGATTACATTTGAGCCTTGCTACCGAGCTTTACTTAAGTCAATTTATGGCTGTCCAACCACCAATTGGAGATAAAACCACCAATTTCTGATCCTCCAGTATCCCAGGAGGGAATGCTCCCAGGTGAACTAGCTATCATCCAGAGCTCTATAGAGGAGGAAAGAGAAAAGAGCAATGGGGGCAGGAGTCCAAGAAGAAGTGGGCATGGCAAAGGGGGACTGGGGCAGAGGTGACGCTGTTGGGCTGCCACAGGAAGGGGATAGGCAGGCCTGGACGCTCCCCTCACTCCAGATTTAGCCTGTGCTGCCCTCTGATGGGCCCTGAAGCTGCCCAGCAGCTCCTCTCAAGGGAAGGAGGAGCATGGGGGAGTAATCAGCGCACATCCTCAGATATGCACTTTGTTGTGGAGCAAACTGTGCCACTTGGGGCAAAATAACCCGGCCTGGCTCCTCCCAGATCTGCAGCCAGGGGGAGCTAGAGCCTGGGCTAGCATCTGTGCTGTCCCCAGCAGTATAAAAAGCTGCCCTGTCCTGGCCTCATCCATACAAAAACTTGCCCTGGCAAGTAGCTCAGGGCTACTTGCTCTCATAAGCTTCTGGGGCCCAGCCAATTGGTACCTGTGGACACTACCCTTTGTGCCAGCTGGACTGCTGAAGCAGCCCTGAAAGTTCCCTGCACCCTCTACCCACTGCAGCAGTCTGGCAGTGGGGGCTGCTGCTTGGCTGTGACCAGCTGTGCACCTGCCAGACCTGGATGAGGCATCTGCCCCATCTGGGCCAGCTGCCAATGGGCTCTGGCTGCAGAGTTGGCCTTTGTGCGGCACTACTGCCATGTGTGCCCCCTGCCCAGCCATCTGGGCAGCTATCGCCCAGAAGATGTTCCAGGTGTGGGGGCCCGCTTTGAACTGTCAAAGCATGTCAGCCACAGCCAGCTGGGTCCAAGGAGCCAGCTCTGAGCAGGCAGGGTCCTGCCACTGGCCAACCTAGCAAGGGATTCTGGTGTTCCCTATTGGAAAACTGAAAAATCCCTGATAAATAATTCCCAAAGTCACTTTGTAAGAGAGAGGGAGAGAACATGATCAGTTGGGCAATGTTTTGTTGATCTACCTACAGTGTTAAAGCAATTTGGAAAATTACCAGTGTTGCTATCATAATACTAAAGCGAACTCTAAATACACGTGTCATGAATCCATGAATACATAAATATATATTTTGCTACCCCCCACAGGGGTTACAGCCCCCCATAGGGGCTATGGCCCCCCTCTGGGGCTACGGACTCCCAATAGTGGCTATGGCCCCCCACAGGGTTACAGGACCCCCACAGGAGCTACCTCTCCTCCAGGGGTCACACGCCCTGCCCCACCCCCACTTGGTCCCTCAGTCCCCTGAATTGCTGCCCCACCTGGCC
>NW_017728947.1:19857503-19868182 GCF_001723895.1 Crocodylus porosus
CCCCAGACCCCCCAATGGCTTCCCGCTTGGCCCCATCCCTCACTTGCACCCCCAGCCCCCAATGGTTGCCCCCCCAATTGCATCCTCCAGCATCCAGGAGTCTAATTTTGCCCTCGCACTTCAAACTTGCAGCCCAGGGAACATTTTCTCATTCCTGCACGTGCCTCTTGCAGCATCTCAAAAGGGTATGAGATGCTGCAAGAAGCACATACAGACTTGGTTGGATGCGCCCATGATGTTGCAAAGCTGTTCCCTTTCAGGTGAGGGTTATCTACTAACTTATACTAACTTTAGCACATCACTACATTCCAATGGTTTGCAGTTGTGGCAAGTGAACCTGTGACAAGGCCCTAAATATTTCCGCTCTAAACTAGAACAAAGAAATGCAGAGGGAAATGATAGTAAGAAAAAAGGTTATCATATTTTGGGGGGTCAGATTAAGCTTCCAGACTTCACACCTCCCCCCGTGAAATGAGCAAGAGCTTTCCTAGAGATTCCAATTGGAATTTGTTTGTTTTTCAGACATCATTATTATTGTTATTCCTTTAATGTAACCATAATGTGAAAACCAAGGCCTGTCAGACCCAGGAGAAGATACATGCAATGTCATGGATTTCAGATGCCAATTTAAAAATCTTTGCTGTGCTTTGGTTTACATAGAGAAACACGTAATATTTGCACCTTGCCAGTTACAAACATCTGATAGAATTTCTTAGCAATGTATTTGTAATAATTTGCAGAAATCAGGATTGAAGCTTACCAGAAACTTTTCTTCCAAAACAAATGTGAAGAGCTGTTACACATTTAAAAACCTGGCTAGATAAAAGCATAATAGACTATCTGAGCTAAATATAAGGATCTGAGCAATAAAATAATACAAGCTGTAATGTTAAGTAATGCTGAGATGTACTGATTTCCAATTTTTGTTGACAATACATTATTGTCAGTTACAGGTGGCTTTATGCATAGGTGCATTGAGTAGAAACTGGGCTTTTGATCCTGATAACTTTAAATATTAATCAAATATCATAGAAGAAAAGTTATCAGGTTACAGAAGTTATTTTGAAGAATGAAGGCAGTAAGAGTAGCTCCAGGATTCTTGTACAGGTAGTCCTTGACTTGCAATGGTTTGAGTTACAACGAACCACAGTTACAATGTTTGTAAATTGGCACCTGGGTTTTGAAGTTCTGACATGGGTTTCAACTTTACGATACTGAATGCTGGATACAGGTCTGTCAATGGAAGGGGAGGGAGAAGGAAATGGCTGTGGGGTGGGGCAGATCAGGGCCCCTGAGGGAGGGGGACCTGGAACAGGTGGTGGGGCAAATGCTGCCCATCTGGGGCTGTGCCAGGGTCTGGAAGCAGGGGCTATGGGTGGAGGAAGAAACTGCAGCTTGTCCAGCTGCTCCCTGGGCTGCCTCCACTGGGGTGAAGCAGGCTGTCCCAGGGCTGCACCGGACAACTGCAGGAGAAGCTGCAGCTCAAGTCGCGGCTCACCTACCTGCTCCACTGGCTGCCCCTGCTGGGGCAAGACAGGCGGTGCCAGGGCTGTGATGGACGACTGTGGGAGAAGCTGCAGCTCAAGCCACAGCTCATCTGGCTGCTCCCCTAGCTGCCCCCACTGGGATGAGGAAGGCAGTTCCAGAGCTATGTTGGGCAGCCGCAGAAGCCACAGTTCATCCAGCTGTTTCCCCAGCTGCTCCCACTGGGGGGAGGCAGGTAGTGCTGGGACTGAGCCAGGTGGCCACAGGAGAAGCCGCGGCCTGTCCAGAGGCTCCTGCCGCTTGTCCAGGAGGGCATGTGGGGGGTGGGGGAAAGATGTGTGACCCTCAGATCTGGTCTGGGAGGGGAGGGGGCAGACTGCCCTCAGGGCAGATCTGGAGGCACACGCTTCCCATCCCCTCCTCCCCCCCACCCCCCATGCCCTTCCGGACATGTAGCCAGAGCAACAGTGTGCCACTCATCTGGGAGCCATTTGCTAGGCAGCTCCTCTGGTGCTCACTCATTGCTGCTGCTACCACTACAGCATTATGGTATAGTACTGTACCTGTACTGAAGAATAATTCCCAGTACTATACTGTACTGTACAGTACTTTACAGCAAATTCACTGCACTTCCCATGCACTATTCTGTTTCCAAACTGCCCTTAATAATGGCAGAAAAGCATAAATCCACTGGAAGTGATGTTTCTTTTTCTAAGAAATGTAGAACAATTACTATGGAAACAAAAATGGAAAAATTAAGTCTGAAAAAGGTGAGACCCCAACTGAAATGGGTAAAGCTTTGGATATCCCCCGAATGACTATTATGACCATCCTGAAAGACAAGGCAAGAATTCAGGAGCATGTTAAGGACTTGGCTCCTATGCACTCAACTGTGGTAACTAAGCAGTGTGTTGGACTTATTGCTCAGGTTGAGAAACTGTTAATCATTTGGCTGGAGGATTAAAATAAACGCCGTGCTACTGTGAGTTTAGGCATCATTCAGGAAGGCTGGGAGTCTTTATGATGATCTAAAGAAACAACAGGGGGAGAGTTCTAATGCTGAGCCTTTTACTGCAAGGAAGGAGTGGTTTATGGGTTTTAAAGCCAGGGCAAATTTGCATAACATCAAGGTCTCTGGTGAAGCTGCCTGCCAGTGCTGATGAAGAGGCAGCTCATGCTTTTCATGAAAGATTGGCTGAAAACATTGAAGACAGTGGCTATTGTGCTCAGCAAGTTTTTAATGTTAATGAAATTGGACTCGTTTGGAAAAAATGCTGTCAAGAACCTACACTGCTAAAGAGGAGAAATCCATGCCAGGGTACAAAGCTGCTAAAGATAGGCTCACTCTTTTGCTTTGTGCCAATGCTGCAGGTGACTTGAAACTTAAACCTTTACTTGTGTACCTTTCGGAAAACCCCAGAGCTTTGAAGGGACGTTCCAAGGCATTTCTCCCAGTTATGTGGTAGTCCAATCCTAAGGCATGGGTCAATAAGCACATTTTTGAGGATTGGTTTAATCATCATTTTGTGCCAAATCTCAGGGTTTATTGCAGCAAAAACAAATCTTGCATTTAAAGCATTGTTAATCCTTGACAATGCTCCTGGTCATCCAACCATCCTTGATGACATGTGTCCTGACATAAAAGTGGTGTTTCTGCCCCGCAACACCACCTTATTGTTGCAACCTATGGACCAGGGGGTAATTGCAACCTTCAAGGCCTTCTATCTTAGGCGCACATTTGCCTAGGCCATCAGGGCAATTGAGAAGGAAGGACCAACACTGAAGGACCATGCAGTGAAGAACATGGGTGAGGCATGGAATGAAGTCAAACAATCAGACTTGAATGGTGTTTGGAGAAAATTGTGTCCTAAGTTTGTGTCCAACTTCCAAGGCTTTACAGACACTGTTCAAGAGGTGACTAACAAGGTTGCTGAAACGAGCAAAGAACTCAACTTAGACGTTGCAGCAGAAGATGTTGATGAGTTGCTGGCATCCCATTCTGAAGAATTAACCAATGAGGACCTCAATGAACTGGAACAGCAAAAAGTGGCAGAGGAAGAAAATGCACCCTCTGTTAAAGAGACTTCTCCTCATAAAGTCTTGACCTCAGAAGTGTTGGCTGAGGCATTTCAACATTTGGAAGCTGCCATGTCCCTGTTTGAGGAACATGACCCCAACATTGAACACAGTGCATCAGTGAATAGGAGCATATCCAGTATGTACAGCTGCTACAGAACCAAAAGAAGAGAACATCTTTTGCTAAGCTATTGCTTGGTTTCCACATTGTACAATGTGGAACAATATACTCTATAGTATGGTACAGTTAAAGTGATGGTGTAGCCATAATTGTCCAGGAATTATGAAAGAGGCAAAGATATTTTGGAGGTGATATCTTTTGTTGGACCAACTGCAAGGTTGGAATTGAGACAAGCTTTTGAATGCAAGACATTCCTCATCAAGTTCTGATGAATGTCTTGTGTTCAAAAGCCTGTCTCACTTTATTCAAACTATGCAGTTAGTCCAATAAAAACAACTCCCCCCCCACAAAAGGCTTGCTTCTCTGTAGGCTGTTAATTCAGGTGTCAGGCAAGACAGAAAAAAATGCAATGAGAAGTTTACTTCTATCTAACCCACAGTTGTTTTCTCTCTCCTTAATATATGTTTCTCATGCATCCATTACTAGAACAAATAGGTTGCTAATATATAAAAATGAAAACAGTTGCAATAAATTGACTGTGTTGTTTTTCTTGATTAGTATTATTTTCAGGACAGACATCACTAGCCATTTCATAGTGGCAGTTATTAAAGGAAAGTAGATTTCTTCACATGCTTGTCCAGGTACATACATGTAATACACTACCTATATAGAGTATATGTAGCACCATTACATCAAGACATTTGATGCATCTTATCAAAGGATTAAGACACATGACCCAGAATTTTAGGAAGTTTCACAGTTGGACAAAAGCTAATAGTAATTTGAAGTGGTAGTTAACGAAGTGGCAAATCCTAAACCATGTTTAATTTATGTGTCCATTTTGTTCTTTCTTTAGCCATGTAGACAGACTACCAAGCCAAACCACCAACTGTGATTTTACTTTGATTGTTGTTTATTGCAATGTTCCTCTTAGTTCAGCAATCAGTGCCTTTGTTTTTCTCAACAATCTGTCTAGCAACAGCATTCAATGCAATTCAGGAAGCAATAAAGGCAGCTTTGCCAGCCTGTCATCAAAACAAACAAGTGGAAACCAAGCAATAGCTTAATTAAATACCTGCAACTAGAAGCCAGTCTGCTAAAAATTTTGTCAAGGCCCCTAAAACTTTTCAGAGCTGGTAAGAAGCCTGAGAGAAGTTTTGAGTTAGTCTAGTGCTTTCAATGCAAGGTGTACAAAAGTTTGAAACAAGGAAAAATTGCTGCTTCTGAGTCTGCTAATAGCTGACAATAAAGATAAAATTCAGTCTAGATCACAAATATCTGCATAGTTCACAAGTTTTCTGAACTGAAGAACAAATCACACACAAATTCAATCAAACAAAGGGCAAACTCCCTGAACACTTAACCCTCTAAATTTAATCTAGTATTAGAGCTATATTCTCTTGCTCAAGCTGAATAGTATCTTATTCTGCTCTTAGCTGTAGAGAAGAAAATAGGAGATTTTGTGGAGTAAGATATTACTCTATCTGAATAAGAATGTCAGAATATGGTCCTTAATATAAGTCCAGAGCAAATACAGCGTAATCTGTATTGCCCTTCTTTGCAGAAGGCTATAGCAGACATCCCTGATCTGGTGCACATGTATTTTTTGGCAGCTGTCATAGTGAGAATTTTATGAGCGATGAGTGCTAGTGCCTGCAGTTTTCAAGTGTTTTATGGGCACCAAAACATTTCTCTTTTTCTCCCTCAAGGTAATCCTAGTCATTAAGGTTTCTTCAGGGATAATTAAGGTTTCTCTGGCCAGTAATGAAATTCAGAAATTCTACATTGGACATTCAGGATGAGGATGAATTTAATACTTCACTAAGACTGCTTTAGCAGAATTGTCAGTGGGAATTCTGGAAGTAGGTTAGAAAATATTAATGAACTATGAAAACAGCAGCTTTTAAGCAATTGGCACCATCAGTGAAAAGCATTTGACAACTGCAGGTTAAATAGAGAGACAATTTTGGAGAGAGAAGATTGGCACATATTTGTTTTCTAGTGCAGCGTGTAGAAGCTAAGGCGTGTGTTGCAGACTTGTATCTGTTGACATATTTCCTTTTTGTCCCATCACCAGATTTGCATCAAATTAAACTGATCAAGCTATAACATTTAATACCTGGCTTTCAATCCTATTAGATATATTGTTTCAAATTAATATTCAGTGGGCCAGAGGCTCAGCTGACACAAATCCACACAAGTCTATTGTGCAATGCCAGTCTGAACCAGCATGGGCACTGAAGAAGGGGAAAAGAATGATTTCCAAAACTTCCTGATCTGAGGCAACTGTCAGAAGACAGAGGCTTCACATACTGCTTGAGTATTTTTCTGCCCTCGCGCACACCTATAGTGGTGTGGCCCACCAATACGACAGGATCCAGCATTCAATCCCTTTTCAGAAAGGAGAATCATAAGATAGAACCTCTAGACTCCACAGGCTTCATCTCTGTATAGAACTAGTTGAGCCTCATTTTGTAACACCCAGTGGCAGATTCAGAAATGGGGCATAAGTGGTGTCCTCCCGCTTTGCCTGTGCCATGTATGCATAGTGAGCCCTGAGCTCATTGCTTCGTCAGCACAGGCTCCAGATGGTGCTCTGCATGAGCAGTGAGATCTGAGCTCATCAGCTGATTGGGACAGGGTATGGCTAGAGCCCCTGCTTTCATGTGGCTCCAGAGCCTGCTGCTGTTCATCCTTCCTTTCCCCATCTCTCCCTGCTAAATTCAGCAGTAGAGAAAGGTAGTCAAGCAGTGGCAATGCTCATCCCCTGGGCTCTGGAGCTGTGTGCCAAGAACTCATGTGCAGCACAGCCAAAGTGGGGATGCAACTGCTCTGTCACACTCCCTCTAGATCCACCCCTGGTATCACCTCAATACTCAATGACTCTCCTGTGTGTGAAAAAAATATCTATGCTTTCAAACCCAGTAGAGTAACTGGAAATTATTTCAATGATTTGTGTTTCTAGTTTTGCCTGCTTAGATGGCTCCCTACCTGAGGGCAACACTGGACATACAATTCTAGTAATAAAATTATAATCGGAGGCCAATACAATCCTAGCACTTATGCATCTAAATGGGCAACAGGGATGGTAACTGCACTTTCCCCTGTAATACTGGAAGCTCAGTTAAATCCAGCTACCAAAATGGCTTTAAAAAAAAAATCAACAGAAGAGCATGCAAAACAGATTCCTAAAGATACTAACATTTTTATAATATGGTTTTTAGGATAGAAACAATATTAGTTCCTTCCCTATTCTGCATGGGAATAATAGAACAATCTGTTCTATTCCATTATATTTGACTGATCTTTAATTATACATCATACTCCAGATTCATCTTGCTTTGAACTAATTTCACTTACGTGTTCATTCTTTATTCTCCAACTTAGTAAATGATAGTTTTTAAAACTCTCAGTTAATAGTAATGGGGAAGCTTCAAAGGAATGGCTAAGCAAGTTTGGCAAAAAGTGAGTTGGCTAAAAAGGGCACTTTACTGCTCTCAATTGCATACTTGGAACACCTACTGCAGATTCTCTGTTTCAAATACCAGCAGACTTGACTCAGCCCTTTATCTTTCTGAAGGAGATAAATTGAGTACTATGAAGTTTGCTGTGTCTGTGTCTTTTAGATAAGACCTTTAAAAACTAAAGTCCTATCTGCTCTGGTTGGACATGAAAGAGCCTATATCTTTATGTGAGATTTGAGGGTTGCTCTGGGTACCTTTAGCCAAATTTCTTTCCATCCTTCCACCAGGATGCAGCATGTTTTGCCTTCACCCCAGATGTGGATATATACAGTTCTCTTCTCTGCCAGGGTCATGCTTACTGCTGGGCAGAATCCCACTGATGTCAAAGTGTACAATATTTGATGTCTGTCCTGGAGTAAACATTTCTCATATAGTGCTGTTTTAAAGAATTAGACTCTAAAACCAGAAAACACTTTGACGTAAAAGGCTTTACATAAAAATCAGTACTACAGTTAGAACAGATCTAGATTTATGCACAACCCAACACAGCTTTGAAATTTTAGTGTTCAGTAAACTTTTCACAATCTGTTGCCAACTCTGACATAACCACAACCACCAATAACCTTAATTTGTCCCTTTTCTTCAGTCCTTCCTGCACTGCTTTGAGAACAGAAGTTGCATACTGAAATTCTGAGAGAAGATTTCTTTTTCTAAGTGTTTTGGATTTATTCAGAACTAGGAACCAATGGAAATCTCCAAAGACCACCCATAATCTTAAATTATTCATTTCAAATTTGACATAGGATCAAGATATGTTTGAAATAGTTATAATTTTCTGATGCAGTTAGAACAATCTGCTAGACCCTTTCACGGCCTATGGATTTGATAAGAAATTGGCCAGGTCAGTATATTAACATGCATGCAATCAAAACAATAGACAGTCTGTTTTATTTATAATTAAAAAAGTAACTGAAAATAACTAAATAACTAAAGCTGACCAATAAACCAAGGACTTCTTGTAACCACATTCACATATTTGGAGCATGGATTGTAAAGTGAATTATTCCAGTAATAATATCATTTAGTCAGTAGATGGTGCTGCTTCTTTCTAGCCCTCTCCACTGATATAAAAGCCCTTAGTGTATCACTCAATATAGATATACTTTTGTGTTTACCTAGCTTTATAGGAAAACTGTTTCTAGCCAAACAAGCAGCACCAGCAAAAATAAAAGAATCTTCTTCTCTGCTTTGTATATTTTTGGATGCTAATATCATTTTCTATTTCATATAAACTAGAAAACAAAGCAAAACAAAAAACCCAAATCATTGACTCCTCTGTCAGTACAGCAGCCAATCCCTTCATAAAGGGCACAAGAGGTACTAACTGATTTATAGATGATTCCTAGCCAAGAGGTACTATTCAGCTACCTCTGGTGTTATATATTCTAGTCAGGTGGCAACTGACATCAAGCACTTCATTCAGAATATTCTCTCACTTTAACCACTCAAACAAAAGTTTTATGAGCCTAGAGTCTTCTCCCTTCTATCATCTATATTTGGGTATTCTTGTGAAACTACCCTGGGAGAGCCAAGGGACTGGAGATTTCCATTCTTTTTACTCTTCGACATCTCTTTCATCACTAGTAATTGCAATGACCCAATTTGCTTGCAGAGACGAGGACAGGCAAGTGATTCTTCCAGGTAACTGCACAGCTTACAGCTATGCCACCTAGTGCTAATGATTTTAACAACTTTTATCATCCAGAGAATAGAGATCTGCAAGGAAGTGTCTTTAGTGCTCAGTAGAGGTTTCACTCTTCCCCTTGCACCAGACCATATTCAATCCATGAGTGGTAAAATCAGCAACCCTGACCAGTTGTGATCACAAAAAAGTTCACAGAAAATGTTATAATAAACAGGAGGTGGCCAGCAGTATTCTGGCCAAGACTAACTTGGGTAGTTCCTTTGTGTCTATTCACAGTCCCCTCTGCACTTCCAGAGACCAACAATGCACTTTCTACAGTCTTACTCTCAATAGGAGAATATCCTCTGTGAAGGAATTGATGGGCTCCCCACAAAACGTAGATGGATTTCACTGTGATATACCTACACGATATGGAACAGAATAAGGTATTTAAGTGAATCTGAGTTCAGTGTCTGGCTTCTAATGGCTTTTAATGCAAGGTAGGTGTCTAACTTGCTAAGATGTTTTTAGAATCATAAGGCTGGAAGAGACCTCAAGATTTACCTGGTCCACCCCTCTAAACAAATGCAGGTATGACTCCCCTAGCCATACCTGTCCAATGCCTATCCCGTCTTCTCTTGAAAACCTGCAGTGAAAGAGATTCCACAGCTTCCCTGAGCAGTCTATTCCACTGCCTCACTGTCCTGAGAGTAAGGAAGAGGTTCATGAGATATAATTTAGATCTATTTTGATGCAATGTAAAATCACTGCTTCATGTCCTGTTCTTTGGACAGTTGTTTTTTCTCCTCTTTATGGCAGCCTTTCAAATACTTTCCTTCTTTTCCAAGCTAAACGCACTTATTTCTCTCAGACATTCCTCATATGGCCTGTCTTCCAAACCCCTCTATCATTTTTTGTCACTAATCTCTGGACCTCCTCCAGTTTCTCTATATCCCTCTTAAAACATGGACCTCAGAAATGCACACAATACCCTAGACTCTAGGGCCTAGATGAAACCTAATCGGTACTGAGCAGAGTGCTATTATCACTCCTGTCTTGTACTTAATACTTTTGTTAGGCAGCCCAAAATTACATGAGTTCGGGTGGGGAGGGTTTGCAATTGCCTCACATTGATGACTCAAGTTGAGTATGTGATCCTCCAAAACCCACAGATCCTTTTCAGTAATGCTACTGCCTGGTCAGTTCTCTTTCTGTATATGTGCATTTGGTTATTCTTCCTTAGTATGTAGCACCCCACCTTTGCCTGCACTGAACCTCATTCTGTTATCTCTAGCACAGCTCTCCAAACTATCAAGATTTTTTTAATTCTACTCCCATCCTCCAAAATGTTTGCAATCATTTCCAATTTTATAATATACAAACTTGATCGCGAAGTTTTCTATTCAAGAATTCAAATAATTAATAAGCATGTTAAACAATACTGGACCTAAGGACAGACCTCTGTAGAACCCCACTTGAAACTTCTAGCCACTGGGACATTGATCAATTTATAATTACTGGGCATGTCTACACAAGACACTGACTGTGCAGTAGCTGAAAAATACTATGCAGTAGTGCATCACATCACCGACAATGCTAATATGCTACTGTGTGGTAGCATCACTTAAAAGATGTTTGTCATGTTACTGTGCAGTAACTCCGGTTACTGAGCATCTATTCAGTGCTTGCTTATGCAAGTATTATATAAATGTGCACAGTAGCGTCTTGAGTATATGCCCACCCTTTGCTTATAGTTATCGTGCCAGTTGTGTAGACACTTTATAGCAATTTTATTTAGCTCAAATTTGCCCATTTTACTTGTAAGCTTCATAGAATCATAGAATCATAG